>NC_086455.1:162578956-162896456 GCF_028390025.1 Pseudophryne corroboree | reverse complement strand
GCTTCGCTCGCCACGCTGCGGGCACGGTGCCTCGCTATGCTCGGCACACTATTATATTCTCCCTCTATGGGTGTCGTGGACACCCACGGAGGGAGAATATGTCGGGATTGTGGCGGTCGGGATTCCGGCGTCGGTATTTCGACCCCCGGGATTCCGGCCGGCGGCATCTTGACCGCATCCCGCCCAGCAATCAGATCCGAATCCCCCCCTTACACCACGATGTAGATCCTGCACCAATGAGCCCTAACAGGGATGACACAGGCTCTATGTAGGAGTACATTCTGTGTCAGAATAAAAACCTAGCAGGTTGTAAGAAGGGGTGTGGTATGGAAGGTAAATAGTAACTATGTCGACAGTGTCTAGGTCGACCACTATTGGTCGACAGTAACTAGGTCGACAGGGTCTTTAGGTCGACAGGTCAAAAGGTCGACATGAGTTTTTTATGTTTGTTTGGTGTCGTTTTCTGCGTAGAGTGAACGGGAACCCCAATTAGTGCACCGTGTCCCCTCACATGGCTCGCTTTTTCGGGCAAGGTGCCTCGCTCCACTACCGTTTCGCTCGGCACAGATTACCGTTCCAATCGTAGTCCACGTGGATCGTTAAGTATGAAAAGGTTCAAAAAAAGAAAAACATTTGTGAAAAACTCATGTCGACCTTTTTACCTGTCGACCTAGAACATGTCGACCTAGAGACCCTGTCGACCAATAGTGGTCGACCTAGAGACCGGATCCCGTAAGTAGATCTACCATGTAGGAAGCATTTCCCAGAAGTAGATTCTTAGTAGGAACATCTTATTTCCATATTGTCTCAGAGCAGCTTAAAGATTTCATTAAACTTTTCTCTTTGTTTAAGCAACGGGCCTGAACAGCAAACCGTTCCAGGGATGCCACGCTCTTATAACCGCAGGATAACTTACCATCCCGACTTCCTGACTGATTTCCCTTGTTAGTAGTTTCCATCCACTCCCCTGTCCCTTTCTCTTATCACCCACGCGTTTGTAAACCTTCCGCTTCCAGTGTTTCTATAACTTACTACGGAAGGCTGTTCTCCGTTTGAACTCGGCACAAAAGGTTATTATTATTTTTAGTATTAAAGGACACAAAACAATTGTTCACCATCGTCAACTAAAATGAACTTTGCAGTAACAAAAAAAGAAAACAAAAAACATTTCTACATTAAAAAAAAAAAAAAATGTAGCAAAAATACTGCAATGTTCTGGAACTTTTAGGTCCGTAGAATGCCCTCTTTTTTTTTTAACGAATTGCCAGGTCATGGCCCGGCACTAGAGGGGCGTTAGCCGTAGCGCCACTGCCCCCTATGCCCTTCGAGTCTTAGCCCTAGCCGCCACCAGCCACTATTTTAGACATAGCCGCCACCCCAGGCAGGTTAGGGTAGGGGTAAATTAATTACCCCGTACCCTGTCAGCATCCTAAAAGTCGGGATGCCACGGTCGGTCATGTGATCGCCGGTATACAAACCGCTGGGATTTCCTATCACACCCAATAAAAAAAAGAAAGAAAGAAAGAAAGAAAGAAAGAAAGAAAGAAAGAAAGAAAGAAAGAAAGAAAGAAAGAAAGAAAGAAAGAAAGAAAGAAAGAAAGAAAGAAAGAAAGAAAGAAAGAAAGAAAGAAAAGCAAAATGGTTCAAAACAATAAGCACCATAAAATTCCCTTCATCTGTATTGCGACACATCAAATTCTAAAAAAGAAACTGTAGAAGCAGCATTTCATCAACTAACTTCATGCAGGGTTTTGGGAGTTTGGGCAGCACGGATGGCACAGTGGTAAGCACTACCGCCAGACAGCACCAAGGTCTTCAATTTCTACTAAGGTTCTACCAGTATATATAAAAAAAAAAAAAGAATACAAATGACCCTAGCTGCCATAAAATATTCTCAAGTGTTTATCAGAACAGGATATATATTATAATACTAGTTAGCAGCCCGTCAAAATGACGGAATAACATAACAGTAATATCAGCAACGACGGCTGTGTGCGGCAGAACCAAGCAACACATGAATTGCTCTATCTGGCGTCATTTAGCGGCCGCTGGTGCACAAAACACATGAATTCCCCCCATAGGAGGTGAGGAGCAGCGTTAGCCTTTTATTATATAGGATAAAATGTCAATCCATTTTTACAGTAAAAACATTTTTTTTGCTCTGCAGCCAAATAAATCTCCTTTGTTTGTTAATAACAAGTCTTATTTAATTACTGTTCTCAATTGCAAAGCGCCGAGTACAGTTCCGAGAGGAACTGAATGACTCAAAACATGAATATATCCAGCTCCAAACAGGAATAATTATACCATTAACAGACGCTGCATCCAGTAATACTACCAATGTAATCCCTGACCGATAAATAAGGATTGCAGCTATAGGAATACCAGCCATATAGCAGTTTCCGAAAAGAACCAGTGACCCTGGAACATTCCTTGCCTCCTTTCCACGCCCAAAGTAGACTGGTGTACCGCTCAACCAGTCAGGACCGGGGGGCTGCGACCTGTGCAGCATTGAAGACCATAGCCAGCTGCAGGGAACACTGGTGAACACCTGCACTGCATTTACACTGCATGCCCTCAGGATAACTAATGCTAAACCGGACTGGCGAGCCGGAAGAACCGCTGATTAGGGGTGTGGTGGACCATAACCGTGCTGGTCTGTGACTTTCATATAGGAAAAGACAGCCCCATTCCAGGTTACTATCTACCAGGCACGACCTTCTGGAAAGCTGGAATTAATAAATCCACTTGCATAACCATCATTTGTGGAAGAGGCCGCGATCCTTGGCAGCAGCTGCCATAGTTAAGGTCACACTTGGCGCCACAATTCCAATTTAGCTGGAGATGTACCAAGCCGTGATAAAAGTGGAGAAGCGAGCCAGTGGAGAAGTTGCCCATGGCAACCAATCAGCATTGACGTAACATTTATAATTTGCATACTATAAAAGCATACAGAGCAGCTGATTGGTTGCCATGGGCAACTTCTCCACTGGCTCGCTTCTCCACTTTTATCACTGCTTAGTACAAGTCCCCCATAGTTCGAGTTTCCTGAGGTATTCAGTAGGACTGTACTGTAGAATAACACCCCAAAAAATAAAATGTACGAACTGCACCCAGCGAGGTGCAATTTACCCCTTTATAAATGAAACTGTAGAGCTAGGACCTTTGTATAAAGCAACGTAAAAATGTGCACCAAAAATATAAATACATCTGTGGGTCCGGACGTATGACTGAACTTTTAGTTACCTGCTGATGAGACCAATTGATGAGCGCACATGCTACAGAGACATATCAGTGTCTGTATGTTACCTGGCAGACTGACCGCTACACAAACGCTTTTCCAGAGGAAGAGGACGCTGCTTTCCGCACTCCTTCAGCCGCCAAAGGAAATTTCCTGGTTTCTCACACAGAAAAACATCCTTAACCAGCAGTGGAGCCATGTTGGCAGCTGCTGACAGTTTCCACAGGGTGAATTGGATATATTAATGTAAAATCATTTCTCCTCAGGCACACTCTGCAAAGTGTCCTTACATGATTCACAGCCAAAATGTACTAAGCAGCGGGCTTGTTGTGGTTTACAACCCACCGGAAATGGATTGATGATGGGTTTTGTGTCCAGTTGCTAGGGTTTACGAATACCCTTTTCCACCAAAAATCTTGGGTTCGGCCCGGGATTTGCAACACCGTTCCAATCCAGGTCCAACCCCATCATCACTGCGGCTCTGACTCGGGTTTTTGGCGGGTCGGCGCTGTTTACACAGCACACAGGTGCAGTCTGTCTTCTGCCAGCGCTTGGAGATGACATCATCTCCAAGCGCCAAGATATACGGCTCTCCCATACCTCCCAACATTTTAGATGTGCAGATAGGGACCCCAGGACGTGACCTTGGCCCCGTCTGGTCACGCCCCCTCATTTATGCTATTTTTGGGGGCGTAACTGCATGTCCCCGTTTTCACGTCACACAGAGAGCTGCCCCCCTCTGTGCACAAAATGGCATCCATTCACCCTCACGGCACCCCACCGCTGCACAGTCTGCATAGCAGTGTGTACCCCAACCTCCCGACCGCCCACAGGACACTGCAGCTGGGAGGTATGGGAACTCCCCATGACGTAAGCGGGACCTGGCGCGGATGACAATGCTGGTCAGTGTTAATTTATCTGCTGTTTCAGCAATCACACCTGTCCTGACCCTAGTCAGTTTTTTTTGGGGTGTGTTTGCCGAAGTGACGTGCGGTGGGGTGAGGCAGAGCCTTTCCAGTCATACTAACGTCTGTGCCAGTGTTTTGACTTTATAGAATATATGAAAAATACAAATAATTTGTTTGAAATATCTTCTTTGCATTATTCTAATCATTTTTATAGCCAAAACTCTGGAGTAAAAAGTCTATGGCAGGTGAGGCACCCTATCTTTTCCGCACGTCTCTGTTAAAAACTCAGAGAACTTCCAGGAGTTTATACTGCTGCACCTGTGTATAATGCCCAGATGTATATACTGCTGCACCTGTGTATAATGCCCAGATGTACATACTGCTGCACCTGTGTATAATGCCCACATGTATATATACTGCTGCACCTGTGTATAATGCCCACATGTATATATACTGCTGCACCTGTGTATAATGCCCACATGTATATATACTGCTGCACCTGTGTATAATGCCCACATGTATACATACTGCTGCACCTGTGTATAATGCCCACATGTATATATACTGCTGCACCTGTGTATAATGCCCACATGTATATATACTGCTGCACCTGTGTATAATGCCCAGATGTATATACTGCTGCACCTGCGTATAATGCCCAGATGTACATACTGCTGCACCTGCGTATACTGCCCACATGTATATATACTGCTGCACCTGTGTATAATGCCCACATGTATATATACTGCTGCACCTGTGTATAATGCCCACATGTATATATACTGCTGCACCTGTGTATAATGCCCACATGTATATATACTGCTGCACCTGTGTATAATGCCCACATGTATATATACTGCTGCACCTGTGTATAATGCCCACATGTATACATACTGCTGCACCTGTGTATAATGCCCACATGTATACATACTGCTGCACCTGTGTATAATGCCCACATGTATATATACTGCTGCACCTGTGTATAATGCCCACATGTATATATACTGCTGCACCTGTGTATAATGCCCAGATGTACATACTGCTGCACCTGTGTATAATGCCCAGATGTATATACTGCTGCACCTGTGTATAATGCCCACATGTATATAGTGCTGCACCTGTGTATAATGCCCACATGTATATAATGCTGCACCTGTGTATAATGCCCACATGTATATATACTGCGGCACCTGTGTATGATGCCCAGATGTACATACTGCTGCACCTGTGTATAATGCCCAGATGTATATACTGCTGCACCTGTGTATAATGCCCACATGTATATACTGCTGCACCTGTGTATAATGCCCACATGTATATATACTGCTGCACCTGTGTATAATGCCCAGATGTACATACTGCTGCACCTGTGTATAATGCCCAGATGTACATACTGCTGCACCTGTGTATAATGCCCAGATGTATATACTGCTGCACCTGTGTATAATGCCCACATGTATATACTGCTGCACCTGTGTATAATGCCCACATGTATATACTGCTGCACCTGTGTATAATGCCCAGATGTATATACTGCTGCACCTGTGTATAATGCCCACATGTATATATACTGCTGCACCTGTGTATAATGCCCACATGTATATATACTGCTGCACCTGTGTATAATGCCCACATGTATATACCGCTGCACCTGTGTATAATACCCACATGTATATACTGCTGCACCTGTGTATAATGCCCACATGTATATATACTGCTGCACCTGTGTATAATGCCCAGATGTACATACTGCTGCACCTGTGTATAATGCCCAGATGTATATACTGCTGCACCTGTGTATAATGCCCAGATGTATATACTGCTGCACCTGTGTATAATGCCCACATGTATATACTGCTGCACCTGTGTATAATGCCCAGATGTACGCTTTGGCTCATATATTGCATGTAAATCTGGCTCTGGTGCTAGCCAGTGCCTCCTGATCCAATTACCTCACCGGACGTCCCTGGTTTGCTGTTGGTTTTACAGCGGTTTCTAAGCTATTCTTTACACGGCCTAAAACAATGGTGCATCGATATTCTACAGTTGTGGTCTCCCCGGGGTTTTGTGGCAGATTGGACCTTAGCAAATCGGCAGGCTGATATAACGACGGCAAACCAAAACCGCCACGGCAAAGCTGCTCGCAGTGAGGATTTATTCCCAAAGTGATTGACAGTCAGGGACCATTTAAGGGCGGTTATGGGCAGTGTTGCAACTGTTTTCAGGGTGTGTCTCAGACCGACACTACGATCCCATGCGCAGATAAAATAGTGCTGGAGTCTCAGATCCATCCGCCATTCAGGGTGTGCGCAGAGTCACTCAGGGAGTGGGTGTTGGCATGATCTGCGCCCAGTGCAGCGTACAGTATGTGTACATAGTTGAGATGACTTCGGTGAACGTCTCAGTACATTTCCAGGCGGCAGCATTAGTATATTCTCGCACATCCACTGTGTACGGGGTCACAACTGCGAATGTATTAGCGGACATGTCTGAATCCGGCACATAGTACCTGTACCAAATTATAGACGTGTCCTCATAGCCACTTATCCGTTTTACTGTAGTTATATTATTATTCAGAAGCCCCATTTTAAGTTAAACTACATTGTAAATTACCTCAGGTAATGTGAGAAAACTGTATTTTACCCAACTCCTCTTTCTGTCCGAGCAGTAAGCCCTGACTAGCCTGGGCGTTATATGCACTCATTAGAAAGTGAAGTATATCGCACAGAGCCTCCGCCATCCCACGTTCCATACATCACAGAGCCTCCGCCATCCCACGTTCCGTACATCACACAGAGCCTCCGCCATCCCACGTTCCATACATCACACAGAGCCTCCACCATCCCACGTTCCGTACATCGCACAGAGCCTCCACCATCCCGCGTTCCGTACATCGCACAGAGCCTCCGCCATCCCACGTTCCGTACATCACACAGAGCCTCCGCCATCCCACGTTCCATACATCACACAGAGCCTCCACCATCCCACGTTCCGTACATCACACAGAGCCTCCGCCATCCCACGTTCCGTACATCACACAGAGCCTCCGCCATCCCACGTTCCGTACATCACACAGAGCCTCCGCCATCCCACGTTCCATACATCACACAGAGCCTCCGCCATCCCACGTTCCGTACATCACATAGCCTCCGCCATCCCACGTTCCGTACATCGCACAGAGCCTCCGCCATCCCGCGTTCCGTACATCGCACAGAGCCTCCGCCATCCCACGTTCCGTACATCACACAGAGCCTCCGCCATCCCACGTTCCATACATCACACAGAGCCTCCGCCATCCCACGTTCCGTACATCACATAGCCTCCGCCATCCCACGTTCCGTACATCGCACAGAGCCTCCGCCATCCCGCGTTCCGTACATCGCACAGAGCCTCCGCCATCCCGCGTTCCGTACATATCACAGAGCCTCCGCCATCCCACGTTCCGTACATCACAGAGCCTCCGCCATCCCACGTTCCATACATCACATAGCCTCCGCCATCCCACGTTCCGTACATCACACAGAGCCTCCGCCATCCCACGTTCCGTACATCACACAGAGCCTCCGCCATCCCACGTTCCGTACATCACACAGAGCCTCCGCCATCCCACTTTCCGTACATCACAGAGCCTCCGCCATCCCACGTTCCGTACATCACACAGAGCCTCCACCATCCCAGGTTTAGTTTATCACACAGAGCCTCCGCCATCCCAGGTTTCATATATCACACAGAGCCTCCACCATCCCACAATACATATATCACACAGAGCCTCTGCCATCCCACAATACATATATCACACAGAGCCTCCGCCATCCCAGGTTCAATCACACAGAGCCTCCGCCATCCTAGGTTCCGTTTATCACACAGAGCCTCCGCCATCCCAGGTTCAGTTTATCACACAGAGCCGCCGCCATCCCACAATACATATATCACACAGAGCCTCCGCCATCCCACAATACATATATCACACAGAGCCTCCGCCATCCCACGTTCCGTACATCACACAGAGCCTCCGCCATCCCACGTTCCGTACATCACACAGAGCCTCCGCCATCCCACGTTCCGTACATCACACAGAGCCTCCGCCATCCCACGTTCCGTACATCACACAGAGCCTCCGCCATCCCACGTTCCATATATCACACAGAGCCTCCGCCATCCCACGTTCCATATATCACACAGAGCCTCCGCCATCCCACGTTCCATATATCACACAGAGCCTCCGCCATCCCACGTTCCATATATCACACAGAGCCTCCGCCATCCCACGTTCCATATATCACACAGAGCCTCCACCATCCCACGATCTGTACATCGCACAGAGCCTCCGCCATCCCACGATCTGTACATCGCACAGAGCCTCCGCCATCCCACGATCCGTACATCGCACAGAGCCTCCACCATCCCACGATCTGTACATCGCACAGAGCCTCCGCCATCCCACGATCTGTACATCACACAGAGCCTCCGCCATCCCACGATCCGTACATCGCACAGAGCCTCCGCCATCCCACGATCCGTACATCGCACAGAGCCTCCACCATCCCACGATCTGTACATCGCACAGAGCCTCCGCCATCCCACGTTCCGTACATCACACAGAGCCTCCGCCATCCCACGATCCGTACATCGCACAGAGCCTCCGCCATCCCACGATCCGTACATCGCACAGAGCCTCCGCCATCCCACGATCCGTACATCGCACAGAGCCTCCGCCATCCCACGATCCATACATCGCACAGAGCCTCCGCCATCCCACGATCCGTACATCGCACAGAGCCTCCGCCATCCCACGATCCATACATCGCACAGAGCCTCCGCGATCCCACGATCCATACATCGCACAGAGCCTCCGCGATCCCACGATCTGTACATCGCACAGAGCCTCCGCCATCCCACGATCCGTACATCGCACAGAGCCTCCACCATCCCACGATCCATACATCGCACAGAGCCTCCGCCATCCCACGATCTGTACATCGCACAGAGCCTCCGCCATCCCACGATCTGTACATCGCACAGAGCCTCCGCCATCCCACGATCCGTACATCGCACAGAGCCTCCACCATCCCACGATCTGTACATCGCACAGAGCCTCCGCCATCCCACGATCTGTACATCGCACAGAGCCTCCGCCATCCCACGATCCGTACATCGCAGAGCCTCCGCCATCCCACGATCCGTACATCGCACAGAGCCTCCGCCAAAGAGTCAAACATTGAGACCTGCAATATTTGCCTCATGGAAAACCTTGACTTAGTATAAAAATAAATCTAGTAAGATGCTCCTTAAATCAAAAGACTTGTACTAAGAGGACCAACAAATGCGCACACTTACTAGGAGTGGAGAGACCGCTTCTATCCACTTAGGTCACTGATATGTGCAGAAGAACACGCACAAACCGCGACATAGACAGCCGGAGCCCCTGCATGGTCTATTTACATTTAAAGGTTGTCCAGATTTTAACACAGGCACGTACATGAAACCTGGATGACCCGGCCTGCTGACACGTGTCTACATTGGAGTTACGGAGAACCGAAGTTCTGCAGCTCTCCCGGCAAGGAAGGGTGTGTTTATTTTCGTGTTCTTCTTGCTGAGTAAAGCGTTCCTTCTAGAAAATCGTCTGACACCGGACACAAAGCCGCTCTGTCTGGAGATGAATATTCCCTTTCATCAGTTCTAGTGTGCCATTGGAAAACTATAGGAAGACTTGCTAAAACACACAGACCAAAGATCTAACATTTTAGGTACATACAAATTATATTTTATTTTTGCAAAACAGAATTTCCCTTTTTATTGTGAAAAAAATAAGTTTATTTTTTCCCAAAAAATTATTATTAAATGATAAATTAATATTAAATTAATAATAAATTATTATTCAATCAATATTTGTGTGTCCACTTTGGAACAACCACTTATCTTTCGGTATCCCAAAACCCAATCTGAAACCACTAGTTGGCCATTCTGCGCCTAGGGACACAGAGCCGGGCCTGGCCATAGACCATATAGGCGGATGCCTAGGGCTCCACTGCTACAGGAAGGCGGCCATCAGGTCAACGGCCCACCTCCGCGTCATTTAAGGACCAACGGAACTTTTACCAAGGGCAAAACAACTGGACAATAAGGACGTACGCCGCGCTGCCTGAATACTAAACACAGGTCTGTTATAATTTTATTAGCAAATGAAGAATCCAGCTTCCACCGTAGAACTAGAAAGAGAAACATTACAATGGATAGACACAGGAAAGAGGGTCGATACCCAACTGGGCACGTGCTCCTGTCCAACATATAATGCGTTCCCCATCCTTAATCTCCAACTCTGTCTAATCAGCAGCTCCGAAACATTCCAACATTGACGGACAATGATAAGGAGGTAGTGTAGAGGAACCACAGGGGTTGTATCAACAAACCGGGAGACGCCCATATTTCAGTGGCACGGGCAGGAACAGGGAAGGGGATGTAAAGACTTGGTTAGTGACATTAAAGTTCAGCCATCCAAATTGTGGCATTTCAAAATGGGCCGAGCGGTGCAGAGCGGAACTGCATCTCTTAACGCCCCCCTTCCAATAAAACAGCAGCCTTCACCATGCGGGAGGTCGTGAACAGGCGCAGCAAAACGCAGGACGTTTTGACATACGCAGTGTAAGATTATGGGGGTCATTCCGACCTGTTCGCACGCTGTTGTGCAAACGGGTCGTTACTGCGCATGTGCGCCGGCCATGATGCGCACGTCCGTCGCTGGGCAACGTCAGGAATAACGACGAAAGCGGTCGCTCCGGCGATCTCAAGAAGAGTGACAGGCGGAAGGCGTTCCGGGCGTCAACTGACCGTTTTCTGGGAGTGGTGCGGTGAACGCAGGCGTGTCCAGGCGTTTGGAGGGCGGATGTCTGACGTCATTTCCGGGACCTTCATCGCTGGATCCATCGCACAGGGTAAGTAACTGCAGGGCTGGTCTTGTTCTGCACAAAACTTTTTTAGCATAGCAGGGCTGCACAAGCGATCACAGCCCTCCTATGCTAAAATACACTCCCCCATAGGCGGCGTCTAGTTGATCGCACCAGCAGCAAAAAGTTGCGACGTGTGATCAACTCGGAATAACCCCCTATATGCAATTATGCAGGCGCTGGTTTTATTGCATGGATATAAAAAAAAAATTTGAGAACTGGATTAATTATTAAAGCTTTTTAAAAAAAAATACCCCTCGCAAGCGCAAATCTTTCGGGACAGTCCACAGGTGGATGTGCTCCACTGATGGTGAGCAGGACCTCAGTACGTGTAGGGTGTGGGCTCCTCGTCGTCGCTGGCTTCCACCTATGCTCCTGGGTCTCTATAGCTGGATGTCCACCGCCAGCTCCTTTTAATCTAGCACCCCTCCCAACCATGCTTGGCGGTACAGGCCTTGTGCGACTTCTGCGCAAGCTGTATCCTAGTGCTGCAAGCTGCTGCATTTTCTTGTCCTCGAATACAAGATATTATTTTACTACAAAATGTTAATCCCCCCCCTTAATGAAACATTGTGTTTCGTTAAAACAGATGAACTGTATAATAATAATATTAACACGTGCTTTTGTTATAACGGAAATCAGGGACACGGTAGACGTCCGCACGCAGCACAATATGTACGTCAGAGGTAGGTGTACTCCGGATGACCCACAACAATTCCAGCTTATGATAACTAATGCTAGTACGGACGTGGGAATACTGCGCTGTCCAGCGGAAAGTGAATCCGCTTATTTGTCTACTGAAGGGAACAGAGACGACACAGTACAACGTTACAGTAAACAGCACTGCACTCAGGTCAACGACATGTGTTTACGACCTTGTCTACTGTACAGAGCAGACACGCACGCTATGGAAACCTGCTTTAACCTACACAGCAGAGGCCCCTCACGGGAACCAGAGGCGAGATCTGTTACTGGAGGCCCATAATCACTCAGGGAGCGCCGTTCCAAGTGCTTCCATCGATAGCATAACCGATAAATTCATTGAAAAACAGCGACATCACTCAGGAGCGCAGAATATGGCAGGGCAGAGTTGCTTACAGTAAATGGTGTATACATGTTACTGAATATAGAACAAGTAGCGTAAATACGTACAAACAATCAATGCATGAAAAACGCAATTCTTACAAAAGAATATTAACTGCAGCGCTAGTACTTTCCACGTCATTAGGCGATTCGAGTAATTCGCTACGGGCCCACAAATCCCTGTAGTATCTTCCTATCCAGCCCACTGGGGATGCGGCGGTCTACCTGAAAAATCCAGCGTCCCTGTCACCTTCCGAGAGAGTAGGCAAATATGCAATAAATATTTATGGGTTCATCAATGACAGCAATATTTAAGGGTTGGTCCGACACCTTTACAATAACCGATAGAGAATAAATGGGATCTTACTGCCAAATCATCTTGTGCATTTATGTTGCGTTACATTAATTATACTATACAAGATATACTCAGTTCAGCTATAAATAAAAATCCTGTATACCCTGGTATTATTTAGTAACTTAAGTTACTTCTATATAGGCTTTCCATACTGTCCCTTTAAACAAGACGCTCATGGGTTACACAGGTTCTGGGGCTGATTAAAACCAGGTGAAATGCAGGCTTGAAGTCAGCCAGCCCCAGAACCTGTGTAATTCATGAGCGTCTTGTTTAAAGGGATATTATGGAAAGCGTACTTCCACAGTACTCATACAAAGCTTTACAGAGAATATTCAGCAATCCACATCAGTACGTGACCCAGTGGAGCTTACAATCTATATTCCCTACCGCATGCACTAGGTTTTGTCAGCAGCCAGATAACATAGCAGTAGGTCTTTGCAGTGGGCAAGGAAACTGAAGCACCCTGAGGCCACCCACGCAGGCACGGAAGGATATGCAAACTGGAAGGGCCCTGGCTGGAATCGAGGCCGCCACCCTAAAGCAATGAGGCAGCAAGGCTGACCACTGTGCCACAGATCTGCCAATAATAAATAAGAAACTAGACTTACTGAGACAAGGCTTTTTTGCAAGCTGCAGTATTTCACACCGAAACATAAGATAGCAAGAATATTAAATGCAATACATGCCAGTTTTTACTATTACCCTTTCACATTTTGGTGTGAAAAACCTCAAGAGAATAGTCGGCCTACAAAAACAGACTCTTCGTAAATCTAACTTAAGGCATACTTAACGATATTCTAATCTCCTCTGCCCAGGGAGGAGAAGCAGGTGGGCGGCGATGAGGGTGAGCGAGTTGCATCAATTGGCCCCGCCCACTCACCGGGAAAGGTAAGCGATTGGACAATAGTTGCATAGTGGCGAAACTTAAATGACACGATCAGCATATAACAGCGTCATTTGGTTCCTTCCCCTCCGCCGGGTCCACGATTTTGCCGTATTTATCTCCCCCCTTCATTAGGAAGTGCGCAGAATGCAAGAGGGATGCCCACTCTTCCGGGGCTGCGGGCGGCTACCCGAGATACCGGCTGTCTCCTGCGGAATCCGGGAAAGTAGGTAAGTATGACCTAAGGTGACGCTATTGCACAAAATGAGGCGGTTATACATACAGTGTAGATCAAGAGCCGGATCAGGAGACCATGACTGTGGGGGGTCTATTTACTAAGGCTTGGAGAGAGATAAAGTGGAGACAGAAAGTACCAGCCAATCAGCTCCTAACGGGCCATGTTATAGGCTGTGTTTGAAAAAATAAGAATTTACTTACCGATAATTCTATTTCTCGTAGTCCGTAGTGGATGCTGGGGACTCCGTCAGGACCATGGGGATTAGCGGCTCCGCAGGAGACAGGGCACAAAAGTAAAAGCTTTAGGATCATGTGGTGTGCACTGGCTCCTCCCCCTATGACCCTCCTCCAAGCCTCAGTTAGGATACTGTGCCCGGACGAGCGTACACAATAAGGAAGGATTTTGAATCCCGGGTAAGACTCATACCAGCCACACCAATCACACTATACAACCTGTGATCTGAACCCAGTTAACAGCATGATAACAGCGGAGCCTCTGAAAAGATGGCTCACAACAATAATAACCCGATTTTTGTAACAATAACTATGTACAAGTATTGCAGACAATCCGCACTTGGGATGGGCGCCCAGCATCCACTACGGACTACGAGAAATAGAATTATCGGTAAGTAAATTCTTATTTTCTCTGACGTCCTAAGTGGATGCTGGGGACTCCGTCAGGACCATGGGGATTATACCAAAGCTCCCAAACGGGCGGGAGAGTGCGGATGACTCTGCAGCACCGAATGAGAGAACTCCAGGTCCTCCTCAGCCAGGGTGTGCCCCTGACCAAGTAGCAGCTCGGCAAAGTTGTAAAGCCGAGACCCCTCGGGCAGCCGCCCAAGATGAGCCCACCTTCCTTGTGGAATGGGCATTTACATATTTTGGCTGTGGCAGGCCTGCCACAGAATGTGCAAGCTGAATTGTACTACACATCCAACTAGCAATTGTCTGCTTAGAAGCAAGAGCACCCAGTTTTTTGGGTGCCTACAGGATAACAGCAAGTCAGTTTTCCTGACTCCAGCCGTCCTGGAAACCTATATTTTCAGGGCCCTGACAACATCTAGCAACTTGGAGTCCTCCAAGTCCCTAGTAGCCGCAGGTACCACAATAAGCTGGTGCAGGTGAAACGCTGACACCACCTTAGGGAGAAACTGGGGACGAGTCCGCAGCTCTGCCCTGTCCGAATGGACAATCAGATATGGGCTTTGTGAGACAAAGCCGCCAATTCTGACACTCGCCTGGCCGAGGCCAGGGCCAACAGCATGGTCACTTTCCATGTGAGATATTTCAAATCCACAGATTTGAGCGGTTTAAACCAATGTGATTTTAGGAATCCCAGAACTACGTTGAGATCCCACAGTGCCACTGGAGGCACAAAAGGGGGTTGTATATGCAGTACTCCCTTGACAAACTTCTGGACTTCAGGAACTGAAGCCAATTTTTTCTGGAAGAAAATTGACAGGGCCGAAATTTGAACCTTAATGGACCCCAATTTGAGGCCCATAGACACTCCTGTTTGCAGGAAATGCAGGAATCGACCGAGTTGACATTTCTTCGTGGGGCCTTCCTGGCCTCACACCACGCAACATATTTTCGCCACATGTGGTGATAATGTTGTGCGGTCACCTCCTTCCTGGCTTTGACCAGGGTAGGAATGACCTCTTCCGGAATGCCTTTTTCCCTTAGGATCCGGCGTTCCACCGCCATGCCGTCAAACGCAGCCGCGGTAAGTCTTGGAACAGACATGGTACTTGCTGAAGCAAGTCCCTTCTAAGCGGCAGAGGCCATGAGTCCTCTGTGAGCATTTCTTGAAGTTCCGGGTACCAAGTCCTTCTTGGCCAATCCGGAGCCACGAGTACAGTTCTTACTCCTCTACGTCTTATAATTCTCAGTACCTTGGGTATGAGAAGCAGAGGAGGGAACACATACACCGACTGGTACACCCACGGTGTTACCAGAACGTCCACAGCTATTGCCTGAGGGTCTCTTGACCTGGCGCAATACCTGTCCAGTTTTTTGTTCAGGCGGGACGCCATCATGTCCACCTTTGGTCTTTCCCAACGGTTCACAATCATGTGGAAGACTTCCCGATGAAGTCCCCACTCTCCCGGGTGGAGGTCATGCCTGCTGAGGAAGTCTGCTTCCCAGTTGTCCACTCCCGGAATGAACACTGCTGACAGTGTTATCACATGATTTTCCGCCCAGCGAAGAATCCTTGCAGTTTCTGCCATTGCCCTCCTGCTTCTTGTGCCGCCCTGTCTGTTTACGTGGGCGACTGCCGTGATGTTGTCCCACTGGAGCAATACCGGCTGACCTTGAAGCAGAGGTCTTGCTAAGCTTAGAGCATTGTAAATTGCCCTTAGCTCCAGTATATTTATGTGGAGAGAAGTCTCCAGACTATATCACACTCCCTGGAAATTTTTTCCCTGTGTGACTGCTCCCCAGCCTCTCAGGCTGGCATCCGTGGTCACCAGGACCCAGTCCTGAATGCCGAATCTGCGGCCCTTTAATAGATGAGCACTCTGCAGCCACCGCAGAAGAAACACCCTTGTCCTTGGAGACAGGGTTATCCGCTGATGCATCTGAAGATGCGATCCGGACCATTTTTCCAGCAGATCCCACTGAAAAGTTCTTGCGTGAAATCTGCCGAATGGAATCGCTTCGTAAGAAGCCACCATTTTTCCCAGGACCCTTGTGCAATGATGCACTGACACTTTTCCTGGTTTTAGGAGGTTCCTGACTAGCTCGGATAACTCCCTGGCTTTCTTCTCCGGGAGAAACACCCTTTTCTGGACTGTGTCCAGAATCATCCCTAGGAACAGCAGACGTGTCGTCGGAAACAGCTGCGATTTTGGAATATTTAGAATCCACCCGTGCTGTCGTAGAACTACTTGAGATAGTGCTACTCCGACCTCCAACTGTTCTCTGGACCTTGCCCTTATCAGGAGATCGTCCATTTTCTTTGAAGAAGAATCATCATTTCGGCCATTACCTTGGTAAAGACCCGGGGTGCCGTGGACAATCCAAACGGCAGCGTCTGAAACTGATAGTGACAGTTCTGTACCACGAACCTGAGGTACCCTTGGTGAGAAGGGCAAATTGGGACATGGAGGTAAGCATCCCTGATGTCCAGGGACACCATATAGTCCCCTTCTTCCTGGTTCGCTATCACTGCTCTGAGTGACTCCATCTTGATTTGAACCTTTGTATGTAAGTGTTCAAATATTTCAGATTTAGAATAGGTCTCACCGAGCCGTCTGGCTTCAGTACCACAATATAGTGTGGAATAATACCCCTTTCCTTGTTGTAGGAGGGGTACTTTGATTATCACCTGCTGGGAATACAGCTTGTGAATTGTTTCCAATACTGCCTCCCTGTCGGAGGGAGACGTTGGTAAAGCAGACTTCAGGAACCTGCGAGGGGGAGACGTCTCGAATTTCCAATCTGTACCCCTGGGATACTACTTGTAGGCTCCAGGGGTCCACTTGCGAGTGAGCCCACTGCGTGCTGAAACTCTTGAGACGACCCCCCACCGCACCTGAGTCCGCTTGTACGGCCCCAGCGTCATGCTGAGGACTTGGTAGAAGCGGTGGAGGGCTTCTGTTCCTGGGAATGGGCTGCCTGCTGCAGTCTTCTTCCCTTTCCTCTATCCCTGGGCAGATATGACTGGCCTTTTGCCCGCTTGCCCTTATGGGGACGAAAGGACCGAGGCTGAAAAGACGGTGTCTTTTTCTGCTGAGATGTGACTTGGGGTAAAAAAGGTGGATTTTCCAGCTGTTGCCGTGGCCACCAGGTCCGATGGACCGACCCCAAATAACTCCTCCCCTTTATACGGCAATACTTCCATGTGCCGTTTGGAATCTGCATCACCTGACCACTGTCGTGTCCATAAACATCTTCTGGCAGATATGGACATCGCACTTACTCTTGATGCCAGAGTTAAATGCTCTATAGTCAATAAAATACTGTCCCTGTCAAGGGTATCAATATTTTCAGTCAGGGAATCCGACCAAGCCACCCCAGTGCTGCACATCCAGGCTGAGGCGATCACTGGTCGCAGTATAACACCAGTATGTGTGTATATACTTTTTAGGATATTTTCCAGCCTTCTATCAGCTGGCTCCTTGAGGGCGGCCGTATCTGGAGACGGTAACGCCACTTGTGATAAGCGTGTGAGCGCCTTATCCACCCTAAGGGGTGTTTCCCAACGCGCCCTAACTTCTGGCGGGAAAAGGTATACCGCCAATAATTTTCTATCGGGGGAAACCCACGCATCATCACACACTTCATTTAATTTATCTGATTCAGGAAAAACTACAGGTAGTTTTTTCACACCCCACATAATACCCTTTTTTGTGGTACTTGTAGTATCAGAAATATGTAACACCTCCTTCATTGCCCTTAACATGTAACGTGTGGCCCTAAAGGAAAATACGTTTGTTTCTTCACCGTCGACACTGGAGTCAGTGTCCGTGTCTGTGTCGACCGACTGAGGTAAATGGGCGTTTTAAAGCCCCTGACAGTGTTTGAGACGCCTGGACAGGTACTAATTTGTTTGCCGGCTGTCTCATGTCGTCAACCGACCTTGCAGCGTGTTGACATTATCACGTAATTCCCTAAATAAGCCATCCATTCCGGTGTCGACTCCCTAGAGAGTGACATCACCATTACAGGCAATTGCTCCGCCTCCTCACCAACATCGTCCTCATACATGTCGACACACACGTACCGACACACAGCACACACACAGGGAATGCTCTGATAGAGGACAGGACCCCACTAGCCCTTTGGGGAGACAGAGGGAGAGTTTGCCAGCACACACTAAAACGCTATAATTA
Source organism: Pseudophryne corroboree (assembly GCF_028390025.1). Classification (NCBI taxonomy): domain Eukaryota; kingdom Metazoa; phylum Chordata; class Amphibia; order Anura; family Myobatrachidae; genus Pseudophryne; species Pseudophryne corroboree. The sequence continues at coordinate 162,877,964 of NC_086455.1, read as the reverse complement.
TACAGGGACAACCTTTATATAAGTGTTTTCCCTTATAGCATCTTAATATGTAATCATATCGCCAAATAAGTGCCCCCCCTCTCTGTTTTAACCCTGTTTCTGTAGTGCAGTGCAGGGGAGAGCCTGGGAGCCTTCCCACCAGCAGTTCTGTGAGGGAAAATGGCGCTGTGTGCTGAGGAGAATAGGCCCCGCCCCCTTTTCGGCTGGCTTCTTCTCCCGTTTTTCTGACAACCTGGCAGGGGTTAAATACATCCATATAGCCCCAGAGGCTATATGTGATGTATTTTTAGCCAGTATAGGTACTTTCATTGCTGCCCAGGGCGCCCCCCCCAGCGCCCTGCACCCTCAGTGACCGTTGGTGTGAAGTGTGCTGAGAGCAATGGCGCACAGCTGCAGTGCTGTGCGCTACCTCATGAAGACTGAGAAGTCTTCAGCCGCCGATTTCTGGACCTCTTCTCTCTTCAGCATCTGCAAGGGGGTCGGCGGCGCGGCTCCGGTGACCCATCCAGGCTGTACCTGTGATCGTCCCTCTGGAGCTAGTGTCCAGTAGCCTAAGAAGCCAATCCATCCTGCACGCAGGTGAGTTCACTTCTTCTCCCCTAAGTCCCTCGTTGCAGTGAGCCTGTTGCCAGCAGGACTCACTGAAAATAAAAAACCTAACAAACTTTTACTCTAAGCAGCTCTTTAGGAGAGCCACCTAGATTGCACCCTTCTCGGCCGGGCACAAAAACCTAACTGAGGCTTGGAGGAGGGTCATAGGGGGAGGAGCCAGTGCACACCACATGATCCTAAAGCTTTTACTTTTGTGCCCTGTCTCCTGCGGAGCCGCTAATCCCCATGGTCCTGACGGAGTCCCCAGCATCCACTTAGGACGTCAGAGAAATGACAGGAGCGGCTGCTACTTAACTTTAGCTCTCTCCAAGGCTTAGTAAAATCGATCCAATAGGTCTATAACCCGACTATCATATTTTTATATCAAAATAATGGATTTCTGTAATTACTTGTTTTTTTTTTTAGAATAAATAAAAGCAGATATTCTTTAAAAAAAAAATAAAAAAATAATAAGTTTGTTTTCCATTGAAGGGGTCTCTTTAACGGGATAATAGGAAGGCACCGGTGACTCGTACCGCCATCCCCAACCAGTGCGGCATGAAAGGAGCTGATCACATTGATATTACAGCGGTTACAGGGCCACAGAGCCGGCGTTTGTGTGCTGGGGAAAGTGGAGCGCCGATGCTCCGGCTGGGCTCAGCCAGTGAATCATTTCCTCTTGGATATAGAAACTGCGCTTTACTAAAACAAACTACAGATTAGGCCCTTGTTTGCTTTATGAATGAGCTCGCTGACACGACGAACCTGCGCACGTCTCCACCGCGATAAAGACAAGCTGCAGGGGTTTTATTTCCCTTCTCCTTCACTTTTCAGTATAAAGTTTTTGTTCCACTTTACCCGATAGCTGCTCTTATTCAGGAAGCTAATCTAAGGAACAGTTGTCTGCTATAGAAATGAATAAATTAAACAATAGCATCCTTTATTCCTGCATTTCCTCCCTGGTGATGGAATCGCACAATGAAATCTTCAGCTGCTGTAACATGTCGGGCCGGGTCCAAAATAGACAGCGAGCAGAAAATGAATACAATAAACGCACATATGTTTATGGTATAAAGAAAAGTTGACGTCTCCTATTCAAAACAGACGATGGGTTACGGAACAAATTAGAAAAAAAAAAAAAAAAAAAGAAGGGAACGTTAGCGCTGAAATGGCATCAGAGGCAGCTGCCTACGGCACAGCATTTGCAGGGGCCCTCTGCAACTTTATGGAACTCTGGAGCTGTGGACAAATAAGTGTTAAGGATCCGTTGCAGCAAAAATTGACTCTTCTTAAAAAAAATGACCTTACAAAGGGCCGATATAGTGACTGCACCAGAACCTGGTTTTGTGGTAGGGTTGGGCGGTAGGGGAAATGTTGCTTTGAATTTCTTGCTTAGGACCCTGTAAAATGTAAAGGGCGCCTTTGAATGCCGGCACAGTAGCACAATAGGACCCTTATTCAGGTTTGTTTGCAAACCAAAAACGTTAGCAATTGGGCAAAACCAACTGCAGGTGGGGCAGATGTAACATGTGCAGAGAGTTATAGGCCCTACACATTGGGCGATGTTACTGAAAGATATGATCAATCTCGTTCATTAATGAACGAGGTACCGTTCATATCGTTCAGTGTCGCTTGTGCATGCAGGCCAATATGGACGATCTCGTCCATATTTGCCTGCACTGCTATGGAGCCAGGTGATGGGGGGAGTGAAGAAACTTCACTCACCCCGTCACTGCCCCCCCGCCACCGGTTCTCCCGTCGGCCGTATCCGCAGTCAGGGAGCTCGGCGGCGGATCGCATAGTGTGTAGGGCCCTTTAGATTTGTGTGGGGTGTGTTCAGAGTGAAATATAAAATTGCAGTGTAGAAAATAAAGCAGCCAGTATTTACCCTGCACAGAAACAATATAACCCACCCAAATCTAACTCTCTCTGCACATGTTACATCTGCCCCCCCTGCAGTGCACATGGTTTTGCCCAACTGCTAACAAATTTGCTGCTACGATCAGGTCTGAATTAGGCCCCAAGTTGGCACAATCGACAATTCAGCTTTGAAGGAGTTATAATTCATGCAGCGTTTCATACCTGGTGGGCTGCACTGGGACCAAAACCTCCCCCCCCCCCCCAAAAAAAAACAAAAAAAAAAAAAAACCCCGAGTACCCCCAGATGTAAGGGCTCAAACCATTCTGATTGTAGGAACTGCAACACCACGTTAAGATCCCAAGGTGCCGTAGGAGGCACAAAGGGTGGTTGGATGTGCAGAACACCCTTCAAGAACGTCTGAACCTCAGGGAGGGAAGCCAATTGTTGCTGAAAGAAAATGGATAAGGCCAAAACCTGGACTTTTATGGAGCCCAGACGTAGGCCCACATCCACCCCTGACTGCAGAAAAAGCAGAAAACGTCCCAGTTGAAATTCCACCGCCGGAAATTTCCTGTTCTCACACCAAGAGACGTATTTTTTCCAAATATGGTGGCAATGCTTAGACGTTACCACCTTTCTGGCTTGGATCAAAGTCGGAATAACCTTGTCCGGGATCCCTTTCCGGGTGAGAATTTGACACTCAACTTCCATGCCGTCAAACGTAGCTGTGGTAAGTCTTGATAGACGAACGGCCCCTGATGCAGGAGATCCTCTCGAAGAGTTAGAGGCCACGGGTACTCCAGAAGCATGTCTAGTAGATCTGTGTACCAAGCCCTTCTTGGCCAGTCCGGAGCAATGAGAATTGCTTAAACCTTTTTATTCTCTTGAGAATTTTTGGAATCAATGGAAGTGGCGGAAACACATAAACTGTCTGGTATTCCCATGGGGCCACCAGAGTGTCCATCGTCACTGCCTGTGGGTCCCTCGACCTGGAACAATACCGCTTGAGCTTCTTGTTTAGACGAGATGCCATCATGTCGATTTGTGGAATTCCACACCGACGTGTCAAGCACCCGAACACCTCCGGGCCCCACTCTCCTGGGTGGAGGTCATGTCTGCTGAGGAAGTCTACTTTTCAGTTGTCTACTCCCGGAATGAAGACTGCCGACAACACCACAGCATGTCTTTCTGCCCAGAGGAGAATTCTTGTTACCTCTGACATTGCTGCTCTGCGCTTTGTTCCGCCTTGTCGGTTTACGTACGTTATCGCCGTCACATTGTCCGACTGAGCTTGAATGGCTTGATCTTGAAGAAGATGCGATGCCTGTAGAAGGGATTTGTACACGGCCCATAAAATGTTGATTGGAAGAATTTCCTTGGAACTGATCCCCCTGGGTGACTGCTCCCCAATCTCTGAGGCTCGCGTCTATGGTTAGCAGAATACAATTTTAAATCCCGAACCTTCGGCCCTCGGTCAGGTGAGAAGTCTGAAGCCACCACAACAGAGAGATCCTGGCTTTTGGTGACAGACGCATCTTCAGGTGCATGTGGAGATGCGATCCGGACCATCTGTCCAACAGATCCAGCTGGAAGGGTCTTGCGTGAAACCTTCCGTACTGTAGCGCCTCGTAGGCGGCTACCATTTTCCCCAGAAGGCAAATGCACAGATGCACCGATATCCGGGGTGGTTTCAGAACATGCCGTACCAGTGACTGGATTTCCACTGCCTTTTCCAATGGAAGGAATACCTTCTGTGCCTGCGTATCCAGTATCATCCCCAGGAACGGAAGCCTCCGTGTTGGTTCCAGGTGAATTTTGGTAGGTTCAGAATCCACCCGTGATCCTGGAGTAGTCGAGTTGAGAGGGAAATGTTGTCCAACAACCTCTCCCTGGATGGTGCTTTTATCAGCAAATCATCCAGGTACGGAACTATGTTCACTCCCTGCTTGCGGAGGAGCAACATCATCTCTGCCATTACCTTGGTGAACACCCTCGGTGCTGTGGAGAGGCCAGATGGCAGGGCCTGGAACGGATAGTGACAGTCCTGTAATGCAAACTTTAGATAAGCCTGATGAGGTGGCTAGATTGGAATACGAAGGTACGCATCCAGAGACATGAGGAATTCCCCCTCCTCCAGACCTGAGATCACCGCTCTCTGAGACTCCATCTTGAATTTGAACACGCTTAAGTACTGGTTGAGTGACTTGAGGTTTATAATGGGCCTTACCGAACTGTCCGGCTTCGGTACCACAAACAGGTTGGAATAATAACCCTTGTTTTGTAGCGGAGTCTGTACCGGTTTTTGAATTTCTTCCTTTCTTATACGGATTTGATGAATCTGCAAGGTGGGAGTTCCTGAAACTCTAGTCTGTATCCCTGGGCGATAAGATCTTTGACCCAGGGATCCTGGCATGCAGTCGCCCATATGTGACTGAAATCTTTTAATCGGGCTACCACCTGCCCGTCTTCCAGGCAGCGCAGCCCACAGTCATGCTGAAGGCTTTGAGAAAGCAAAACCTGAGTTATGTTCCGGTGAACCTACAGCTACAGGTTTTCTGGGTTTACCTCTAGCACCTCTGAAGGCAGTAGAAGAACCACGGGCTTTGTTCTTAAATTTAGCTGTCCGATAGGACTACAAAGTTGGAGCTGAGTAGGTCTTTCTGACAGGGCGGGCTGCGGAAGGAAGAGGTGTAGACCTACCTGCAGTCGCCTTGGATATCCACGTATCCAGTTCATCTCCAAACAAGGTCTCACCTGTGAATGGTAGGCTTTCCGCACCCCTTCTGGAATCCGCATCCGCAGTCCACTGGCGTAGCCACAAGCCTCTGCGTGCTGACACTGCCATGGCAGTGGTGCGAGCGTTGAGCAAACCAATTTCTTTCATAGCTTCCACCATAAAATTAGCAGAATCCTGTATATGCTGTAGGAGTATAACTTTTTCTCCCCTGTGTAAGAAATCTAACTAATCAATTAGGTTACCTGACCATTTAGCAATGGCCCCAGTGATCCATGCACAAGCAATAGTGGGTCTCTGGGCCACCCCAGCAGCTGTGTACAGGGATTTGAGAGTGGTCTCAATTTTGCAGTCAGCCGTGTCCTTTAAAACCACTTAACTGACGATTTTTCCCTTCAAAAGCGTTAACATTATTAAATAAAATACATTTTAAAAAACAAAGTTGAAAAAGTATTTTTTTTTTTTTTTAAATATTTAAACATTATATTATGCACATCTGCAGAACGGATCTCCTCATCAAAAACGGGGGGGGGGGGGGGGGGACAGGGTGGGACGGCGCAGTTGCATAAAATCTGACCATGCCAGTTAAGTGGTTGGGAGGCTGCACCAGGAACAGGTAAGTCTATTTTACGTGACAACCTAGATACCGATGCGTCTACAATCGGTGGGGTTTCCCATTTTCTCCTATATTCCAGAGGAAAGGGGGAAGGATATGAGTAATCTCTTAGGGATTTGAAACTTCTTCTCAGGATTAACCCAAGTTTCTTCAAACAGAGCATTTAACTCTTTTGATGCAGGAAAAGTAGCAGAGGATTTATTTTTTTATGTTACAATAAGACAACTCCACCTCCTCTGTCACCTTATCAGGAATTTGTAGAACGTCTCCAATAGCGTCTATCAGAGCTTGTACCCCCTGTGACAGAGCTGCATACCCCCCCCCCCCCCCCACACACACACGCCGGTTAGGAGGTGAATATTTGCAACGGATGCAGGGCAAGTGCAAATACATGCAGACAAGGAGGACTTGTAGTAACCCACACATACTGCAACCAGCGCGGAAGCTTGCGCACCTTAAGAGGTGTATGGCTCTGTATATGGACGCAAATACACCATTAAGAGTAATCTGCGCTTATTTGCAGCCAATTCTGTGTCAGCACAAATAAAAGACCCCCTAATGCACTTATTACAATACAATATAAACCCTTTACAGTAGATGTATAAATACAATTATGGTCGAGTGTATTTTCATATCCAAGAGAAGCCGAATTAAAACCGCAGAGCAGTGTGGCCCGGATCAGCCACGTCCGCCGCTGCCGAATTCACCGGCTGTGCATCTGCTACTCCTCATTCTTTCATTTCAATGGAGACTGTTTATAGCGAGCCCTGTGCTAAAATTGGACGCCCAGTATCTCCCGCGGAGCGCCAGAGAGCTGCAACAGCTGCTATTTATGGCCATACCCACAGGTGACACGCCAGACAAATATGTATTCTCTGGAATGCTGACGGTTTTAAAGCCCAAAAGCTTTGATTATATCCAATGTGCAGAATTAGTGACGGAAAATACTTCAAAGCACACTGCAAGCACAGCTCCGACAGCGCAACTGATACCGCTCCCTGGGGCGAGGCGCTGCCGGGGAAGGTGCGTCGCCATAGGTCACCTACAGTGTGCTCCAGATGTACAGGATGCACTAACCGTCATGATAGCTAATCTTCCTTCCAACGCTCACTACTGCTCCTCTATAGGCTATACGCTGCGTGCACAGGCTCAGCAGATACCAAGAATTACTGCAGATAGAGAATTACCTCCAGTATACAGAGAAATGCTACGGTGCAATGCTCAGACCTAGAACAATATATACTGAGGATTAGATCCAGAGCAGCGAGTGTGGAAATTGGCAAAATAAAAAAACAACAACACACACACACACACACACACACACACACACACACACACACACACACACACACGCACACGCACACACTGATACAGGGAATGAAGTGGCAGAACTCCAGGGGGTAAATTTACTAAGATGGGAGTTCTATTTAAGAGGGGATGTTGCCTATAGCAACCAATCAGATTCTACTTCACATTTATTTAGCACCTTCTAGCAGATAATACCTGGAATCTGACTGGTTGCTATGGGTAACATCCCATCTTAAATAGAACTCCCATCATAGTAAATTTACCCCCAGGTCTTTACTCATAAAGCATTTGTAGACCAATGTTTCGAGGTGGCTAGGGGACTCTTCTTCCGGGAACCATTAGCAAGTAATAAAAGCTTACCTTATATCCCCAAACCGGACAGGAAGGAAGAATCGGGCGGGAAGAATTGGCCTTAGTCACGGATGTACATAAACCGGATTTATGTCCAATGCTTCTGGGACAAGGCATGCGCTAGGCCTGTGCTCCGCCTGTGCAGAACGGGTGCTGCATCCTCACACACAGTGACCCCTTGGTCGTACCACTGACAGGCTGCAGCCGCATAGGAGCGTGGAGGGGGCGGAGGGGTGTGGTCCTTGTTCTGTAGGTGTGCCAGGGTCTTCCAATGCAGGTATCCTGGAACCAGTAGCCCATCCTGGTTACCTGAAGGTTACTCACAGGGTCCATGTTCATGTAAGTGATCCAATGATGGGTCTTTGAACGCAGCAGCGGATCATATAAGTCTGCGGGAGGCATATGTATACACAAGACGCCTCCTGCTAATTTTTTGCATACTTTCGTACAGCATCTGCGGCCACAAGCACATGAACTGCGTCCGTCTCTGAAACAGGCCATAAATGTGCCACTCCCGGTGGGACAACATGGTTGCCGTAGTGATGTACCAAGCTGCCGGAAGCGGGTGCGCCGGATTCCTGCCGACTTGCAGAGGAAAGTACCAAGTAAAAAATAAAAAAAAGACACTAATGAGGACTGTACACAAGAAGCAATGCTTCAGATAACTTGTTAAGTAGAAGGCGAGGATTCTAAACACAGTTCCTACTGGCTCCAGGAAATGCAATAGATCAGTGGTTCTCAAACTGTGACTGCGATACACCTGTGCACCTGCCAGGAGGTCTGGGTTTTGTGATAGTTGGTGATCCACCTGTGCACCTGCCGGGTGGTCTGGAAAATGTGACAATTGGTGATCCACCGGTGCACCTGCCGGGTGGTCTGGAAAATGTGACAGTTGGTGATCCACCTGTGCACCTGCCGGGAGGTCTGGGAAATGTGACAGTTGGTGATCCACCTGTGCACCTGCCGGGTGGTCTGGGAAATGTGACAGTTGGTGATCCACCTGTGCACCTGCCGGGAGGTCTGGGAAATGTGACAGTTGGTGATCCACCTGTGCACCTGCCGGGAGGTCTGGGAAATGTGACAGTTGGTGATCCACCTGTGCACCTGCCGGGAGGTCTGGGAAATGTGACAGTTGGTGATCCACCTGTGCACCTGCCGGGAGGTCTGGGAAATGTGACAGTTGGTGATCCACCTGTGCACCTGCCGGGAGGTCTGGGAAATGTGACAGTTGGTGATCCACCTGTGCACCTGCCGGGAGGTCTGGGAAATGTGACAGTTGGTGATCCACCTGTGCACCTGCCGGGAGGTCTGGGAAATGTGACAGTTGGTGATCCACCTGTGCACCTGCCGGGAGGTATGGGAAATGTGACAGTTGGTGATCCACCTGTGCACCTACCGGGAGGTCTGAGAAATGTGACAGTTGGTGATCCAACTGTGCACCTACCAGGAGGTCTGGGAAATGTGACAGTTGGTGATCCACCTGTGCACCTGCCAGGAGGTCTGGGTTATGTGACAGTTGGAGATTCACCTGTGCACCTACCAGGAGGTCTGGGTTATGTGACAGTTGGTGATCCACCTGTGCACCTGCCAGGAGGTCTGGGTTATGTGACAGTTGGAGATTCACCTGTGCACCTACCAGGAGGTCTGGGTTATGTGACAGTTGGTGATCCACCTGTGCACCTGCCAGGAGGTCTGGGTTATGTGACAGTTGGAGATTCACCTGTGCACCTGCCAGGAGGTCTGCGTTATGTGACAGTTGGTGATCCACCTGTGCACCTGCCAGGAGGTCTGGGAAATGTGTCAGCTGGTGATACACCTGTGAACCTTGCCCCCATACATCTAAACCCTGTTTCCCCGATTCCCTGAACCGCTGAACAGAAGCCATCGGAATGCAGAGCTGCTGACCCACTGAACGGCACTCCAAGGTAGACCAGATAGCTGACCTATGAAGGATCATGGGTTCCTTGAAGTGTCCAGTTTTGGGCAGCCAGCGAAAGCTGCATTTAGAATCCTCCCTTTGCATTCATCAATTTACCTGAAGCATTGTTTCTTTGGTGCATTCCTCATTATTTAACTATTTGCATTTTCTTCCCTCTGCAAGCTGGCAGGGGACCAGTGTGGTGACAGTCCTCTCCCAGGATACAAGCTAAGCTTTTTTAATTGTATCCTGAAGATGAGGCAACTAGTCATCATGAAACGTGCAATCTCTTTCTTGGGTGTCAAGGAATTTGTGGATTTTTGTGTAGCTTTTGGAGGGCATTGGTCTATTGCAAACATTACCAGTACATGTATACATACATACATACATACATACATACATGGTGTTTTAGGTCAGGGGTAGACAAAATAGGTGAGGATTCCACATCTCGGAACAGGCAAGGATATTTAGGAGCCGGGAAGGATGTGACCAGCAGAAGTTATGTCAGCTGGATCATCTACCTGGCTCCTGTGATTTTCCCGCCATGTCACAGACTGTGATGTAGTTATGCTGCCTGTTTGTAAAACTCCAGGCAACTTATTTCCTGGATTTACAGCACCAGTCACTCCACTTCCGGGTTTCAGCTCCGGGAGTCCCCTCTGCGCATTGCGGCGGCTGCAGGGGGTGCTGGCAGGGATCTGATTAGATCCCTCTCATAGCACAATGCGGAAAGAAGTCTATAGGGCAACACCAGCAGAAAACAAGGGTCCATAACCACTGATATCCTTGACCAAGAATGACCCTTTGAAGAAAGCATTTTCGTACAATGAAGGGAGGGGGATTTCTGATGCACAGCAGACTTCCTGCTGGTAATTATACTGCAATCTGCCTCCCTCTGTACGCCATTCTAATAAGAAGACAATAGCGTGCACTTAGCCGCACACAAAACGACAAATACAACATCAAACGTTTCATGCTCTGCCAAGGTACAGAGAGAATTACATTGTTTACACGCATAGGCAATTCAGTCTCTTTTATATAAACCAAACTATGTATTAGATTCGTTACAAGTTACAGGTTGGTTTATAAGCGCTACAGTGATCTCAGTATCTCTACCAAAAGGTACATTGGTCTCCTGCACAGGACAGACCTCCTATTCCAATACAAGCTGCCTTACTGGGTGTAGGTATGCCTCCTAAGATACTATGCCTGTTTAGATCCTATTACCCGCCTCGGGAAACACAAGTGGATTGGCATCTCCCTTAACACTCCCGACTACCCTTCCCGCTCCACAAATGCACACTCTGCCTCTCCTGCCTACTGATTACTTCAAGTGCTGCTCCCTACCGCTGGAATTCTCCACCATTCCCTACATCACATCAAACGGGCTCTCAAGACCCACTTCTCCATAAAACGCAACCATCTCTCACCCTAACCCTGTTCCACACTCACCATCTGCGCCATCCCAGTCTGTCTACCCCTCCGCTTTAGAATGTAAGCTCTCACGAGCAGGGCCCTCACCACTCATGTGCTTTTTCTTCTCTTTATTTAAGCTTGGTACACACCAGACGATATAGTGAACGATGTCTCCGATTCAGACATATTGGGGGTCATTCCGAGTTGATCGCTCGCTAGCTGTTTTTAGCAGCCGTGCAAATGCTATGCCGCCGCCCACTGGGAGTGTATTTTAGCTTAGCAGAAGTGCGAACGAAAGGATCGCACAGCGGCTACAAAAAAAATTTGTGCAGTTTCAGAGTAGCTTCAGACCTACTCAGCACTTGCGATCACTTCAGACTGTTCAGTTCCTGTTTTGCCGTCATGAACACGCCCTGCGTTCGGCCAGCCACGCCTGCATTTTTCCTGGCACGCCTGCGTTTTTTCGAACACTCCCTGAAAACGGTCAGTTGACACCCAGAAACGCCCACTTCATGTCAATCACTCTGCGACCAGCAGTGCGACTGAAAAGCTTCGCTAGAACTTGTGTGAAAATACATCGCCCGTTGTGAAAGTACGTTGCGCGTGCGCATTGCGCCGCATGCGCAGAAGTACAATTTTTTTGCATCATTGCTGCACAGCGAACATTTTCAGCTAGCGATCAACTCGGAATGACCCCCATTGTTCACAATATCATCTAGTGTATATGCACTATGTCGCCGGCGATGTACGCTCCCGCGCGTAGTCAGCACACATCACCCGTCAGCCGTGCATGCTGGTCCGACGGGCGATATCGCCAGCGAGTGCCATGTTACCGAATGCAGCATGGACCCCACTCCACCCCCTCCCCATACAGCCGTTCGACGCTGGCGGGACCCGGCGGTGGGGGGGGCCACACACTTGTCGATGCCTGCCCTGCTGCCGGGTCCAGTTGCCAACGAGACCTACGCCATACTCCGTCATGGCACCTAACTCTCAGTTTATGCCACTCTGGTATTTATCAGGAAATTAAAAGAAAAACATATAAAGTAGAACTTATATATATTTTTTTAATTTTACTTCTGCGTGTTGAGTGTTGCAGGACAGATACAGTACAACAACGGCGCGTACAGCAATATCAGACATGTTCCTCCATACTGTGTTACGTACGGCCCTCACTAAATCTAGTGGCTGTTTAAGTAGAGAATTGGCCTGCGGGAATATTCTGCTTTACAATCTGACAACTGCTGTTATGCAGTAGACAGCTATGAGTGTCTTTAGGTTAGTACATAGCATGTTACGGCCTGCTGTTTGTCACCCCAAAGCTACGATTCTGCACGTTACATATAGAAGACTTATGAGAGGTATAAATTACAATAAGGCCCAAGTATGGAAAGCCTGCAAAGACTTTTAACCGAACTACAACGAGCAGACAGAAAACGGAGCACGCAACCAAGAGCGACGTGTAAGTACAGGTGCGGCCAGATGTACAGTCCCCATGAGAAAAACCGCCAAAGACTAATATGTAGCAGGTCTAGGCAACCATGGTTAAATGATCAGTCGCTTTAAAATACAGAACAGGATGTTGGCCAAATAATACAGGTACCCCGCAGTCAGCCATTTTGGGGACTTCACAGCAAAGCCTATTATTTCAGTAGGGACTACAAGCACGGAGGACTCAGTGAGGTCACTCTCTAGTTCCTAGTAATGAGACCGGGGTATTGTCATGAATGGGCATTCAGCCCGCAAGAAAGACACTTTCTGTCTCCACGCTCATTTGCATACTGCAGCCACTGGAACAACTGCAGAGATGACGGGAGACATTTTAAAAAGACAGGTCAATAAAAAGATAAAGAGATCGAATTTAATTTTGGCGCCCTGGATGTCACCCCCTCAAGGGCAGCTGGACTTACCCGCCACACCGACCTACCTGATGACAGAGACGGGAAACAGGAAACAGCAGCAGGTATATTTGATATCTGCTGCGGAACCCCTGTAATACTTTCAGGAGATACATTTTAAGGTGTATAGTCATGAAGCAGTGAAAAAAAAAAAAAAAAAAAAAAAAAAAAAGAGAGAGTGGAGAAGTGAGCCAGTGGAGAAGTTGCCCATGGCAACCAATCAGCTGCTCCGTACAATTGTATAGTATACTAATTATAAATGTTACTTCAGTGCTGATTGGTTCTTCTCCACAGTTTTCACTGCTTCATGGAATACACCCCTATGTCTTGGGTGATTTCTCATAGTAACTATGCCCCAAAACATAACTGCAACAAGCGAGTGACTTTGGCCCTCATTCCGAGTTGTTCGCTCGCTAGCTGCTTTTAGCAGCATTGCACACGCTAAGCCGCCGCCTACTGGGAGTGAATCTTAGCATAGTAGAATTGCGAACGCAAGATTAGCAGAATTGCGATTAGAAATTTCTTAGCAGTTTCTGAGTAGCTCGGGACTTACTCTGCCACTGCGATCAGTTCAGTCAGTTTCGTTCCTGGTTTGACGTCACAAACACACCCAGCGTTCACCCAGACACTCCCCCGTTCCTCCAGACACTCCCGCGTTTTTCCCAGAAACGGCTGCGTTTTTTCGCACACACCCATAAAACGTCCAGTTTCCGTCCCAGAAACACCCACTTCCTGTCAATCACACTACGATCACCAGAACGAAGAAATTTCTTCATAAAGCCGTGAGTAAAATACCAAACTTATTAGCAAATTTACTTGGCGCAGACGCACTGCGAACATTGCGCATGCGCATTAGAGACTAATTGCTCCGTTGCGAGAAAAAAATAACGAGCGAACAACTCGGAATGAGGGCCTTTATGCAAAAAGACGAAAAGAGACAGAATCCACTCATAGTACCCACCCTAGCAGAGGCGGTGTATGGAAGGTAATGAGACTTTACAGGGAACATTTTCAGTGGAACACGGTTGAAAAAAGTGTGAGGTCAGGGGCTTCTGCGGGGGAAGGGGGATGGGAGGACAAAGCCTCAGAAATATTTAGGCGGGTCCCAAGATGCCGAGGACTCCAGCAATGCACGACCGCCAGGTTCTGATTGGCCCATGGTCCAGACAGTCAAAGAAAAGGGATGACCATCGGTTGGTGAAACCATCGATGGTCATCCATTGCACAGAAGGCTGCCATCGATGGCCATTTGCAATATCAATGGCCACCCCTACTATGAGGGCAATTCAATTGTTTAATGCGCCTGATCACCTGCCAAGAGTGATGGGAGATCGGGGGGTGATATTCAGATGTTTTATTGCGCCCAGACAGGCCAGGTTTAGCCACGTAAATGGCTACACCTGACCAAAGTGCTTGGTGCGACGCGAAAAGTGCAGTTAGGGCACCCAAACGAGTCACTTTTCAACTCACCAGCGCGGGGTACTGAGAGCTGAAATGTGTCTCCGTGCGGCTCATCACACCCAAACGGAGAAACAACTGAATCGCCACCTATATGTGATTGCCGGGATTAGTAGGAAAAGAGCCCAAACAGTAATTATATTCAGTAACAAAAAAGGAAAAACTGGATCCGGATAATAGCTCAGCAGTAAACAAAATCGACATGCATTAGGTCGAAAGGACAATGTTCGACAAGTTTTTGTAAAAATGTTTAAAAACTTTTTCATACCATAACATCCCCTTGGACTACGATTGGGAATAGTAACCCGTGCCAAGCGCAGCAAGGTGCTTTGCCCCAAAGCGTGGCGAGTTAACGCAGGACACTAATTGGAGTCACATGTGGTTTAACCTAGTATCCGACACAGAAAAAAAAACAAAAAACGTATGTCGACGTATTGACCCTGTCTACCATATTAGGTAGACCCAATTAGTCACACCCAAAAGGAAACGGGGAGGCAACTATAGTTTAAGCAAACCTTAAGTCACATGGTCTCTCCGATATCTGGCACCAAGCATAACACAACAGACATTATTTTAACGCACAGACACACTGGAATATAACTTCAAAGTAAAAATCTCGCCACTGAAAAGCTGGAGATAACTAGAACTCACGGGAGCTGGAGGGGACATATTCTGCGAGATCTATACTGGAGTATACTAGGAGAATCCAGTCACTGAGAGCAATAGGTGTACCACCATTTAGCTGACAGGAATATGGGAACATCAGTCGCTTTGCAGGCACATATTCCACGTTATACAAACGTATCTGAATATAACCTTCCCTGGTCTACAGCGGAGTAAGAATCCATATTAGATTGTAAATGAGAGCATTAGGTCGTAACTGGCAAAAATATCTCGCCATACAGGCTTCAGCGCGTACAAGCATAGAAAGGTCTCCTTTGCTTCGTACGTCTTCATTTTAATTATTGCACAAAAAAGTGAACGTCGGTTTCCGACACAACCATTCGAGTTGTGGCCCAATAGCATAAATTAGCCGAAATCTAGCGCCGGCTCGCAAACCTAAAACCCAATGCTGTGCGTGAATAGCACCAGACAGGCGACGAGTACAGCCGACTAGAGGAACACCAGTATCAGCCGAACGTCTGGTCTGTTTCAGTAGGCTACAGAGCAAATACAGTGATGCAATGCAGACAAAAACATGTTATTCTGGACCCATGTTTTGTTTTAAAGGAAAAAGGAAGAAAAAAAAACAAAACACCTCATTATTTATTTAATTTAAGGAAACGCGTTTCAATATTTCTCAGACACAAACATTCCAGTATCACTTTACAGACGTGGTTCTGGTAACTATTTTTGCTTATCTCCCTCCACTTACTCAACGGGAAAATAAACCTTGCAACAAGTTTTAAGTTTTACATTGCAAGTCACATCTGCTGCAAGTCACATCTGCTGCAAGTCACATCTGCTGCAAGTCACGTCTGAAGTCCACATAGAGTCCGTCACGAGGCTTGCTGACAGGAAGTGCAATGTGCACAGAAAAAAAAAGCCTCCCCCACGATCTCTTCCATCCAATAGGTTACATGCCCAACACCCCTAAAACTACCCTTTCCATTATAAAGAGCTCAATAATATATGTATGAAGAGCTTTCCGAGGCCGAAGAGGTTTGATGTGAAGGGATCACGTGGGACGTTTTTCAGCCGCACACCGGATTCCTGTCAGACGCAACTCTCAGTTCAATATAGCTGATAGTTAAACAATGGTCAAACCACATCCGAGTCATCGTACTGGGACCTTTACATGGGGGTGGATGTTAAGAGCAAACTATTTTAACGGTTTATTTTGTCTTGAAGACAGATTCACATCATCAGGATTAGGATTATCAGTGGATCCCACACTGAGACGATATCGGCGCAATTTGTAGTCTCTGGACGAATCGGAATTCTGCAATTGTAGGGAAAGGCCGCTTAGACTGCTACCCGCCGCCCACCAACTGCGATCACGCTCAAATTACGATCGCGCAGCAATTAGAGCGTGGTCGCAGAAACTATGGAAGCCTCTTGCTGGTGCAGGCTGTCTGCGACGGCAGGAGTCCCACCGACATTTTTCAGATTGGAGCGGCTGCGTGTGACGACGCGCAGCCGCCCCGAAAACGCCGCCGACACCCCACCGGTTCCCCCGCGTCACCCCTCCTGCCCCATGAATGCCTCTGCCAGTCAATCAGAACTGCGTGCGGGGGTCCCGTTGCTTAAATTGCGGTCACATCGCGTTTTAGAAGTGACCTGAATTAGACCCAAAGTGTATAACGTAAGGCCAGCACTTTACCTGTAACCACTCCACGTCTCTGGGACAGAGATGGAACTCTACAGTAGCCCTGAAATAAGTAACTTGGGTCGCTCTAACCCCCCCTGTTCCTAGTGACCCAAATGTCTAGGCCTCGACAGTGTAGGCTGTCAAATCGCTAGGCCTCAACTCGCTAACTTGACCAGTCTCCCACCGCTGACTGGTCAAGCTGGCCTGACTTGCTAAACTTCCGAAACTGTGGCTCGGACTCGTGTGAACTTAAAACCCGGGGACCTGTTAATTGCATTTTATGGATACCAAGGTCAACCGGTTTCTGTCAGAAACTATAACACGCCGTCATCTTACCTAACAACCTCCTGGTAGGGCACAAGGAAATACCAACCTGCTGACCACCAATGTTTAAAATTCCCCACGAAACCATACAGTCGTGGGACCTTGGGAAAACACAGGGGCGGGACTTAAAAATAGAGCATTGGTTAACACGGGAGAGCATGTGATTTTGGCACACCGGGCGCAAAGAAGCGCGACCTACTGGCTCCGCAACACTTCTGGTAAAGCTCTGCAGATAAATCTCCAGTTTGCTGGCTGTATGTCTCCATACAGACCGGAGCTGCCATCCTTACAGACTGGCAGGAAGCGCAGCTGCCAAAACCGTGCAGGTTCTAATACAGAACAGCTGGACGACATCCCTGCATTCTTCACCCAGTGCAAACACTGGGGGCTCTGTTGCGTATCGTGCTGCAGTCAGGCCTAAGGAATTTTACCGATCACATAATAGAAGGGAACAACTCCGGCTAAGACCGTCTATTGTGTTTTAAATAAGGTGTGGTGGATGCATAGTTCACAAGGCTCAAAACGCCACCACCGTGCTTTCCAAAATTAAAGGTTCATCGGGCCACGTGAGGTTCACTAGAAAGCAACACACCAGCATTTATAATCACAGAAACACTGCCAGCTATATAAATCCCCGTTGAAGAATAAAATTAAACGCTGTATAGATCCTTCAGCTTCCAGTGATAAGAAAAGACCAGTGCAATAATTATATACTCATTGCTGCAACGGCACAAAAAAAACAAACCTGGAACTAACCATCTTGCCAAAAAGCCTGGAAAATGCAGACTCTACGTGATCTGACTTACTTATTGTACAAGCAACTGCAAGACCGCCAGAGAGAGAAAGTCAATCATTCAAGCTAGCTTAGTTCAAATAGAGATCCGAGCGGAATGGGGGAAAAAAAATAATGAAGGGAAGATGTGACAAATCTGGGGATACGAGGGGGGGAGAACGATGCGTTTCCACAATCACTGCAAAAGAGCATCACTGATTTCACACAGGTGGCATAGCACATAATTGCCCTTATTTATCAATGAGTGATAAATTTCACTGTGAGTGATAAATTGTACCAGCCAATCAGCTCCTAGCTTCCATGTCACAGGCTGGGTTTGAAAAATGACAGCTAGGAGCGGATTGGCTGGAGCAATTTATCACAGTGAAACGTATCACTCATTGATAAATAAGGGCATATATAGGTATCTATTGAATTAATAATTAATGGAAAGTCAGATTTTACAGCTAGAAAGCAATATTTGGCGTCTCATTTACCCGTCTTATTTACGCCCTGGTTTCTCTATAGCGCCAACCTAGTCCCTGGTTTCTCTATAGCGCCAACCTAGTCTGCGGCGCTGTACAGGATTTATAGAATAAAAAAAAGCTTGGGAACCCAAACTCACCCGGATTGTTGGCTTCTCCTTCAAGTATGTGGAGTTCTGTACAATCTACCAAGGAATGCTCCAAACAGATCTGCAGGAATCTGGCCTGGGTACGGCTAACCCTCTTCAGGAGAGACAGAAGAGCAACAGTTTGCTCACACTCATTCCAGCCTTTGAACCACCCAGAAAGCATTCCTACTTGATCCCGAAACATCATGATTATAGGAAGGTTTGCAGGATCCGCAGGAAAAAAAAAAAAAAAGAAAAGAAAAGTTTGGAGATGGAAGATTTTGTTGGCCGACTCGGTGGCAGGAGATTTTGCTTTCGTTTCCCTGTTATTTTTGTTTTTTTCCCTTCTTTGCCGACGAGGAACGGGTCGGCTCTGCTGCTGAATGATAATCGCAGAGGCGCGGATTTTTATTTAGACGTACTTTCTGCCTCCAACATACTCCTGGCAGGATTCACTGGCGTCCGAGCTGCGTTTTCTCCAGATCTGCCGTCCCCTTTGGGTTCTCTCCCTGACCCCTGCACACCCGCATTCCAAGTCAATGCTCACAACTGTGAAAATAAAGACACCGATTATGACACATACTCTGACAAAAGCCCTGTGACTCAGTGCAACACAACCCTGGCTACAGACGACGCTCGCTAGCGCCTAACAGGGATTTTTGGAACTTTAAAACAAACAAAACAAAACAAAAAAAAAGGCATCGCTCTGGTGCGTCAAGCAGCTACCGACTGCAGGCGAGCCTACCAGTTGCTGTCGGCATGTTTCAGAGTGGGGTGTTGACGGAAGAGGACAAATGGACACTGGGCTCGGATAGGACGCTGTCTAATAACTTCTGCACATTCTATCTCCATTTGGTGCAGTGAATAAATCAGATTTAACTCTTCGGTCACCTGATCAGCAGCAAAACTGCCGACATCTGCATCGAACGGAATCGGATACACCCCCCCCCCCCCAAATAGAAGCGACAGACCGCACAATATAAATAAACCAGCCCAAATCTCTGCAATGACAGACAGCTCCCCTTCTCTATACACAACCCCTGCCTTTTATTTTATTTTAAACTCAAGAATATGCGTCGACATTCAGCAGTCATAACTACTCGTGTCAATGCACCTCTGGCTTAATAATGAGCAGACCCCCTTACAGCGAGCTACGGTCAGTAAGCGCATTGTATTCATGCGGAGACATTCCCGGGAAAATGGCTCTAGGTGACTGCAACAGAGGAGGGGGTAAAAGTTCCCGTGTTTGGGCAGCAGTAATGGTTAAATAGCGGCGTCACTCAGCAGAGGTATGAGGCACCGGTGCAACAGATCAGACTATGGGGAGTGTAATGTACAGCTCAGGTATACTGCAATACTCACATAAGCCTAACAGGCATGCAGAGATTATATATATATGTCTAATCTATTGGGAGAGCCGGGCACACCAATATATATATATATATATATATATATATAATATTTTACTCACATACATATACATGCATATTCAGATATAGATTCATATCACATAGATAGATAGATAGATAGATAGATAGATAGATAGATAGATAGATAGATAGATAGATAGAGACTATGGTAAGTCCCCCTGTAGCCAGCACACACCATCAGCCCCATGAATGGGGGTTCTCCCCTGATGCCCCCACCTACCTGCATTGGCCAGTGCATTGCCCCAGGCCCCCCTACAGGCGCTCTCCCCCCAGCAGATCCATGGGCTGAGCCATGTTGCCTTGCAGCATCCGCACAGACTGGGAGGCTGGAGGAGCCCAGGCTTCCCACATGCTAATAATTACCATGCAGCATTACGTCATGGGCTCGGCACTGAGGGGGGAGGAGGGAGGAGAGGCACCAAAATAGAGAAGGGATCACTTGGGAGGAGCGGGTCGCATTCCTCCTCTCCCCGCTGCTGCTGCCTTGCCGGGTCTCTGGGAGGGGGGAGAGCGCAGAGAGAGGACACAGGGTGGGGTGCGCTGCTGAGGGCAAGTGGAGTGTGTGGAAATAATACCCCACCCTGCAGCATTCTTCTCTGCCTGTGTTCTGTATGCGGTGCACCCTCCTGCAACCTGAGCTGCCCGGGGAGACTCAGTGATACTGTGCAGTGCACCCTCCTGCAACCTGAGCTGCCCGGGGAGACTCAGTGATACTGTGCAGTGCACCCTCCTGCAACCTGAGCTGCCCAGGGAGACGCTGTGATACTGTGCAGTGCACCCTCCTGCAACCTGAGCTGCCCCGGGGAGACTCTGTGATACCGTGCAGTGCACCCTCCTGCAACCTGAGCTGCCCCGGGGAGACTCTGTGATACCGTGCAGTGCACCCTCCTGCAACCTGAGCTGCCCCGGGGAGACTCTGTGATACCGTGCAATGCACCCTACTGCAACCTGAGCTGCCCAGAGAGACTCTGTGATACTGTGCAATGTACCCTCCTGCAACCTGAGCTGCCTTGGGAGACTCAGTGATACCATTCAATGCACCCTCCTGCACTCTGAGCTGCCTGGGGAGACTCAGTGATACCGTGCAATGCACCCTCCTGCAACCTGAGCTGCCCGGGAGGACTCAGTGATACCGTGCAATGCACCCTCATGCAACCTGGGCTGCCCAGGGAGAGACTGATACCGTGCAATGCACCCTCCTGCAACCTGAGCTGCCTGGGTAGACTCAGTGATACCGTGCAATGCACCCTCCTGCAACCTGAGCTGCCTGGGTAGACTCAGTGATACCGTGCAATGCACCCTCCTGCAACCTGAGCTGCCCAGGGAGACTGTGATACTGTACAATGCACCCTACTACAACCTGAGCTGCCCAGGGAGACTCTGTGATACTGTGCAATGCACCGTCCTGCAACCTGAGCTGCACGGGGACACTCACAGTGATACCGTGCAATGCACCTTCCTTCAACCAGACCTGCCGGGGGAGACTCTGACACTGTACAATGCACCCTCCTGCAACCTGAGCTGCACGGGGAGACTCTGTCTCTGTGACACTATGCAATGCAACCTGAGCTGCCCGGGAAGACTCTGGCCCTCATTCCGAGTTGATCGCTAGCTGCCGTTGTTCACTGCGTAGCAATCAGTAAAAAAAAAACCGGTAAAACTGCGTATGCACCGCAATGCGCACACGTGGCGTACGGGTACAATGGGCATCGTGGTTTTGCACAGGTTCTAGCGACGCTTTCAGTCACACAGCCGTTTGCAAGGAGATTGACAGGAAGTGGGAGTTTATGGTTGGCAACTGACCGTTTTCTGGGAGTGTTTGGAAAAACGCAGGCGTGGCCGGGCGTTTGCAGGGCGGGTATCTGACGTCATTACCGTGTCACTCGTCGCAGCAATCATCGCACAGGATAAGTAACTACAGGGCTGGTCTTGTTCTGCACAAAATGTGTTTGCAGCCGCACTGCTGCACAGGCGTTCGCACTCCTGCTATGCTAAAATACACTCCCCCGTGGGCGGCGACTGTGCGTTTGCATGGCTGCTAAAAGTAGCTAGCGAGTGATCAACTCGGAATGAGGGCCTCTTTCTCTGTGATACTATGCAAAGCAACCTGAGCTGCCCAGGAAGACACTGTCTTTGATACTGTGCAGTGCACCCTCCTGCAACCTGAGTTGCCCAAGGAGACTGTGTCTGTGATGCTGTGCAATGCACTCTCCTGCAACCTGAGCTACCCATGGAAACTCTGGGCGTCATTCCGACCTGTTTGCACGCTAGGATTTTTTGCTGCGCTGCAATCAGGTCAGAACTGCGCATGCGTATGTACCGCAATGCGCAGGCGCGTCGTATGGGTACAAAGCGGATCGTTGCTGAGCGATGGATTTTACAAAGAATCCATTCGCACAGTCGATCTCAAGAAGATTGACAGGAAGAGAGCGCTTGTGGGTGGCAACTGACCGTTTTCTGGGAGTGGTTGGAAAAACGCAGGCGTGTTGAAGTGTTTGCAGGGCGGGTGTCTGACGTCAGTTCCGGGCAAGAACAGGCTGAAGTGATCGCAGCGGCTGAGTAAGTTCTGAGCAACTCAGAAACTGCACAAAACTTTTTTGTATTGCTCGGTTGCACAGGCGATCGCACACTTGCAAAGCGAATATACACTCCCCTATAGGCGGCGACTATCTGATCGCAGCGCTGCAAAAAATAGCTAGCGAGCGAACAGGTCTGAATGACCCCCTCTGTCTATGACACTATGCAATGCACCCTCCTGCAACCTGAGCCGCCCAGGGAGACTATCTGTGATACTGTGCAGTGCCCCCTTCTGCAATCTGTGCTGTGCAGGGAGACTCTGCCTGTGATACTGTGCAGTGCCCCCTTCTGCAGTCTGTGCTGTGCAGGGAGACTCTGACTGTGATACTGTGCAGTGCCCCCTTCTGCAGTCTGTGCTGTGCAGGGAGACTCTGCCTGTGATACTGTGCAGTGCCCCCTTCTGCAATCTGTGCTGTGCAGGGAGACACTGCCTGTGATACTGTGCAGTGCCCCCTTCTGCAATCTGTGCTGTGCAGGGAGACTCTGCCTGTGATACTGTGCAGTGCCCCCTTCTGCAGTCTGTGCTGTGCAGGGAGACTCTGACTGTGATACTGTGCAGTGCCCCCTTCTGCAGTCTGTGCTGTGCAGGGAGACTCTGACTGTGATACTGTGCAGTGCCCCCTTCTGCAATCTGTGCTGTGCAGGGAGACTCTGCCTGTGATACTGTGCAGTGCCCCCTTCTGCAGTCTGTGCTGTGCAGGGAGACTCTGCCTGTGATACTGTGCAGTGCCCCCTTCTGCAATCTGTGCTGTGCAGGGAGACTCTGCCTGTGATACTGTGCAGTGCCCCCTTCTGCAATCTGTGCTGTGCAGGGAGACTCTGCCTGTGATACTGTGCAGTGCCCCCTTCTGCAGTCTGTGCTGTGCAGGGAGACTCTGACTGTGATACTGTGCAGTGCCCCCTTCTGCAGTCTGTGCTGTGCAGGGAGACTCTGACTGTGATACTGTGCAGTGCCCCCTTCTGCAATCTGTGCTGTGCAGGGAGACTCTGCCTGTGATACTGTGCAGTGCCCCCTTCTGCAATCTGTGCTGTGCAGGGAGACTCTGCTTGTGATACTGTGCAGTGCCACCTTCTGCAATCTGTGCTGTGCAGGGAGACTCTGCCTGTGATACTGTGCAGTGCCCCCTTCTGCAATCTGTGCTGTGCAGGGAGACTCTGCCTGTGATACTGTGCAATGCACCCTCCTGCAACCTGAGCCGCCCAGGGAGACTATCTGTGATACTGTGCAGTGCCCCCTTCTGCAGTCTGTGCTGTGCAGGGAGACTCTGCCTGTGATACTGTGCAGTGCCCCCTTCTGCAGCTGTGATACTGTGCAGTGCCCCCTTCTGCAGCTGTGATACTGTGCAGTGCCCCCTTCTGCAGCTGTGATACTGTGCAGTGCCCCCTTCTGCAGCTGTGATACTGTGCAGTGCCCCCTTCTGCAGCTGTGATACTGTGCAGTGCCCCCTTCTGCAATCTGTGCTGTGCAGGGAGACTCTGCCTGTGATACTGTGCAGTGCCCCCTTCTGCAATCTGTGCTGTGCAGGGAGACTCTGCCTGTGATACTGTGCAGTGCCCCTTCTGCAATCTGTGCTGTGCAGGGAGACTCTGCCTGTGATACTGTGCAGTGCCCCCTTTCTGCAATCTGTGCTGTATCACTGCACAGTATCACAGGCAGGGTCTCCGTGCACAGCACAGACTGCAGAAGGGGGCACTGCACAGTATCCCAGGCAGTGTCTCCCTGCCCCCTTCTGCAATCTGAGCTGTGCAGGGAGACTCTGCCTGTGATACTGTGCAGTGCCACCTTCTGCAATCTGTGCTGTATCACTGCACAGTATCACAGGCAGGGTCTCCCTGCACAGCACAGACTGCAGAAGGGGGCACTGCACAGTATCACAGGCAAAGTCTCCCTGCACAGCACAGATTGCAGAAGGGGGCACTGCACAGTATCACAGGCAGTGTCTCCCTGCCCCCTTCTGCAATCTGTGCTGTGCAGGGAGACTCTGCCTGTGATACTGTGCAGTGCCACCTTCTGCAATCTGTGCTGTGCAGGGAGACTCTGCCTGTGATACTGTGCAGTGCTCCCTTCTGCAATCTGAGCTGTGCAGGGAGACTCTGCCTGTGATACTGTGCAGTGCCCCCTTCTGCAGCTGTGATACTGTGCAGTGCCCCCTTCTGCAATCTGTGCTGTGCAGGGAGACTCTGCCTGTGATATTGGGGGTCATTCCGAGTTGATCGCTCGCTTGCAGTTTTTAGCAGCCATGCAAACGCATTGTCGCCGCCCACCGGGGAGTGTATTTTTGCTTTGCAGAAGTGTGAACGCCTGTGCAGCCGAGCGCCTGCAAAATCATTTTGTGCAAAACAAGACCAGCCCTGAACTTACTCTTCGTGTGGGATAATTCTAACGTTGGAGGGACGGCTTTTGACGTCACACACCCGCCCAGCGTTCGTCCAGCCACGCCTGCGTCTTTCTAAGCACTCCCTGAAAACGCTCAGTTACCACTCAGAAACGCCCCTTTCCTGTCAATCTTCTTGCAGCCGACAGTGCGAATGAAAACGTCGCTAGAACCTGTACAGAACCACAAAGCTCTTTGTACCAGTGCGTCGCGCGTGCGCATTGCGGTGCACACAGGCATAGCAAACGGTGAGGTGGAAGTACATGGTACAGCATAAAACAAAATAAAAACATTGGCCCTCATTCCGAGTTGATCGTTCGCTAGCTACTTTTAGCAGCCGTGCAAACGCATAGTCGCCGCCCACGGGGGAGTGTATTTTCGCTTTGCAGGAGTGCGAACGCCTGTGCAGCCGCGCGGCAGCAAACACATTTTGTGCAGAACAAGAACAGCCCTGTAGTTACTTATCCTGTGCGATGATTGCTGCGACGAAGGTCCCGGTATTGACGTCAGATACCCGCCCTGCAAACGCCTGAACACGCCTGCGTTTTTCCAAACACTCCCAGAAAACAGTCAGTTGACACCCAGAAACTCCCACTTCCTGTCAATTTCCTTGCGTCCGCCAGTGCGACTGGAAGCGTCGCTAGAACCTGTACAAAACCACAAAGCTCTTTGTACTTATACAACGCGCCTGCGCATTGCGGTGCATACGCATGCGCAGATTAGCCCCGTTCTGCCATAATCGCTGCGCTGCGAAAATCCGTAGCGAGCGATCAACTCGGAATGACCCCATACGCAGTGATAGGAAAGTGATCAACGGGAATGGGCGGTAGCTCGGTGGTTCGACTGGTTCTCTCTTCTAGTGTAGTTCCTGGGAGACCGGTGGCAGAAGCAACGAGAGGCAGTGATGAGGGCCAGCATGCAGCAAGATGGCGGCCACAACCTGGTCCCGCTGCTCCCCTCCCCACACACCCTCTGCTCCCCAACACGTCCTGCTCACCGCTCACCTCTAGAGGTAACTCATCAGACTCCTGGGGGTATCCCTTGGAGACACCGTTGAATGATAGGAAGTGGTCCCTATGGGCGTGTGGAGCGTAGCCTCCAACAGCGCTGTGCTGAAAAGTGGTACAAATTTGGAAAGAGGGCGTGGCCCCGCAATGCTCCCATAGGAATAATTAGGATTGGAAGACGCCAAAACCTGGTACAAAACCCTTTTTGGCCGGAACAGACCATAAAAAAAATGGTACTGTACCGGCCAAAAACGTACAGTTGGAGGGTATGGTGGAGACGGCCGGGGCTGGGGCAAAGGGTCCGGGATTCCTCTACGGCGATAGTCGTAAAAGGTCCACAAGCCGTCCTGGGGTTTTCGGCTGGATGGGTGGTACCGCAGCTAGTGTAGGCTCTGTCTTGGTGTTCTCCCCAGGAGGCAGCTATGGGATCCGGTCTGGCCAGCAGAGGTGAGGAGAGGTCACATGGCGTCTACCACCGGCAGATGGAGCGTCTCTGGAGTTGTAGGAGGTGGGCTGCCATTAAGCGGTCAGCAAGACTGGCCGCCAGACGGTCCAGGAGCCAGGCAGAGCTGTCCCTAGTACTGTAGCTGCATGAGGTCCCCAGCGGGCAGCGGAGCAGAGCATGCTGGTCCGGCAGGTGGGAGCAGCAACTGCCCGCGGGGACCAGTGCACCAGGGTCAAAAATGTGCTGCTTTAAATCGCACTCTATTACGTTTGGCCCTTGTATGTTCATCTAGCTTATGCTGCTTTTCCATTTGTCTTTATTTTTTACTATTGTGTTTACTTAAGTGTCGGGAGTGTTTATTGGTTATTATTCACCTTGTGCCAATGTCGGTATACTGACCTTCGACATCCCGTGCGGCGGAATACCATATTGATCCTGTCTCTGAGGATACCACAATAACACAGTACAGAGTATCAGCACAAAGCACTGAATACAATACAGTAATACACTTAGGGGGTCATTCTGAGTTGATCGCTCGCTGCCGATTTTCGCAGCGTAGTGATCAGGTAAAAAAACTTCAAAACTGCGCATGCGTATGCACCGCAATGCGCAGGCGCGTCGTACGGGTACAAAGCGGATCGGTGCTGGCCGATGGATTTAGCGAAGATTTCATTCGCACAGCCGGACGCAAGGAGATTGACAGGAAGAAGGCGTTTGTGGGTGGCAACTGACCGTTTTCTGGGAGTGGTTGGGAAAACGCAGGCGTGTCCAGGCGTTTGCAGGGCGGGTGTCTGACGTAAATTCCGGGACCAAAAAGACTGAAGTGATCGCAGCGGCTGAGTAAGTCCAGACCTACACAGAAACTGCAGAAAACTTTTTTCGGCCCGCTCGGCTGCACAGGCGTTCGCACACTTGCAAAGCGAAAATACACTCCCCCGTGGGCGGCGACTAGGCGTTTGCACGGCTGCTAAAAGTAGCTAGCGAGCGATCAACTCGGAATGACCCCCTTTACACGTTCTTCATTATGTTAAAATGAAATATATATAATTGCTTTCTTGTTAGGCTCCATCCACATCCCCTATAATCACACATTATCCTGCTTAATTCTCCTTGTATGTATTTACCTAATAAACGCCTGATTTAAACCAGTAACAGACAAGTCAGGAGGAAAGTGATTGTGTTGTTAGGCTATGTACTACATGGGCGCGTTATGGAACTAATGCGTTTACTTAATTCACTACAATTAGAGGCAATTTGGAGTAATGCAATTACAAAATCAGACTGTTATATTTAGATATTTGATTGTATTCATTGTTTAGTTTAAATATACCTATATATTAAGATTGCACTGGTCTATATTGTACTCTGGGATCGCACGCTGCACTTCTTTGCAGCCGTGCGAACAGGTCGGAACTGCGCATGTGCGGTGGCCGCATTGCGCAGGTGCGTCCTTGCCCGGCGGCGGCCAGCGAAGCCTCCAACGAAGAAAGCGGTCGCAGCGGCGACCGCAGGAAGATTGACAGGAGGAAGGCGGATCCGGGCGTCAACTCACCATTTAGGGGCGTGGAGATCCGAACGCAGGTGTGGCGAGGCGTTTGGAGGGCGGATGTCTGACGTCAATTCCAGGACCTGATTGCACAGGGTGAGTAACTCTTACCCTAGTCTACTTCTGCACAAAACTTTTTTAGCATAGCAGTTCGCAGCCTTGCCATGCAAAAATCCACTCCCCCATAGGCGGTGTCTAGTTGATCGCACGGGCAGCAAAAAGTTGCAGCGTGCGATCAACTCGGAATGACCCCCTCTGTGCGGCACATGTATTATTATTTGCAGTGTGCCCCCTGAAAATGAAGATTTGTTGTCGCCACGTATTGCAGTATCAAAGATTCTTTTACCAATCTATGTCCGGGCACACGGGCCACAAAAAAAGCCGTTCCCGGCGATCAGAGAGAGGTAAAGTGATTGTTACCCCATGCATGCAAAATCATGTTACAGACTGACCCCATAGAAAATTATGGGGACGGTGATGCTGAAGGCTGGTGGCCAGAAAGCGGCTTTCTGTATTGTTACATTCAACACTTAACCATTCGGGAACAGCAGTTTCCGTATATATTTTAAGGGCAGGATTAATGGATAAATCAACCCCCGTGTCACCAGCCAACCATAATATTAGGAGGAGCCATAAAGACTAGCGTATACAAGTAAAATGAATAGAACACTGTACGACATATACATGATCAACACCGGCATCCCGACATTCAGAATGCCGACAGAGGACAGAGCAATTATTTTACCCCTCCTCTGTCCCTTACCTGCCTGGGGTGAGGCTAGGGCTAAGATTCCCGGCGCGGCAACTAGGGCTAAGATCCGGGGGGTGGCAACTAGAGCAAAGACTCGGGGGGGGGGGCGTCTACGGATAACCTGCCCCTGTAGTGCCTACAACCCCCCCTCCCCCACACACACACAGGCTATAACCCTAACCGTTACCCCAATACTTACCTTCAGTATATTGGCGGTCGGTGCTCCGGCACTGGGATTCCGAGTGGTGGCGGGAATCATGACCGCCGGCATCCCAACTGCCCTGATGCTAAATGCATCCCGTTTTCAGTTTGCAACCTGTCTTTTTGGATTACAGTAACAACAACTTTATTTAAAACAATTGGGGGTGCTGACATTACCTCCATCCATATACCATGCATAAACATGATGAGTGGACACAAATATTGGGGAGCTCACAGCACCCTCAGAGCTGACATCATTTTCTGACAACCATGGAGGAAACACTGGGGAGAAGACGGAGGAGGATGTGTGCTACAAGAAAATGGCCGCCACTCCCCTTACATGTGCCAAACTATGTAACTGCTCTGAGTACAGGCTCTCTTCAGCGCTGAGTGTGTACGTCATACTTGCCTACCTGACCCTCTCCATGAGGGAGACAATGCTCTGTTCCTGGGCTTTCCTGGTAATGTATGATTGCCATCACCTGTGGTGAAACACCTTTCTTATCAATTACCCAGCTCACCACAGGTGATGGCAATCATACATTACCAGGAAAGTCCAGGAACAGAGCATTTTCTCCCTCATGGAGAGGGGCAGGTAGGCAAGTATGGTGTAGGTGTTGCTTTCACAATTTCCCTGAAATGCTTTTTCAATGTAAGGCTCCATACAGTAAGTACCACACACAGAGTCAGTAGTACGGACTATGGTGGCCAATCCCGGGATCGGCGGGATCCCAGGATTTAGGGCCAAAAACGTCCGGGATTCAATCCCGGGATTGGAAGTTCCAATCCCGGGGATTGAGGGATCAGCGTTGAGCATCCACAGGATGCGAACGGGGGGTGGAAGCGGCCAAACGGGGGCATGTTGGGGGTGTGATCACGGTGGCTGCATGATGTCACACGCAGCCTCCGCATTCAAGAACATGGCGGCGGGACTCCATCCTTAGTTTCTGCTAACTAGCAGAAATTGCGATGCGTTCGCAATTTCTGCTTGTTCAACAGGGGGAGGGGCCGGGCAGCATGCTGGGCGACCTTGCCCAGCGATGGGCGGTCCCCAGCAAGCGATCCAAATGATTGCAAATTCTGCTAATTAGCAGCATCTGCAATCCTTACTGAATTAGGCCCTCAGTCCTTATATCTCAACGCCATTCGTGACATGATCAGATGTTCGTTAACAGCGAGGAAACTGCGCCTGTTTTCAGACACTCAGGAAGATCGAACTGTAAATAAAGCGTCTATGGGGGTCATTCCGAGTTGATCGCTCGCTAGCTAGTTTTAGCAGCCGTGCAAACGCTATGCCGCCGCCTACTGGGGAGTGTATTTTAGCTTAGCAGAAGTGTGAACGCATGTGCAGCCGAGCTCTGCAAAATCAGTTTGTGCAGTTTCTGAGTAGCTCTGAACCTACTCAGCGCTTGCGATCACTTCAGCCTATTCGCGTCCGGATTTGACGTCATACACCCGCCCAGCGAATGCACAGCCACGCCTGCGTTTTTTCAGACACTCGTTTTTGCAAACACTCCCTGAAAACGGTCAGTTGACACCCAGAAACGCCCACTTCATGTCAATCTTCTTGCGGCCGTCAGTGCGACTGAAAACTTTGCTAGAACCTGTGCACAACCACAACGGGCTCTGTACCCGTACATCGTGGCCCATACGCATGCGCAGAAATGCCAATTTTTTTCACCTGATCGCTGCGCTGTGAAAATCGGCAGCGAGCAATCAACTAGGAATGACCCCCTATGTACTAAGCCTGTGATAAAGTGGACGTAGATAAAGTACCAGCAAATCAGCTCCTGACTGTCATTTTTCATACATGGGGGCTAATTCAGTAAGGATAGCAGATGCTGCATACTGACCGGCGCCTCCCCCACTTCAACAAGCAGAAATTGCGAGTGATTGCATTTTCTGCTTGTTAACAGAAATACTGGAAGCCTCCTGCCGGCGCAGCTTAGCTGCACCCGCAGGAGACCCGCCCCCTTCTCCCTGATCACGGCGGCTGTGTGTGACATCACGCAGACGCCGTGATCATGCCCACGACACGCCTCTGTTCGGCCAACTCCGATTGGCTGGTACTTTATCACGCTCCAAGGCTCAGTACATATAGGTCTATTTATGAAGCAGTGAATAAAGTGGAGAAGTGAGCCAGTGGAGAAGTTGCCCATGGCAACCAATCAACTGCTATATACTGTATAATTTTATAGAATGCACTTGATAAATTTTGCTTTAAAGCTGAATGGTTGCCATGGGCAACTTCTCCACTCTTTTCACTGCTTCATGAATAGACCCCACAGACTCCTAAGTTAGCACAAGATGAGATTGTGCCACACATAGGTGCAGCCAGGACTTCTGACAGAGGGGGGTCATTTCCGACCCATTCGCACACGGGTCGGTTCTACGCATGCGCGGCGGCCGCATTGCGCCGGCACGTTATTGCCCGGCGATGGCCGTTGCCAGGCAGCGATGTAGCTAACGACAAAAGCGGTCGCAGCGGCGACCGCAACAAGAGTGACAGGAGGAAGGCATTCCGGGGCGTCAACTGACTGTTTTCCGAGAGTGGTTCCGCGAACGACAGGCGTGTCCAGGCGTTTGGAGGGCGGATGTCTGACGTCACAGCCGGGACCATCATCGCTGGATCCGTCGCATGGGGTAAGTAGCTGCAGGGCTAGTCTTGTTTTAATTGAAACTTTTTTAGCATAGCAGAGCTGCACTAGCGATCGCAGCCCTGCTATGCAGATATACACTCCCCCATAGG
Organism: Pseudophryne corroboree; assembly: GCF_028390025.1. Taxonomy (NCBI): domain Eukaryota; kingdom Metazoa; phylum Chordata; class Amphibia; order Anura; family Myobatrachidae; genus Pseudophryne; species Pseudophryne corroboree. The sequence continues at coordinate 162,846,712 of NC_086455.1, read as the reverse complement.
CGACGTCTGGTTGATCGCACGGGCAGCAAAAAGTTGCTATGTGCGATCAACTTGGAATGACCCCCAGAGTGCGGGAAGGTACCATGAAGGTTCAGGCGGATTCCTGTCTAAATATAGAAGGTAACCATGTGTACTGGAAGTGTAGAGAGGACAGCGTGGCTAGATAGACACTGAGAAAGAAAGACAGGTCATATCTCCAAAAATATAAAGACGTTAAAATCAGTGAGTGGAGAAATCCATTCTCATCCATGTGTGGCCGCCATATTTAGCTGTACACATCCCAGAGAATTACGGCAGGGCGACATCGCTAATTTTCCTAGGCACTTCTACACGAGGGAACGTTGGTGAGGTGCAGGCGTTTCTATAGCACTTCATGGACATTGCCTGGATTTGAATCTCCCTCCATAAAAGTCTATATAATAATTATATGTTATTTGTATTAATATTTGTTTGTCAGATGAACATAAGAGAGAGGCGTGTTATATCTGTCATACAGCGAGCCTGTTGTTCTGTCCCACACGTGGGTGCATTTACAAGGAGCACTTGTCTTGTTTTCCTGTCAGACACTTTCGAGGAAAGGTTTACCTGAGGGCACAACACACCTCCCTGCATTCAGCAACACACACTATCCACGGGAAACCTAGGTGCTATTGATAAACCAGTTCCTCTGCTATCGCTGGACAGAAGGCTGGTGGAAACCCTTATTTGCTTCAAAGTCTTCCAAAGTCTTGTCTAAGACCTGATGATGTTTAGTGAATGCATATGGCATGAAAGGGATTTCCAGTCAACTCTGATCTGTTTGTTTGTCCTTGATAAAAATACATTATTATATCCTTTCATATACCCCCATGTTCCTCCACAGACTGCGCACCATCTATTTCCCTGGATTTGACACAGGAGAGTACAGGCTGATACCCCAGCACTATACACCTGTAATGATAACCTCAGGTTCACCTGCAAATAGCGAGGCGGGTACCCAGTGCAGCTGCTGAGCTGGGCACCTACAGCCGGTAAGGTAGGCACCTACAGCTGGTGAGGAGGGTACCTACAGCTGGTGAGGGAAGGCCCCTAGAGCTGGTGAGGTAAGCAACTACAGCTGGTGAAGCAGGCACCTGCACCTGGTGAGGAGGGCACCTTCAGATAGTCAGATGGGCACCTACAGCTGGTGAGGATGGCACCTACAGTTGGTCAGGTGGGCACATGCAGCTAGTGAGGATGGCACCTACTGCTGGTGAGGAGGGTAGGCAACTACTGCTGGTGAGGAGGGTAGGCAACTACTGCTAGTGAGGAGGGCAGGCACCTACCGCTGGTGAAGAGGGCACCTACAGCTAGCGAGGAGGGCACCTACAGCTGGTGAGGAAGGCACCTACAGCTGTTGAGGAGGGTACCTACAGCTGGTGAGGAGGGTTCCTACAGCTGGTGAGGAGGAAAGGCATCTTCAGCTGGTGAGGAGGGAAGGCATCTACAGCTGGTGAGGAGGGCACCTACAGCTGGTGAGGAGGGCACCTACAGCTGGTGAGGAAGGCATCTTCAGCTGGTGAGGAGGGAAGGCACCTACAGCTGGTGAGGTAGGCATCTACTAACATTCATGTTATAAGGACAAACGGAAATCCAGAGATCACATGTGTGTCACTGCGCTGTCTATCTATGGATAGGAGTTACAACAATTGAATTCATCACGCTGTTATATCTCAGCCGTTTCTGCTAGGTATACGTTTATTTTTAAACTTTCACAAGAAAGTGGGCGGAATATTTTTGCAGTTGTGCAGCACTAACCAGTTATATTTTACTATCATCTATTGTATATATAATCATACTGTCTAACCCTGTGCACTAGCGCTGCGAGTTACACTTAGGTGTGGTATTCTAGATTCATGTTTTGTTTACAGCTCAGCTTTGTCAACTGAATACAAAAAGTTGCAGGTTGGAGCACTGAAGCCAATAAACCAATATGGTCTGAAGGTGGAAGCCCCTTTGAGATAAGAACTTACTCTGCCCTACTAGAACAGTTTACCTGGTGGTCGAAGGAAATATTGGAAGTCATTCAGAGTTGATCGCTCGCTAGCTACTTTTTGCAGCGCTGCGATCAGATAGTCGCCGCCTATAGGGGAGTGTATTTTCGCTTTGCAAGTGTGCGATCGCCTGTGCAGCCGAGCTCTGCAAAAACATTTTGTGCAGTTTCTGAGTAGCTCTGGACTTACTCAGCCGCTGCGATCACTTCAGCCTGTCCAGTCCCGGAATTGACGTCAAACACCCGCCCTGCAAACGCTTGGACACGCCTGTGTTTTCCCAAACACTCCCAGAAACCGGTCAGTTGACACCCACAAACGCATTCATCCTGTCAATCTCCTTGCGATCGGCTGTGCGAATGGATTCTTCGTTAAATCCATCGCTCAGCAACGATCCGCTTTGTACCCGTACGACGCGCCTGCACATTGTGGTGCATACGCATGCGCAGTAGTGACCTGATCGCTGCGCTGCAAAAAACGGCAGCATGCGTACAGGTGGGAATGACCCCCATTATCCGTTGGCTCCAAATGGACCAAATCCATTGGACCTCTATGGCCAAGCTAACTATGGCCCAGATTTATCAAGCTTGATAAATGGGGGCCTATATACTGTCATGTTCTTAAATATCACCAGGTGTTTTTTTTAGGCACCGCTAGGGGTGACGTGAGTGCAAAGAACCGCCATGGCTTGCCGCTTGCAGATGCACAGACCCCCGCTTTAGCTGTATGGATACTCGCATTAGCAAAAATGAGTAAATCAGTTTTGCATCGACTAGTCTCCAGTCTTTGCCCGCAACTACAGTCACTGTACGCTCGACGCAAACCTAGCCGGCAGAGGAGTGAACAGTGCGGCCAGGGAAGAGGTAACTATAGGCCCGTTAGGGCAGTTTAGCCCTGTAGGTCTCTGTCTCTGCAGTGAGCTTCCTGGTGTCAACCCCTATACATTGAACTATAAGCATAGACATCGCACCTAATGGCCAAACCATTCTTTTTTTTAGCAGCGGAGACCCCTGGAAACATGGAGGCCGGAGCCCCCTCTCCGCTCCACACACACTTGTATTTCTTCTATAAACATTCACATTTCTGTGTAGAAATATGATATGGGAGAGCGCAGCTGAAATTAATTTTACTCTTTGTGAGTCTTTCCAAGTGAAGGAATGAGGGGAAAACGCCCTGAACATGGAATGACCTGGATTTAGTGCAAAGAGAGGCAACCTGTGGAACTATAACTCCCAGCGTGCCCTGCCAGCCGAAGACTGTGCCTAATTTAGGATGCCGGTAAATATTTTTAGCACTATGAACAGCAGCCGCCCTGGTGACACGTACTGTCCTTATTATTACTACTCTCATGTGAGTGAGGGAAATAGTCCACGTTAGGCTTTTCCAGTAACGAGTGGCTCATGCAGGAGCGGGATTAGACAAACAATATAAAGATGTGACTCAGGGGATCCCGGGACTGGAGGGGAAAATAGACAGCTGGCTACTTCCTTGCTGTGTGCACCGGTCAGGAGCTATGACGTCAGTGGAAATACAAGCACTTGGAACAAGCGTGCATGCTGAACACCAACCTGTTCCACTAGTGTGTATTGTTGGCCAGACAATTCCACACGCCGTGTATTGCAGAGAAAGGATATCCATGTTATTCCTGAGGATTCACACCTATATAAAGGAATATTTGCTTGGCCTGTGCAGTAAACCATAACGCCTTCTATCCACCCTTTTAGGAGACCACTAAGTCTAAAGTACAAAGTGACCCTTCGGAAAATGGAATATGTACCTAAACACACACATGTATACAGTGTGTGTGTGCATGTGGGTATACAGTGCCGCAAGAACGGTTCGGAACGCCCTGTGCCAGCCCCGCCCCTTAAGTGCATGATGTCACAATGTTGCGCAGAGGGGGTCAGGGTTGCCAGCACAGGAAGTGCAGCACTGCTGGAGCGTCCTGCAGATGCTCTGAGTGCTGGGTGCCTGGCTGGATCTTCCCGTGGACGCATCAAGCGGTACTGCTGCAGCAATACCATTCAGGCACCCTGCTAGTCAGAAGCAAGGGCCGTGGAGCATTTTTCTAACCTCTCTCTGTAAACTCCCTGAACCTTCAAACGGTCACTTCCTGTCAGTCACTTTCCATGAAATCCTCATTGCGAGCGGGATGGGAGCGGCACCTTGGCACATGCGCAGTGTGTTCACAGCAACAGTAGCATTTAAGACAACAGACAGATCCCATGGAGCCACAGGAGGGACATAGGGAGGCTGAATCCTTACAACACCCTGAGTGAAAGTATGAACGTCAGGAATAGACGCAATTTTCCTCTGAAACCAAACCGACAAGGCAGATATATGAACCTTGAGGGAGGCCAAACGAAGGCCTAAATCTAGGCCAAGTTGCAGTAAAGCCAAAAGCCTAGAAGTTCTGAACGAATAGGCATCATAATTCTTAGCAGGACACCATGTGAAATATGAATTCCAGACCCTGTAATAAATCTGTGCAGAAGCCGGTTTGCAGGCCGTCAACATAGTTTGAAAAACCGCCTCAGAGAATACCTTGGCCCTCAGGAGTGAAGCTTCAAGAGCCACGCTGTCAAAGCCAGTCTGGCCAGGTCCGGATAGACACAAGGGCCCTGAACGAGGAGGTATGGGCGTTGAGGAAGTAGAAGAGGACACTCGATCGATAGACCCTGCAGGTCTGAGAATCAATGCCGTCTGGGCCACGCTGGAGCGATTAGAAGTAGTATTCCTCCTTTTTATTTGAACTTCCGTAGTACCCTGGGCAGGAGTGACACCGGAGGGAACACGTATGGCAGCCGAAAGTTCCATGGAATTGCCAGTACGTCCACGAACGCTGCTTGAGGATCCCTTGTCCTTGATCCGAAGACCGGAACCTTGTGATTGGTTCAAGACGCCATCAAGTCTACATCTGGTAGGACCCACTTGTCCACTAGGAGTTGAAAGACTTCCGGATGAAGACTCCACTCGCTGGCGTGAATGTCCTGACGACTGAGGAAATCCGCTTCCCAGTTGAGGACTCCGGGGATGAACACCGCCGATATGGCTGGTAGATGGCGTTCCGCCCAATGAAGGATTTTTGATACTTCCAGCATTGCCATGCGGCTTCGAGTGCCGCCTTGATGATTTATGTACGCTACCGTGGTGGCGTTGTCTGATTGTACTTGAACAGGCCTGTTCTGTACTAGAGGCAGGGCCAGTGTCAACGCACTGAACACTGCCCGCAATTCCAGAATGTTTATGGGGAGGAGAGACTCCTCCCTGGTCCACCGACCCTGGAGAGAGTGTTGCTCCAACACCGCGCCCCAACCCCGCAGACTGGCATCCGTTGTCAGGAGAACCCAGTTGGAGATCTAGAAGGGACGGCCCCTGCTCAACTGTTGGTCCTGTAGCCACCAGCTCAGTGACAGACGAACCTACGGAGTCAAGGAGATCATTTGAGACCTGATCAGATGAGGCAGGCCGTCCCACTTGGAAAGGATTAACCTCTGCAGAGGGTGGGAATGAAATTGAGCGTACTCTACTATGTCGGAAGACGACACCATGAGGCCTAGTACTTGCATCGCCGAGTGTATCGACACTCTTGACCAAAAGAGGAAACATCTGATTCTGTCCTGAAGTTTCAGGACTTTCTCTGAAGACAAAAACAAATGTTGGCTGTGTGTGTCCAGTAGTGCCCCCAGGTGCACCATGCTCCGAGTAGGGACCAGCAAGAACTTTTTCCGATTAATGGGCCACCCATGGGCTTGTAGGAATTAGACTGTCAGGTCCAGATGACTGAAGAGAACCTCTTGGGAGATCGCCAGGATCAGCAAGTCGTCCAGATACGGCAGGATCCTGATTCCCTGACGGCGGAGAAGAGCCGTCATCACGGCCATGACCTTGGCGAAGATCCGAGGGGCCGTGGGCAATCCAAAAGGCAATGCCTGGAATTGATAATGTAGGTTGCCAATAGCAAACCGCAGATATTGCTGATGCGACATGACAATAGGTATATGCAGGTAAGCATCCGGTATGTCCAGGGATACCATATAGTCTTCGGGTTCCATGGCCAGCACTATAGAGCGCAGAGTTTCCATATGGAATTTTGGTACTCTCACAAACTTGTTCAATGATTTGAGGTTGAGTGTAGGCCGGAAAGACCCATTTGGCTTCGGAACTAGAAACAGGGTCGAATAGTAACCCCTGCCTCTCTGAGACAGAGGTACTGGCACTACCAATTCTGTCCAGGCCTGGACAAAGTGCAGAAGTCGGCCTCCCACCCTGGGTCCCCCAGGGGGAGGCCCGCCCCGTCATGCAGCAGGCTTGTATTGTTTGGAAGTAGGCTGACGGGCGGCACAGGACTGTTTGGATTTAGGCTTAGTGGTTTTGGATACGCCTGACCCTTTGCATTCCCTGGAGGTTGAAAGGAACAGAAGGATTAGTATTTGGGAGACACGCAGTCTTGGCAGTAGCCAAGTCAGTTACAATCTTGTTCAGATCCTCCCCATATAGGATGTCTCCCTTAAAAGGGAGAACCTTCAAGGTCTTTTTGGAGTCCAGGTCCACATTCCAGGACCTCAACCACATAATTCGACGAGCCAGGATAGACGTAGTAGATGCCTTGGCCGCCATTACACCTGCATCAGAGGCCGCCTCCTGAATATAATGGGAGGCTGTGGGAATATACAATAGATATTGTCTGGCAGTGTCAGAAAAAAACTGAGGCAGCTCATCCTCAATTGCCTGAACCCATGCTTCAATTCCTTTTGCAGCCCAGGAGGCTGCCATAATGTGTCTATGTACAGCACCAGTAAGGGAGTATATAGACTTCAGGCATCCCTCCACACGCTTATCCGTCGGTTCCTTCAGTGAGGTGACAGTGGTGACAGGCAGAGTAGATGACACCACAAGACGGGCGACATGAGAGTCCACCGGTGGTGGAGTTTCCCACTTGTTACTCAACTCCACAGGGATAGAATAAGAAAGATGAGCGGATTCGGTTTTACTCGGTTTTACTCGGTTCTCAAAACGGCATCTAATTGGCTCACGGATGTCACGTGTTTTGGATAGCCAATAAGATTCGGTTTTGAGAACCGAGTAAATCCGAGTAAAACCGAATCCGCTCATCTGGTCAAGCTAGCATCTTTTTAGACAGGGAAAATGTATTTCCTGGAGACGACCATGTATGTCAATTAAATGGTCAGAATGCGATAAGACTACTTTAATAACCTTCTGACATTTTTAATTTATCAGGTTTCTTAGACGCAGTAGTGGGCTCAATGTCATCATCTATTTGAAGAATTAGCTTAATAGCCTTCACCAGGTCAGGAACATCAACCTGGGTTGTAGATTCCTCATCAGAAGCAGCTGTATCAGTGTCTGACGGATCAGTATATTCCCCATCCTCATCGGAAGAATCATCCGAAACATTAGTGGATTGTGAGGAAGAAATGGCCCGTTTAGATGACCCCTTGGTCCCAGAGGGGCGTGGGGTAGACTTTTGTCTAACCAAGGATTGATTTAATTGTTGTAATTGGGTAGACAGAGTATTCGCCCAGGGTGGATTAACTACAGGAACAATATGTGGCTGCAATGGCACTGGAGGTCCCACAGGGGGCGTAACACGTGTCACAAGAGTACTTAGCATACCTGAGAATGCTGCCCAAGGTGGGTCCTGATTTGCCACAGATGCTGCAGGTTGACTGGGTGTATGGCACTCAGCGCCTGAGCCAGCAGCTAAAACTTCCCCCTCAGGCAAATCCGTGGCGCCAGTACTGCAGAATGCAGAAGCGTCTGCGGATTTCCCGCCCTGTGTGGTAGACATTATAAGGAATGTAGCCTTAGGGCGTAACAGTACAATATAGGCAAACAAACACAATACCTGCACATAACCCGCTATGTTATGTGACAGTAAATACAGGACACAAAACAGAGGATTTAAGCGGCATGAGGTGACTGAAACACACAGTACTAAAAATACCAAATTGTAGATTCTGTGTAACAATATATATATATATATATATATATATATATGGGACCCTGACGCACCTAGCCCCCCAGGGTACAGAATATAGTGATGTGATACAGGATAATGGAATCCCACACAGCAGCTACAGGCACACACAGTCACAAGTACAATGCAGAAGTTATTACATATAAACAATAAAACTGCACTGGACTAGAAATACTACATATATATGTATGTATATAGATATAACAATGCACAGTAGATACTGGATGTATATCACAGAATACTTGTACTAAATATTCAGATAGCAGTACACTTGTTCTCAGGGACAAACTGGGGCCTTAATTCGGCCCTGGCAATCGTGAACGTGTGCGTCACGGGGGGGGGGGGGGCAGAAAATAATAATAATAATAATAATAATAATAATAATAATAATATATTACATATTCATATAAAAGGTGATATAATGTTTCCAATGCTTAAAACAGGTATAATGTATATTTTGTTTGCAACACATTTGCAGTACTGCAGTTAATTTCCTTCTGCAATCTAAAGCGAGAGTGTCAGCGATTGTAGAATAATCCCTACTTGGTCATCCCTGCCCAGCGCTATGTGACCATGTGACCATGACTCACTGCAAGTTCATTAAAAAAAAAACTGAATGGGGTTTGTGGCTTCTGATACAATGTGGCAGCGCACGCTTTATGCAGCTCTTACTGAAGACAGAAAGCGTGTGTCATAAAGCAAATACTTGAATGCAAATGTCAGAAATAGCTGGAAAAGGATGAGGATTATAGAGGACTTATGTTAGAGAAAGCACAGTGGGGCTGACACTTCAGCTATATAAAAGCAGACTTATATGAACGGAGACACAGTACAGGCTACATTGCAGTAACTGAGACTCATTCTCCATGTCCGCAGGTCATTGTTCTATGGTAGATATGTGACATGCATTGACTAATCCACTGCAGCCAGTCGGTGTATTTATACTGTATATTTGTAGTGTTCAGATATGGGGGGTCATTCCGAGTTGATCGCTCGCTAGCAGTTTTTAGCAGCCGTGCAAACACTATGCCGCCGCCCACTGGGAGTGTAATTTAGCTTAGCAGAAGTGCGAACGGTTGTATCGCAGAGCGGCGGCAAAATTTTTTTCTTGTAGTTTCAGAGTAGCTCAAAACCTACTCAGCGCTTGAGATCACTTCAGACTATTCAGTTCCGGATTTGACGTCATCCACCTGCCCAGCGTTCGCCCAGCCACGCCTGCGTTTTCCCTGGCACACCTGCGTTTTTCCGAACACTCCCTGAAAACGGTCAGTTGCCACCCAGAAACGCCCTCTTCCTGTCAATCACTCTGCGGCCAGCAGTGCGACTGAAAAGCATCGCCAGACCCTGCGCAAAACGGCATTGTTCGTTGTGCCCATACGTCGTGCGTGCGAATTGCGCCGCGTACGCATGCGCAGAACTGCCGTTTTTTAGCCTGATCGCTGCGCTGCGAACAAATGCAGCTAGCGATCAACTCGGAATGACCCCTATTGTTCTGTCTGAAATGTTCAAATAATACAGATACAGTATGAAAGTTAGCAGAAGCAACATAAAAACAGTCCAAAAAGAAATCAAAAACAAATATTAACAAAAGAGAAAACCACAAATCTATCAGCCAGTTATGAAACGGGTAAATTTATAGACTGGTGCAGAGTTAAAGATTCGGGAGAATAGGGACTAGAGAAGTTCAAGTATTTGGGGGTCCCCAGAACGCTAGATACTGGTATCATACTGGCTCTTAAAGGGGATTAGGTCAGGATCCCGGCGGTTGAAGCCCCAACAGTTAGAATGCCGACGGATAGCGACGGTAAGTACTGAGGTAAGGTTTAGGGTTAGGACCTATGGGGAGAGTTAGGGTTAGGCTGCGGGTGGGAGGCAGTTGGGGTTAGGCTGCGGGTGGGGGGAGCGGGCAGTTAGGGTTAGGCTGCAAGTGGGGGGAGGGGGCAGTTAGGGTTAGGTTGCGGGTGGGGTGGGTTAGGATTAAGGTTAGGGATAATGTACCAGGATTCGTTGGGATTTTGAACGTTGGGATGCTGCTATCGACATTCTGACAACTTGGATTTCAACCACTTGGATATCGATACCATCCAATTGGGCTAAAGCCAGAATCCCTCTTGTTTCCAGATTTAGAAAGTGGAAATTTTTGTAAGTGGCAAAATCCACCTGGTTTTGGCATGTAAATGATTGCTACTCTAAAAAAAACAGGAGACCTCTCACAAAATCTTAACTATGTGTATATACTATTCTATTAAATACTATTAAATGTAGCCACAATTTGCCTCTTCCAACAGCTGTTAATGACCATTGTATTGGTAGGTTTAGATTACGTAATAATATAATAGGAGCCCCCACTTTCACAATCAGTTTGTGTGGTGGCGTGCCGGAGGGATGTAAAGAATGTAGAAATTCTGGGGGTAATTCCAAGTTGATCGCAGCAGGAATTTTTTTTAGCAGTTGGGCAAAACCATGTGCACTGCAGGGGAGGCAGATATAACATGTGCAGAGAGAGTTAGATTTGGGTGGGTTATTTTATTTCTGTGCAGGGTAAATAATACTGGCTGCTTTATTTTTACACTGCAAATTAGTTTGCAGATTGAACACACCACACCCAAATCTAACTCTCTCTGCACATGTTATATCTGCCTCCCCTGCAGTGCACATGGTTTTGCCCAACTGCTAAAAAAATTCCTGCTGCGATCAACTTGGAATTACCGCCTCTGGCCCTCATTCCGAGTTGTTCGCTCGCAAGCGGATTTTAGCAGATTTGCTCATGCTAAGCCGCCGCCTACTGGGAGTGAATCTTAGCATATTAAAATTGCGAACGATGTATTCGCAATATTGTGATTACACACCTCGTAGCAGTTTCTGAGTAGCTTCAGACTTACTCGGCATCTGCGATCAGTTCAGTGCTTGTCGTTCCTGGTTTGACGTCACAAACACACCCAGCGTTCGCCCAGACACTCCTCCGTTTCTCCGGCCACTCCTGCGTTTTTTCCGGAAACGGTAGCGTTTTTTCCCACACGCCCATAAAACGGCCTGTTTCCGCCCAGTAACACCCATTTCCTGTCAATCACATTATGATCGCCAGAACGATGAAAAAGCCGTGAGTAAAATTCCTAACTGCATAGCAAATTTACTTGGCGCAGTGCGAACATTGCGCATGCGCATTAAGCGGAAAATCGCTGCGATGCGAAGATTTTTACCGAGCGAACAACTCGGAATGAGGGCCTCTGTTGGGTATTGAACGGCTTCTTCACTATCCTCTACTGTGTCTAATGAGTAATAAACCTGAGCCTGGGCTTTGAATTTAGAAAGCAGCAAATCGTTTACTTTCCCAACTTGTTCATTTGTTCCTAATTTTGTATCAGTAAACAGGGCTAGTATCAATTTTTCTGGAGAAACCGGATAATACGTATCAGTCCCTACATAGTATAAAGTCTATCATTGTGATATATAGCGCTTAGACAGTCGTTTTGTTTTTTTACTAGGTTCACTAAAATCACCATTGCTCGGCTCCCTTTTTGTTATAGATAAATATTTGATACACCTAAAAATCCATTCACTGGTTCTCGAGATTAGTCTGAACAAACAAACAAACAAACAAACAAACAAACAAACAAACAAACAGATGCCTACTGGGGACTTTATTTTATGTAGAGATATTACTAAAAAATGCAATTTAAGAAATGCCTAAGACAGGAAATATCACAGATACTGTATCTCCTACGTAAGCAAACTAACAATGCAGACTGCAGTCCCCATGATTCTTAATAGGGACTGTGGTCTGGGCAAGTTACCACCTTCAGGTGGCGTTAGCTGTTGCGTTACCCACTGTGTACATACAGGAGAGTAGAACATAAAGATAATTAAGATGCCCCATTTGTGTACAAGCAGAAAGGGGTTTTCATTTTCGCACTTGTGTTTCCACCTATGGGGGTCATTCCAAGTTGATCGCTAGCTGCCGTTGTTCGCTGTGTAGCGATCAGTGAAAAAAACGGCTAATCTGCACATGCGTATGCACCGAAATGCGCACGAGCGTCGTACAGGTACGAAGTCCTTTGTGGTTTTGCACTGGTTCTAGCGACGATTCCAATCGCACAGCCGAATGCAATGAGATTGACAGGAAGTGGGAGTTTCTGGGTGGGAACTGACCTTTTATGGGAGTGTTTGGAATAATGCAGGTGTGGCCGGGCGTTTGCTGGGCGGGTATCTGACGTCATTACCGTGTCACTCGTCGCAGCAATCATCGCACAGGATAAGTAACTACAGGGCTAGTCTTGTTCTACACAAAATGTGTTTGCTGCCCCATGTTTCACTCAGCAATGTCAGACTCACACCGTCCAACATGTCTGAGGTAAAAACCGGTACAGATGTGGAAAGGGGGCGTGGCAACGGGTAAAGGGGGCTGCACAGTGACGGTCGCAGTGCCCCCTTAAGCCGCAGCAAGATTGACATGCTGACGGGGGTCAACCCTATTTTTTGGGTGTGCCGAGTACAGTAGCCGTGTCCTTGGTGCTTGAATTACATGGCCATCCCGAGTGACCTTCGGATGCAGCCGTTTTTTCGGCCCTGGGCACATGGACACTGTTCACTGGGGTGTGCCGCGACACAGGGGGCATGGACTCGCAGCACGCCCGCATATTTCTTTAAACCAGGCACTTGGGGCGGGGATGGAGGGGGAATTGAGAGGCAGAAGCTGCGCTGCACGCGTCTTTCCCGGCTCTCTGCGTGACCGGACCATCAGACCGTCGTCCCCTCTGTCATATGCCAGAAGTGCCAGGTGGGCAGTCCGGCCCCGGTTGCAGCACTCGGATCTGAGAGTCCGGCAGCGGGCGTCTCTGCCTCCAGGCGCCTCTTGCGTCATTAGTCTATTTTTTGCACAGCAGCTGCGCCCAAAGATGTAGCCGCTGCGCCTATCCCGTCCGTCTCTGAACCAGGCCCTATGTTATTACTTTGTATCTTGTTGGGAAACTTGCAGCTCGGCCAGTTGCAGTGAGAACCGGCGTGCAAGGCGTTCTCCCAGCAGCGTGCAGCGACTCATGCGGCGGGTAAATAGTTAATGAGCAGAGGATGAAGGAATGTGATGTCTGTAATATGAGCCGGAGCTTCCTCTGTCGACGCCCCTTTCTCTCTGCGTGTGCTGATGAATGAAACCCTTTATGTACCAACTATTTACTGTTGTTTCTTTTTTCTTTCCATTTCACCAATCACACAAGACAATATTCGTGCTGCTAATCCCGCAGAAATCGACGCACCTGTAGTTGTGGCGAGATTTCGGCGCATTGTTGTTTTTCTTTTCTTTTACATTTGCATGACTTTTAAATAATAATGACTTCACTAATTCACACGTTGCATTCACACATCAGCCCAGTAGTGGTTTACATTGAGGGGCTTATTTAGGGAGGGAAGAGGACAATGTTGGCGACAGAGCTTGCTGTCACTCTGCCCAACGGTGTTGTGGCTGGTGGTGGGTCATACGCGTCACCTATACAAAGTATAGCCTTGGCATTTGCATACCTCCCAACATGACCCTCTCCAGGAGGGACGCAATGCTCTGCCGTGATGCTTGCGGGGAGGTTTATCAAATCTTGGAGAGAGGTAAAGAACAAACCAATCAGCTCCTGTCATTCTACAGGCTGTGCTAGAGAAATGACAGATCGCTATCAGGTCGCTATGAACATCTCAACTTTATCTTTCTCCAAGATATGATAAATCTGGAACAAACCACGCTGCAATGCAAGTGGAGCAAATACATTTATATATTTTATGTGCAGCGTAAATACTGACTGCTTTTGCATGTAGCCCACAAATACTGGACAGCTTTTATTTTTACACTGCAATTTAGATTTCAGTTTGAACACACCCCACCCAAATCTAACTCTCTCTGCACATGTTACATCTGCCCCACCTGCAGTGCAGCATGGTTTTGCCTAGCTGCTTGCTTTGTTGCTTTACTTACAAACCCGATGTCGGCACACAAATCAGCTGACCAGAATATATGGGGCAATAGGGATCTGAGGATTTGTCCCAATTGCAGAATGATTATATCTGCAGAATCTAAACCACTCAAATATCTGAGCCAGGGTTGGACATTGGAATCCCGGCATCGATTGGTTCCCGGTATTCCAACATCAAACCAAGTGATGCAATGGATACTAGCCAACACATGAAAACCATTTAATGGTATAACCATCGATGGTTACTATTTGCGTAGAGTTAGTAGCAGTCGGAGCTGCGCATGCATGCGGACATAGGCAGAGCTGCGGACACCACTTCCGGGTGTCTCAAACTGCTTGCAAGCTGTCAGCCATCGGATGAGCATCGGAAAGCTGCATCACATGGCTTTCAAGCATTGAAAATCCAGTTTGATGGAACAAGTACTTCCATCTGATCAGAAACATTGATGAATGAAAACCATCGGCTTCCGATGTCCATTCCTAATCTAAGCATTCAGCAGTTGGACAAATTATGACAACGCTAGTGGCCCCGCACCTTCCCCAAGTAGATTTTCCAGCCTCTGTGGGATGTTGATGAGGCATGAAATCCCACGAACACATTACCAAATATATTGTGTATATAATATATATATATATATATATATATATATAGGTAGTTTGTTATCAATTTGACTGAAAAATAGATTGATTACAATAGGGAGTGCTGCATTGTTACACATACAGAGGTGGGGTTGCTATATATATGAATTATTATTACCAGTTATTTATATAGCGCACACATATTCCGCAGCGCTTTACAGATAATATTTGCCCATTCACATCAGTCCCTGCCCCAGTGGAGCTTACAATCTATATTCCCTATCACATATACACACACACATTCACACTAAGGTTAATTTTGTTGGGATCCAATTAACCTACCAGTATATTTTTGGATTGTGGGAGGAAACCCACGCAAGTACGGGGAGAATATACAAACTCCACACGGTTAGGATCATGGTGGGAATTGAACCCATGACCTCAGTGTTGTGAGGTAGTAATGCTAACCATTACACCAGCCGTGCTGCCCGTAATGACAATCTTAGATGTTTCCTCTCATTGAATTGCGCCCTTTTCTGGATTCCATGCAAATGAGCAGAGATGGCAGTTACACACTCCTGTGCAATGGCGGTATCTCTCCTCATTTGCATAGTAATAATGAAAACATTGATTACTGTTGTGACATCCATGTAGTTTAAGATGAAAAACTATTCAGTGAAACTTACGATATTACATTCTTCAGGCTCCCCCTAGTGGGCTTTTAGCAAACTACAGGACTATTGCAACCACTTTTACTAAACCACAGTGAAAGTGCAACAGAAGGTGATTAATTTCTTTTTTTAGATGTTGCAGTACACCAGTGGTTCACAAACTTTCTTGAATCACGCACCCTAGAGTAAGAGCATTCTTTTCACAGACCCCATGCCAACATTTTATTATTGAGACATTCAGAAAAAAATGCTTTTATGTCATCCCTGGGTTAATTTAAGTAGTTGTCCTGGATCATCAACCTGCGGCGACACCCAGTTTGGGAACCACCGTAGTACAGTGGCAAATGCAGGATTCCTAGAGGGGGCTTTCCAAAAGCAGTCCATAATATCCCACTCTGTAGAACACAGGATCAAGTGCAGGAGTCTGGGGGAGCAGTAGAAGAACCCAGTAATGACCCTGGACATTAAGTAAACATTGGTCTTTTTATACACTGCATACTATATGGAATACAGTATTAATATTTAACACTATATATGCAGAGTACTGCACTCTCTAAGCACACATTCTCCCACCTCATAGTAAGGCTCCTGTCTCTTCTTCCTGGTAGCTACTCTCTGGTCTAGTGCACTGACTGAGGACTCAGATCCACACACACAGCCAACTTGGTAGAAGAAGCTGCTGCCACTGGTCATGCCCCTTAAACTGCATGATGTGGTGGCAGCTCTATTAATTGTATTATAATCCATTGCTGTTGTTGTCATCAATAGAGCCACTTGTCAAGAGGAGGAGGGGGGGGGGGGGAACTCCGGGCAACCGGACACCCCCCTGCTTTTGCCTATGGTAGTACACAGTGAATTGCATGTCTTACCTTTCTCTTGTTGCCAGGTTAACAATGGCACTAGAAATTTTCACTTACTCCCCTAGTTTGATGCCCCGGAGGCAGAGCCGGCCCTAACCAATATGATGCCCTAGGCAAGATTTTGGCTGGTGCCCCCTAGCACCACTGCTGGTTCCACCTCTGACCTTGCACCTCTTTCCCAGCACCATCACCACTCACCCATAGTTGTCCTTATTTTGGTGTTTGTACCCCTTATATTTTAAATAGGAACAGTTCGCACAGCCCAAAAAGGGGTGTGTTTTTGCTGGCAAGGGGCATGACCACACAATAGTAACCCCAATTCCGCCACACAGTACTGCAACTTTATTCACATTTGATCATGCGATAGTGTCCATAATTCATATTACATCCCACAGTAGTATCACTTTACCTTATAAATATTACTCCTCACAGTAGAGCCCCTTATTCACATTACATCACACTGAATTGCTCCTTATTCACATTACACCACACCCTATTGCTCTTTATTCACATTAGACGACACAGTAGTGCCCTTTCTATACGAAACGCCACATAGTAGAGCACCTTATACACATAATGCCACACATTAGTAATGCATTTATACACATAATTCCACACAGTAATGCCCCTTACACATGAGACACATTATTAATGTCCTTATAAAAATAATGCGCCTTACACATTATGACAACCTTTATTAATGCCCTTATACACATAATGTCCCTTACACATATGCCGCACATTATTAATGCCTTTATACACATAATGACACACATAGTGCCCCTACACATTTGCTGCACATTATTAGTGCCCCTATACACATAATGACACACATACATTAGTACCGTTACACATATGCCGCACATTATTAATGCTCTTATACACATGACACACATAGTGCCCCTTACATATATGTTGCACATTGTTAATGCATTTTAACATGACACACATAATGCTCCTTACACATATTCCGAACACTACTGCACAGCCAACCCACTCACATGCACACTGCCACTAACACTGTGACCTCTGCCTCTGCTTGGATACAGATGTGTCCTCATAAATCTTGCCTCATTGCTAACGTCGGGCACCTTTTTTTATGCATCTTATTTGCATTGTTATGTGGCCAGGACGCACAAGCAGCTTCTGCTGATTAAAATGATATGCAGCATGCCTATATACTGTGTGAGACTGTGGCTGTATCTGCATATGAAATTCTACACACAGAATATAGGCATGCCGCATATCATTTTAATCAGCAGAAGCTACTGATGCCCCTAGGCATATCAAATGCCCTAGGCAATTGCCTAGTTTGCCTATGGCCGGCTCTGCCCGGAGGGGATTGGCTTGGCTGGTTTGGGGGTGTTCCACGCCCCGGACTTGAATCCTTAGAATGTTAGGGACTTACTGGATGAGGGCACCTGGACGTGGTGGGTAAGCCCATAACCATGGCCAAGATTATGCTAAAAACCTCTATTTACTGCAAAATTTATTGCAAAATGTATAATAATTCTAATTAGTAATGTTTGAAGAGTGCACCTGCATCTTTTTTCTCTTTGTGTGTGGCACTATAAGTCTCAGCAGGGCAGCACCTTATTACATAATTTAGTTAGGGTGCGCAGTCTAGGGCTCCCCTATATATCCTTTATTGTGTATTTATATGTATACTTGAAGGTATGAGGCTCCTTCAGCCTAGAATTGCACCTCTCCCCGCCTGTCCCTAATGATTTTAAGTAGGGATCCTAGCATCTTCTTACTGTACATATAACAAGGCACAATTAAGGTAAGACCTAAACATTTATTAGGTATGTCAGTTGTGGGGTGATTTTTTGGGGGCGTGGGGCACCCTGAATGGCTTTCCCGCCATATCCGCTCCTCCTCAGAACTGTGCCTCTCCTCCACTCTTCTCCCTTCTTTTCTCGCACGCCTTCCTCTTAAGAGGTGCTCCCATCTTCAGGAACTCCTCTCTCTCAATCAGACTCTCAAACGTCCTCCCCAGTTTTAAGCATCATGCTCTTCAATACCTTTTTATTGCAGTGCACCAGTCCTCGTAATAACTCGATACTTCCCCAACCCTCCTCCATTTATGCTTCCGAGGTCACCCTCCAACTGTTCTTCTCTTACTCTTAGTGTGTAAGCTCTTACAGGCAGGGCCCTTCTCCCTCTTGTTCCTCCCTTGCACACTACAGGACACCAGTGCTCCACCCCCTTGTCTCCTTCTCCCCTTCAGCGTCCCTGAATCACCCCTATGCTGGGTAAAGGATCAGTGAGATGACTCCCACTAGTGACTCCTGCTAGCGGCAGTGAGTTGCCCAGCCCTGCGCCAGTCCGTGGTGCGATATTAATGCTTGGCACTTATGCTACGGCATTCTGCCGGGCGTTGTGAAATGTTTCACGTTTCCTTTGTATCGTGCTGTGTACTTTTTTGTGGCACCTTATAAATAAAAGATAATAATACTAAGGCAAAAACAAAATGACTTTTATTTGAGATAATATCAGCTGAGAAAAGTTTCTCTGGTCACACGAGGCAACGTAATATCTTCCCAGACAGCTGAGCGGGAAATCCCGGGCGTACGTTCTCCAGTCACTAGCCTTATAGCATATTAATTACCTCAGTAGACCTCACAAATCCGACACTTCTCTTACAGGCTGGGCTTAGATATAAGGGGGCCCCAGGTCTATGGGGCTTAGATATAAATAGGAGTTAAAACAAACCCGTGATGACACATTAAACCCTTGTCACAGTCCTGTACCCTTTAGACGAAAGTTCTTACAAGCAGGGCCCTCTCTCCCTCTATGGTGTCCAGGTAATTATGGAGTCTGCAGATTATAGCTATGTTATTATGTATATTGGTATATCTGTGAACCGGTCTACAACTGTCCTGTTTGATCTCCCACGTGACATGTAATTTTGCTTTATGTTATATGCACTATGGGTGTAATTCCAAGTTGATCGCATCAGGAATTTTGTTAGCAGTTGGGCAAAACCATGTGCACTGCAGGGGGGGCAGATGTAACATGTGCAGAGAGAGTTAGATTTGGGTGGGTTATTTTGTTTCTGTGCAGGGTAAATACTGGCTGCTTTATTTTTACACTGCAAATTAGATTGCAGATTGAACACCCCCCACCCAAATCTAACTCTCTCTGCACATGTTACATCTGCCTCCCTGCAGTGCACATGGTTTTGCCCAACTGCTAATAAAATTCCTGCTGCGATGAACTTGGAATTACCCCCTATGTACGGTGTTACGGAACCCGTGTGGCACCTTATATATAAAAGTTAATAATACTCTTCAGTCTATGGTTTAGATCCTCTCTGTAAATGACATATTGCAGCGATCAGAAGACGCACAACTTCGAAATGACAAAACCTAAGCGTCACCAGGCAGCAATTAGTCATGAAGGACGTAACGCACATTAGACAATGAAAGCAATAGGCAAGGGCACCAGCCAGACATAAAATGCTCCTAGATGAACAGCGCGGATGGGCGCAGTGCCGGACTGGGGTATGGAGGGTCTACCGGGGAAATGCAGTGGTAGGGCGCCATGCTTATAGGGTGAGGTCACCATTAGACAGGATGTAGCCTGTAAACAACAATGATACTACAGGGCACAGGCCGGGCCCCTTTCAGTGTCAGACTGGGGTGTGAAGGGCCCTCCGGGTAATGCAATGATAGTGGCCCATAGTTGAGAGTGTGGCCAGCCTTCACGGAGGCTTAGCTAGCCATTATAGAGTGCATGGTCTGGGGCCCCTTATAAATATATATAGTAAACGCTGCTAATGCATGCATGATAATGTACCAGATGAATAACAGCAATGCAATGTAGAAATACACCATAGTCCTGTGCAGTATAAGGAAACATGTATAATGTATAATTCAAGTGCACGGCGTGGAACCTGATTCCTAGAAGAGGTGGGCCTTCAGAAAGTGGGGCCCACCGGGGGTTTCCCCTGTACCCATGGCCCAATTCGACCCTGATCCCTTTATATATAGTAAGTATTGATAGTTCTTGAGATATAAACCACATTATGCTTTGTGGTGAATGCACCATAGTCCTGGGAGAGCAGTATAATGCAACATATGTATAATAATTGAGAACATGATGGTGATCCTGTCTGTATATTCTACATTAATGTACTCTCAGGAGCGGTTCTTGGTGCGGGCAAGCAGTGCCTGCGCCCGGGGCATGTGGCCTGGGTGTGTGGCCGCAGTCACCCCACAGGCGCCCGCCGCCTACCCGCACCCCGGCTGCAGCAGACGCTGTGGGCTGTGTGGGCGTCCGCTGTAGCCGGCGCACCTGTCAGATGCTAGAGGTCATTATTGACCTCTAGTGTCTGTGCGGCACTGCTATGGGAGAGACGTCATGACGTCTCTCCCATAGAGAGGAGCCGCGGGCGGCCAGACGGAGCAGCAGCAGCGGTCGGGAAGCAGATGCGGGGTTGGTAAGTATTGTTTTTTGTGTGTGTTTGTAAGCGGCTACTAAGGGGCACAACTGCTGGGGCAAATCTACTGGGGGAATAGCTATAGGGAGCACAACCACTGGGGCAAACCTACTGGGGGCATAGCTACAGGGGGCAAATCTACTGGGGGCATAGCTACAGGGGGCAAATCTACTGGGGGCAAATCAACTGGTGGTAAATCAACTGGGGGCACAACTACTTGGGGCAAATCAACTGGGGACATAGCTACAGGGGGCACAGCTACTGGGGGCACACCCCTCCCCTATGAAGCCATGCCCCTATTTTTTGACGCTCGCCTTTGGCGCGCACTAACTGTTTTACCACTGGGGGGGCGCCAGTGGAAACTTTCGCACCGGGCACCACAAGATGTAGAACCGGCCTTGTGTACTCTACATATGAAAGGGGATCCCCATACACAGCCGGTGTCTATATCTCAGTAAGAACTTCATTAGGTATAGTAAAGACTAAATACATGCTATTGCAAAAATATAGGTTCAGTTATCTAAGTTATTACCCCTGGGATGTCCCAAGTGTTAGTTACTCTTTATGTATTTTACAACTACATTCTTAGTTTGTAATACGCTATATTTTAAATATTATTTTCGCACAAGAAAACATTTGATCTGTTGACCTAACCGCTAATTTTGATTGGTCGGAAGGACGAATCTTGGTGTAGTTTCTATAGGAACAGACCAAGCAGCCACGTTCACCCATGTTCCTGCTCTGCCAGGTAACTGACCCTCTAGCAGACTGCATGGTCTGGAAACGGACATTAGAGGAGGGGGTGATGGCCTCAGGCAGTGGGAACCACCAGGGATTTCCCCTGTACTGCTGTGGTCCAGTCCGATCCTGCTTGTGCGGTTCACACTGACAGAGGTACATAAGTGCGCAAAGTTCTGGCAGAGTTATAAGATTTAACTATGAAATGGAAGATCTCAATTAATTACCTTTGCTGGACATACAGGAGTAATATAATTAAAACACGTTATAAATATTCCTTCAAACACGTACTTCATCTCACAGCCTATCCATAGCGGAGCAGCCATAGTGTGGGCTGAACCATTATTCCAGGGGAGACCGCCTCAATTTACTAGGAGCCATTGACCTGTCCGGTCACTCTGCTCTGCCACCCATTTCCAGTGAGCCAATCACCGGCATCCTCAAAAATACTGGTCCCACTCACAGAAATGGCTGCCTGCAGTGTGAGTAGGGGGGTGAGTAAGCCTTTCAGTATAGGGACTTGGGCAGGTGAAATGATGTTATTTATACAGTACTGGCCTGAGCACTGGCTATGACAGAGCAATGCCATACACCTAGCATATCAGGATTCCAAGTCTTTCCGGGCCTTCTTTCCTAAACGCCGGGTTTTCCAAGCCACCGATTTTTATTGGTTGTCCCAGCTTTGAAAAACCCGCCCCCTAGTGAACAGAGCCCTCTGTCTTCGGAAAATAGCGGATACGGCCTGCAGAGCTTCGTCACCCGGTTGGTGGAGTCCTGTTGCGTAAAGGAAAGGATTCCTGTATGAACTGGCGGCACATCGGGCAGTGCTGAAATCGCATTAAGCATCCGTCACACAGACACACGTGCCGACACGGTAACAGTACCCAATTCACGGTGTCGTTCTGACACACAACGCAGTCCTTGCCGCTGTCTTCCTGCAGATCATCGTCTGACAGTCCCAACTTCTGAAGCAGTTCCTTGTCCCTCTCCCAGGAGTCGTCTTCTCTCGTGACCTCCGTCGTCTCTGCTGGCTTATCACTCGCAGACATATAAAGTTGCTAGGTAAAGCACAATAAGGACAGTTACACCCAAGAAATATACATATTAATGTATAATGCGTGTGGATAACATCTACCGCACAAGCCGCAGCTAGCTTTCCTCTACAGCTTGTTGAAAAGTAAAATGTAATGGAGTACTTTCTCCCCATTGCATTATAGTGGGACAACCAGTTACCAGCCCGTCAAAATGACGGAACAACATAACCGTTATGTCAGGCCGAATGGAGCAACAATTGAATTCCCCCCATAGAGGTGAGGAACAGCGTTAGCCTTTTATTATATAGGATTATGAACCTCAGATAAAAGTGTATCCACATTGCTTTATTTATACTAGTGCATCCATTTGTCCAAATTGCAAAGCACAGCACGGTCATTCAAACTTGTGCATTTGCGATGTGCGAACACTTTGCTCTGCTAATCTGATCTCATAATGTCATCGCCTACCCAAGGATAATTTGCGCCCCCTTCTGGACTGAAGGGCCCTCTCGGAGGCTCCTGCAGAAATAAATATCCATGTTGCCTGTCTCTGCTTTTCCAAAGCCACTAATTAATGCAAGATAACAGACGCTGAAAAATACAACCCAAAAATGAATATTCTAAATGGAATCCATCTTTAAAAGGTTTACGTAAGGAAGGTCTGGATTTTATGGAATCCAGTGGGTCCACTTAACATTATTCACACAACATTGGCTGTGTTTCCCGCTTCTGCACAATGTAGTCGTGGGTTTGTTGTTGTGGCCTGCACGCTGCCTGTCGGAGGAGAGCTCAGGGGCTTCAAAACCTTCACCCTAATCTACGGTTTTATTCCACATCCAAAAACCCGGTGACCTTTCCGCCAGTTCCTAGAGAGCGTCTTACCTTAAGGTCGTAATATTGACCTTGCGCGGTCAGGAGATACTGATAAATGATCCTGCTCGGGAGCCGGTAACTTCTGTCAGGAATATGAATCACGCTCAGCATTGACACCTGTCACAGCAACAAAAAATCCAGTGTAAAGAAAAGGGCAGACTGGAAGCCATTGTATACAAGCTTGGTTATTTTCATGCGATGATCTGTGAAGTGTTTCGTTACGACATGAGATACGTCACACTCTGAAAAGCGCGCCGGTGTAGGGATCACTGATCCCCGTACCTCTGTACTTCCCCTGGACACTGATGGGAACATTGGGGGTAATTCCAAGTTGATCGCAGCAGGAATTTTTTTAGCAGTTGGGCAAAACCATGTGCACTGCAGGGGGAGCAGATATAACATGTGCAGAGAGAGTTAGATTTGGGTGTGGTGAGTTCAATCTGCAATCTAAATTGCAGTGTAAAAATAAAGCAGCCAGTATTTACCCTGCACAGAAACAAAATAACCCACCCAAATCTAACTCTCTCTGCAGATGTTATATCTGCCCCCCCCCCCCCCCCCCCCTGCAGTGCACATGCTTTTGCCCAACTGCTAAAAAATTTCCTGCTGCGATCAACTTGGAATTACCCCCATTGTTGGGTCACGGACACAGAATACTGGCAACAATAAATGGTCCCTCTGGCTCAATAGAGAGATGGAGGGACAGCTGTGAAAGACTCTGCGCGGTATAACGGTACATCCCTAGCTGGAGTAGAAGCAGCCGCTTTGTGGCTGAACCAATAGAAGAATACTGCAACCATTCACTAGGAGCCAGTGACGTCAGAGAACTTCACAATGGAGCAACGCATAATACGAGGAGAATGAAGACACCACTAAGGGCGATTCTTGCCTTTAACAAACGTAAAATAAAATAAAAAAATGGCAGTAGTTGTGTTGTGGGGTGTAAAGAAGCATCCAAAATGCCAAGCTTAAACCAAACTACTGATGAACAAACAAGCTTTCTTCATTATCCACATCTCATCTATAACCTTCTTCCAATGTGCATAGATGAGATGTGGTTATATTCCGACAGTCAGAAGACTGCCAGTGGGATCCTGAAGGTAAGTACTGGGGTTGGGGTTTAGGCTGCGGGAGCGGGATGTTAGCGATAGGTTGCAGAAGGGTGGTGGTGGTGGGGGGCAGTTAGAGTTAGGGTGCGGCGATGGGCGAGGGTTAGGCTGCAGAAGCAGGTTATGGATAGGCTGCAGGAGGGGTTGGGTTAGGGTCAGGCTGTGGGAGGTTAGGGTTAGACTGCGGGGAGGGGGGTTAATGTTAGGCTGTGGAGGGGGTTAAGGTTAGGCTGTGGGGGTGGGAGAGGGTTAGGGGTAGACTGCGGGAGGTTAAGGATAGGCTGCAGGAGGGGTTGGGTTAGGGTCAGGCTGTGGGAGGTTAGGGTTAGACCGCGGGGGAGTGGGGTTAATGTTAGGCTGTGGAGGGGGTTAAGGTTAGGCTGTGGGGGTGGGAGAGGGTTAGGGGTAGGCTGCAGGAGGTTAAGGATAGGCTACAGGAGGGGTTGGGTTAGGGTGGAATACTTACCCCGGAAGCCATCGGGATTCCGCTGTCGGTCTTCTGACCCAACCCACATAAACTGCAGTAGAGTGTAGACTGAACTGCTATATACTCTTCTGGTATCCTTTATGACAAGTGATTTTAGCGGATTATTCAGGTTTGTTAGCAAACCAAAAAAAGCAGACTTATGGGCAAAATCATGTGCACTGCAGGTGGGGCAGATGTAACATGTGCAGAGAGAGTTAGATTTGGGTGGGTTGTATTGTTTCTGTGCAGAGTAAATACTGGCTGCTTTATTTTTACACTGCAATTTAGATTTCAGTTTGAACACACCCCACCCAAATCTAACTCTCTCTGCACATGTTACATCTGCCCCACCTGCACTGCACATGGTTTTGCCCATTAGAGTGCTTTTTTGGTTTGCTAACAAACCTGAATAAGGTCCTTAAACTGCTGAAATAGATGAATGGACAAATTCTATGGATCTAGCCATTCACCGGGCGGAGGGGCTCTTTCATTTCCTTTGGACTTTTAGGGGGGTTCATTCCCAGTTGGATACAACCGTGTCTTTTGCAGCAGTCGCACCAGTGTATGGTAATGACACTACGAAGCCCTTCCCTGGTGTATGTCTGTGCGTCCCAAATGTGCAAGGACGGAACGCGGCGTCCATCGTTGATGAATTATTACTTGGTGTGTTGGAACTTGCACCAGCGATACGGCAGGAGCAGATTCTCCGTATAAGTATGGCCGCCTATGTGAGCGCGTCAGTGTCTCTGTGTAAAACCGCCTTCCCCGACACGCCTGTGTCACTCCCACCTCTGTGCTTCTTTGTATACACCCCCCTCCTGTGACCTCCCAGTCACTGCTCGATAATGATTCCATAGGGTTTGGATTGCGTTATTAATGACCTCACACTGCGGGGAAGATTTGTCAAAGTGTGGAGATAAAATGGAAAGAGATAAAGTACCGTCCAAACAGCTCGTGTCATTTTTTTAAACACAGCGTGTAAAATGACAGTTGGGAGCTGGTTGGTTGGTACTTTATCTCTCTCCAAGGCTTAGGGGGTCATTCCGAGTTGATCGCTAGCTGCTGTTGTTCGCAGCGCAGCGATCAGGCAAAAAAACGGCACTTCTGCGCATGCGTATGGGACGCAATGCGCACGCGCGTCGTACTTTCACAAAAGCCAATGCAGTTTTACACAAGGTCTAGCGACG
The DNA here is from genome assembly GCF_028390025.1 of Pseudophryne corroboree. Lineage (NCBI taxonomy): Eukaryota > Metazoa > Chordata > Amphibia > Anura > Myobatrachidae > Pseudophryne > Pseudophryne corroboree. The sequence continues at coordinate 162,820,787 of NC_086455.1, read as the reverse complement.
CTTTTCAGTCGCACTGCTGGCCGCAGAGTGATTGACAGGAAGTGGGGGTTTCTGGGAGGCAACTGACCGTTTTCGGGGAGTGTGTGTAAAAACGTAGGCGTGTCGGATAAAAACGCAGGCGTGGCTGGCCGAACGCAGGGCGTGTTTGTGACGTCAAAACAGGAACTACACAGTCTGAAGTGATCGCTAGCTAGGAGTAAGTCTCCAGCTACTCTGAAGCTGCACAATCTTTTTTTGTAGCAGCGCTGCGATCCCTTAGTTCGCACTTCTGCTAAGCTAAGATGCACTCCCGGAGGGCGGCGGCTTAGTGTTTGCACTGCTGCTAAAAGCAGCTAGCGAGCGATCAACTCGGAATGAGGGCCTTAGTACTTAGACCCCTTTATTTATCTGGAAGCTTTGATACATCTCCCCACACTATGGCAGCGTTATTGCAGCATGTGTGGCCGCAGACAGCCAGCTGACTGGTGTGGAGATGCCTCTTACTCACGGCGTTATCAGCAGTGCAGGAAATGCGCTGTCAGTGAGGCAGGGAGGGTTCTGGCTGAACTCTAAGCCTCTACTTACTGGCAGGAGTATCACGCTGGGTCATGATGCTCTGTGACTGGAAAACACGGAATATACCGGTCAGCAGACCTGGCTGGGAAGCTGGAAATCACCTAGACTAGTTATTTCATACATGTACAGAGCTTCCTAAGCCCCTGCTGATTAGGGAGATGGCTTTGTCAGCAAGATGCCAAACTACACCCTTGTCCTATCAAGCTCAGAATCCGGGAACACAGGTTCACCAGCTCAGGTGAATCAGTTGTTGCTTTTTGGAAGATCCTGTGTACAAAGGGAGCAAGGCTCCCCTAATTCTGAAACAGGAAAGGGGGGCGTCCATGTGGCACAGCTTGCAGTCCTAAAACGTCACCCACAAATCATTGTTGGGGCATACATTGGGAAAGACGCATCTGCCCTGGACTGTTGAGTCGCTTGGCATTTGGACGGCGTGTGTTGTGATTGATGGATAATGCTGGTGGTCTGTATGACCAAAGTACAACCCACGACACAGAATTAGTAAGATAAGTATTATACAGGAACTGTGTGAACAAAAGGAGAAATATCTTGGACAACTGCTGACATCAACGGTCTTAGCAGTTCATAATATTTCTCACAATGTTGGCCATGTTAGAGCATTTCTCACCCACAAAGATCATGTTCTTCACACATTGGGGGTAATTCAGACCTCATCGCTCGCTAGCGTTTTTTTTGCAGCGCTGCTATCAGGTCAGAACTGCGCATGCACCGCAATGTGCGTCACACGGGTACAAAGCGAATTGTTGCTGTGCGATGGGTTTTACGAAGAATCCATTCGCACAGCCAATCGCATGGAGATTGACAGGAAGAGGGCGTTTGTGGGTGGTAATTGACCGTTATCTGGGAGTGGTTGGAAAAACGCAGGCGTGTCCAGGCGTTTGCAGGGCGGGTGTCTGACGTCAATTCTGGTCCCGGACAGGCTGAAGTGATCGCAGCGGCTGAGTAACTCCTTGGCTGCGCAGAGACTGCACAAGATCAGTTTGTACAGCTCTGCTACACATGCGATCGCACACTTGCACAGCTAGAATACACTCCCCAGTGGGCGGCGACTATCCGAACGCTGGACTGCAAAAAAATACTAGCGAGCGATCAGGTCTGAATTACCCCCATTGTTTGTACACTGTCTGAGCAATACTTACAGCTTCTCTTGTTCAGTCTTCCCTTCCTCCTTCGTAATTACCTCAGCGACATTACACTGCAGATACACACAGCTCAGACCCGACACCTGGTCCTGCCCTAACCCCTTATCTATTCTGTAATATGCCAGAATATCTGTTCCATCTATGGAGGTCATTCCGAGTTGTTCGCTCTGTAAATTTTTTCGCATCGCAGCGATTTTCCGCTTAGTGCGCATGCGCAATGTCCGCAGTGCGACTGCGCCAAGTAAATTTGCTATGCAGTTAGGTATTTTACTCACGGCATTACGAGGTTTTTTCTTCGTTCTGGTGATCGTAATGTGATTGACAGGAAGTGGGTGTTTCTGGGCGGAAACTGGCCGTTTTATGGGTGTGTGGGAAAAAACGCTACCGTTTCTGGGAAAAACGCGGGAGTGGCTGGAGAAACGGAGGAGTGTCTGGGCGAATGCTGGGTGTGTTTGTGACGTCAAACCAGGAACAACAAGCACTGAACTGATCGCAGATGCCGAGTAAGTCTCGAGCTACTCAGAAACTGCACAGAGATGTATTTTCGCAATAATGCGAATCTTTCGTTCGCAATTTTAAGAAGCTAAGATTCACTCCCAGTAGGCGGCGGCTTAGCGTGTGCAATGCTGCTAAAAGCAGCTTGCGAGCGAACAACTCGGAATGACCCCCTATATGCAAGCAGTAGGCGTCACACCGTGATATGTCCTGCTCTAGCAGGCCTGCTGGGGCCACTCCCCAGCTGAGGACTGGGGGAAGACCAAGGGCAGCCCCTAGTGTGACAACACAAGAGGGGTTTAAAAAAGATGCACAGCAGACGGCTTCTCTCTCCTCTACAATGATAGCATGGGACTATTGCTCGGGTTGATTGGTTGCAGGGTGGCAAAGGATTAGCTGCAAGTGGTTTAGGAAGCCTCCATAGAGTTTGTTACATTGTGTACTAAACAAAAGCTGGAGAACATTAATCTCAGTCCCTTCCATGTTGTAAGAGGAATGAGGAGCCTGGCTCACCAGCAGGGGCTGGGGTGGGGTGTCATTTGCAGTGTGTGATGACCCCTTAATGTCCAAGAAGAACAACTTAGTAGAAAGAGTGAAAGTGAATGCAAAACACAATTTCTAGGTCACGATTTGCCCAGATATCACTATGGCCCTCATTCCGAGTTGATCGCTCGCTAGCTGCTTTTAGCAGCAGTGCAAACGCTAAGCCGCCGCCCTCTGGGAGTGTATCTTAGCTTAGCAGAAGTGCGAACGAAAGATTAGCAGAACTGCACGTAAAAATTTTCATGCAGTTTCTGAGTAGCTCCAGACCTACTCCTACCTTGCGATCACTGCAGACAGTTTAGTTCCTGGTTTGTCGTCACAAACACGCCCTGCGTTCGGCCAGCCACTCCCCCGTTTCCCCAGGCACGCCTGTGTTTTTACCTGTCACGCCTGCGTTTTTTTTAGCACACTCCCTGAAAACGCTCAGTTATCACCCAGAAACACCCACTTCCTGTCAATCACTCACCGATCAACAGAGCGACAGAAAAGCGTCACTCGACCTTGTGTAAAACTACAGTTTTGTGTGAAAGTACTTTGCGCGTGCGTACTACGGTCCTTACGCATGTGCAGAATTGCCGCTTTTTCAACTAATCACCGCGCTGCGAACGAAAGCAGCTAGCGATCAACTCGGAATGAGGGCCAATGTCATTGCGTGAAAGGAACACAATCTGACCCAAAAGACATTTACAAATGTGACTATGTCAGCTTGAGCAACCATTACTAGAACACAATTATATCACTGATGTTGGGCAGACTGCATGCATTTAGGGGGGTATCTCTAGTCCCTATTCAGTCACCGGGCTGCCTGCTCATCAATATAGGCTCAGCCTACAGCAGGAGTGTTCAACATGCAGCCCTCTCGCTGTTGTGGAACTACACATCTCAGCATGCCCTCTCACAGTTCTGCTATTAGTGCATGCTAAAACTGTGGCAGGCATGCTGGGATGTGTAGTTCCACAAAAGCTTGCCCTACAGAACGTGTGCCTCTGCTGTGTGCAATGTAAAACAACAGGTGCAATGTAAAACGGTTGTGGGTATGACTAGAAAAGACGGGGACTTTCTAGTGTGGAAAACCCGCTGATAGCTATCTCCGAGGCAGGGGCTTCCCTTTAGGGTGTCAGGATGAAATGCGATCAGGCCGAATAAAAACCACAGGCAATAAGAACAACAACTCGGTAAGGGTGAAAGTATACATCAGTGCTTGTGTGCGTATACACTGACGGAGAGCGGACTTACAATAGGATATAACTCCCGGTTGTCCGCATCAGCCAGCGTGAGCACTGCTATAAGCGGATAACAAGTCCGGGGCACGGGGCCAAAATCTTCTATCTTCTTGTCCTCCGGCAGCTGAATTAATATTTCTTCTTTGCTTTGTTTCTGGACGCTGGATGAGTGTTTAGGAAAATACTGTCAGTGATTGGGGGGGTTGTGCTCACTGCACCATACTGCTGATACAATAACACAGTGGTTCGTGCGTTGCCTCAATAGAGTCCTGGTGGCCTTACTTGAACTCAGTATTTTTGGGTGGTGGGGGTTGGGGGCTCAGAGAGAAGGTCTTCCCGCCCCAGCACCAAGGTCAACTGAGTGCAAAGTGAAGATAAGTCCTGACAACGAGAGAGAGAGAGAGAGAGAGAGAGTGTGTGTGTGTGTGTGTGTGGCGTGCATGTCAGTTCGCCCCCCCCCCCCTCGCAGAAGTGCAAAGGCTTCAGGAGTAACTCCCGGCCAGCGCAGCTTTAGCGTGCTGGCCGGGAGCTACTCCTCACTCCCTGGCCCGCAGCCCGTTCGGTCCGGCCACGCCTGCGTTGGTCGGACCGCGCCTACGAAACGGCGGCCAAACGCTGCCGTTTCGCCCCCTCCCGCCCATCGATCGCCTCTGCCCGTCAATCAGGCAGAGGCGATCGCTGTCCTGCTACGGCCTTCGGCCGTCCCGCATGTGCAGGCGCACTACAGGGGCGGCGCTTGCGCAGCAGGGACCCGTTCGCTCTGCTGCGTTAAAACGCAGCGAGCGAACGGGTCGGAATGACACCCTATATTCCCTACCACATGTACACGCACACACATTCACACTAGGATTCATTTTTGTTTTGAGCCAATGTACTACTAGTTTTGGATTGTGGGAGGAAACTCACACAAGCACGGGGAGAACATACAAACTCCATACAGATGGGGCCATGGTGGGAATGAAACCCACGACCTCAGTGCTGCAGGCAGTAACGCTAACCACTACCCCATCCGTGCTGCCCTATATGCATTCTCTCAATGAGTAATTAGCCAGACGTGGCAGTCTCTGTGCTTTGTCAGTAATTCCAGTTCTGCAGAACAGGGCGGATACGACCACGTATCCTATTTACTAACCAGTCCTTAACCAAATGCCGGCAGTCACCGCTCTCGTTCCGGCAGTAAGTGGCAATCATCAGAGCGCTGGGAGGGGCACGCCGTGTGCCAGGAGGTGCCATCAGAGACATAGATATCCAAGATAACGTGCTATCCATAATAACCAATAGTAACGGCAGGCCTTATAACTTAGACAGAAGTTTTCCTAATGAATACGGACATGATGACATCAGAAGTCACCGATTATAAGCAATGGTTTATATTGATATTATTTATAGGAGTTATATTCTACAAGTTGATTCACTATGTGGACGTCACCCCCTAAACCATTCACGACAGTGGGAGTTATAAAATAACTGTATAATATCTTATTATCTACCTCCCTGTAAGCTAAGGGTGTGGTATAGGATATCTACAGGAATTAGATAGAGCCAAAAGGACATCACGTATAAGGTAGACAGTAGCAATTGTCAAAAGGTCGGCACTGCAATCAAGGTCGACACATCGGGGTGTTATTTTCTCTGTTTCACGATATACGTTAGGACCCCATTCATAGCAAACGTAGGCTCTCGCGGGCTCACTTTAATCGACATGCGTTGGGAAAGGTTCTACTATTCCCAATTGTAGTCCACGTGTTTGTTAAATCAAGCAAAAGTTTAAAAATATGTGAAAAACACCCAAAATCTTATGTCGACCAATGTGATGTCGAACTTTTGAACCTGTCAACCTTAAGCACTATCTTTTACCCGTCGACCATATGGTGTCGACCTACTGACTGTGTTGATCTATCATCCAGATATCGTAATCTATCATCATCCATTCTGGGCTGACTACGGCACTGTTCATATAAACCAACTTGGATTTTCCGTACGGTAATCCCGTCTGGGCATAGGACCCCTCGTACTTCTACACCCTGGGCAGGAGGGGTGGATGATAGCGGGACATATTACATATGATTCTCCCTTGTGATACGCAGAATAATATTTCTCTGCTTTCATAGGTGGTCATTCCGAGTTGTTCACTCGCTAGCAGTTTTTAGCAGCCGTGCAAACGCTATGCCGCCGCCCACTGGGAGTGTATTTTAGCTTAGCAGAAGTGCGAACGAAAGGATCATAGAGCGGCAGCAAAGTTTTTTTGTGCAGTTTTAGAGTAGCTCAAAACCTACTCAGCGCTTGCGATCACTTCAGACTGTTCAGTTCCTGTTATGACATCACGAACACGCCCTGCGTTCGCCCAGCCACGCCTGCGTTTTTCCTGGCACGCCTGCATTTTTTCGAACACTCCCTGAAAGCGGTCAGTTGACACCCAGAAATGCCCACTTCATGTCAATCACTCTGCGGCTGCCTGTGCGACTGAAAAGCTTCGCAAGAGCGTGTGTGAAACTACTTCGTTCGTTGCATTAGTACGATGCGCATACGCAGAAGTGCCGTATTTTTGCCTGATCGCTGCACAGCAACGAATGCAGCTAGCGATCAACTCGGAATGACCACCCTAGTTACTAGAACGGCTGCTGCATATACTGGGCCCGATTCAGTAAGGACCCAGAAATAGAGTAAAAATGCCCATCATAAAAATTGCAAATACATCGCCATATGTGGGCTGATCGCTGCAATTCCTAATACATGGAAGATTTTTCCTATCTGCTCTAGGCGAGCTCGTCCACAATTTTTGCTAAACAAGAGGCTGGACATGGTCATCGCTGACGTCAGAGGCCCTCCTTAAAAACGCCTGCGTGTTTTCAGACACACCCAGAAAACGCCGGCTTCCGCCCAGAAACGCCGGCTTCCTGTCACTCAAACAGCGGCTGTATTGCGATCACAATGCGTACACATTTTTAGTCACTGTTTTTGCTAGTGCGTGCGCAATGCGAACGCTGAGCATGCGCAGTCGCTCGATAAATCAGCCGAATTGCGATTAGCAAATTTGGCGATCCTTACTGAATTAGGCCCACGGTGCGAGTTCTGCACATTAATATTCATTATTATGGAATGTTCATGGATTTCCTAATTCAGTGAAAGTGGGAAAGTGGGAAACGTGTGGCCTTATATCCCGGGATGTTCAGTTTGCGAGAGTGAGACTTCCCAAGCGAGCAAAATACCGTAACAAAGCGGAATTAGGGTGACGGTATTGGTAACACGGGAAGGATACACATGTTGGTCTTTGTGCAGGTATGCGCTGTACAGAGCGTCCTCCAGGGCTCCGGGGGTCCTTATCTGGGAACGGTAGACATGTTGCTGTAGAGCCCCCTGTACATTCTGTACGCTGCACCCCCAGTAACAGGACAGGACACACTTCTCCAGGCAATGTGGTCTTAGTGTCACGCCTGCTACGAATACAAAAGAAAGCTTAATTAGCATCACATAATAATTGTCATTAAACACATGGGTGATCACAGTTATACAGTATCCCCCCCCCAAATCTATTCTTCTAGAACACAAAGATCCTGCATGGATATCTTTACCATTATGCTAAGAAACGGCACCACCTGGGCACGGTTAAGCAGTTATTTATGAACATAGGTGGTCATTCCGAGTTGATCGCTCGCTAGCAGTTTTTAGCAGCCGTGCAAACGCTATGCCGCCGCCCACTGGGAGTGTATTTTAGCTTAGCAGAAGTGCGAACGAAAGGATCGCAGAGCGGCTACATAAAAAATTGTGCAGTTTCAGAGTAGCTCAATACCTACTCAGCGCTTGCGATCACTTCAGACTGTTCAGTTCCTGATTTGACGTTACAAACACGCCCTGCGTTCTCCCAGCCACACCTGCATTTTTCCGACCACTCCCTGAAAACGGTCAGTTGACACCCAGAAACGCCCACTTCATGTCAATCACTATGCGGCCAGCAGTGCGACTGAAAAGCTTCGCTAGACCTTGTGTAAAACTACTTCGTTCGTTGTAATAGTACGTTGCGCGTGCGCATTGCGCTGCATATGCATGAGCAGAAGTGCCTTTTTTTGCCTGATCGCTGCGCAGCGAACGATCAACTCGGAATGACCCCAATAGGCCTTACGATATACAGTACATGTGCTTGAGGTCACACTGAGCTATAAATGCAGTTTAGGTCAGGAAAGGAAACGTCTCTTTGTCTGTTGGTTTATCTTTGTTACAGGTCATCGAGCTTTTGTGCTTACATCACTGACCACCTACATCACCCATAAAGGTTAGGTGGGCTGTCATGCCATTAGAGCATTTCACTGAATATGAGCGATTTCAAATTATAGGGGTTGTCCACATTTAACTACAGTAACCTCCTCCGTTCTAGCACAAAGAGGATCCCTCGTCTGCCTGTTATGTGAAGCTGGCTCACGCGGTGAAAGCTAGTTCCCAATTTCCATATGTGGGCAACGCCATTAACCGTTACACTAAAGCTAGACAAAATAAAGATTCTGGTTCCATAGTGAGTGCTGTGGGTATGTACATATGTATCTTGGATTACATATAGCTAGATTCTGAGTATGACACGAGTGGAAGTTATGCGAACGGATCCTGTAGATATCTACAAACTGCTCGAACTATGGGGGTTATTCAGAGTTGATCGTAGCAGCAAATGTGTTAGCAGTTGGGCAAAACCATGTGCACTGCATGTGGGGCAGATGTAACATGTGCAGAGAGAGTTAGATTTGGGTGGGTTATATTGTTTCTGTGCAGGGTAAAATACTGGCTGCTTTATTTTTACACTGCCACTTAGATTTCAGTTTGAACTCACCACACCCAAATCTAACTCTCTCTGCACATGTTACATCTGCTCCCCCCTGCAGTGCACATGGTTTTGCCCAACTGCTAACAAATTTGCTGCAGCGATCAACTCTGAATTAGGCCCTATACCAGGCATAAGCACATAGGCGGAGCTTGAAAGCACGGATAAAGCGACCACGCATTTCGCACGGAACTGATCCATCTGGTGGGAGAGTCATGGGTGTGTAGACCAACTCCCATAATCACTTGTGTGCGGGTGGAGATGAGACGCCTCTTCCAGACAGATCACCTAGCATGGGAAGGGTGTAAGTCCCAATACTACTGGTGGTGGCTGTGGCTGGACACACAGCGGTTAGCCCGGCCTTCTGTACGCAGATGCAGGGATAATCAGCATAGATGGGCATATAACTCACATCAGCAAGAAAAAGTGGGCGCAGATGAGTCTGACTCTGTATCAGGCAAGCGTGACCTTATGAAATGCGCAGTGGCGCATCTATAATTGGTGCCAGGTCTCCTAGAGTCCAACTGCGCAGCTGGCTAGAAGAGAGGCCCAAACAGAGACTGCACACTGCCCCCTCCTCTCTTACTGCGTACCTGGAAAAGCGTGGTGGTGATTTGTACGATTGCAGCATCTAGACCAGGTAAAAAGCACATACGCACTTGACTCTAACTCATAATTATTCCGAATACACTATGGGAGGGATTCAAATGAGGTATCACGCCCAATCTCCTTTCTAAAGTGATCCCAGTTATCGTGCATATTGCGCCCATAGTAATCAGGTTTAGTTGTGTCAAGTTTTGGGCGCCGGGGGTAGCGAGCCGAAATGATTATACCACACCCGTCAGCAGAAACAGAATGGGTGTGGAAGGGGGTGAAACGAATTGAATACCTCCTTATGTCTTTCCCATTTTTCATTCCAAAGACGAATGTTAGTGCACTTAGCCTTAGAATAAGTACGTATAACACATACCGACTGAGACCTCTGATGTAACAGTTCTCCAGCTGGACCAAGCATCTTTGGAAGGATAGGAATCTAAAATCATCCGTACAGTCCACACTATTACACTACTCGTCTTTCAGTCCGGACTTGTGCCAATGGGTTTAGGACCCAATTCAGACCTGATCGCAACAGCAATTTTTTTCTCTAAAGGGCAAAACCATGGGGGGTAATTCCAAGTTGATCGCAGCAGGAAATTTTTTAGCAGTTGGACAAAACCATGTGCACTGCAGGGGAGGCAGATTTAACATGTGCAGAGAGAGTTAGATTCGGGTGTGGTGTGTTCAATCTGCAATCTAATTTGCAGTGTAACAATAAAGCAGCCAGTATTTACCCTACACAGAAACACTATAACCCACCCAAATCTAACTCTTTCTGCACATGTTATATCTGCCCCCCCTGCAGTGCACATGGTTTTGCCCAACTGCTAAAAAATTTCCTGCTGCGATCAACTTGGAATTACCCCCTATGTGCACTACAGGTGGGGCAGATGTAACATGTGCAGAGAACTCCCCTGGTGCAGGTATGCTGCTGCCCAGACAGCAAATGTAACATGTGCAGAGAACTCTCCTGGTGCAGGTATGCTGCTGCCCAGACAGAATACCGAAAATAACAAACAGAAAAAAGAAATTGAAGAAAACTTTCTGGAGCTGCAGAGTGTGCATCCTCTCCTGTGGGAGGGGCATAGAGGGGAGGAGCCAGCACACCCAGTTGAAGAAATTTAAAGTGCACTGGCTCCTTTGGACCCAGTCTATACCCCTATCGTACTAGATTCCCTAATATCCTTTATGGATGTCAGAGAAATAAAGCAGCCAGTATTTACCCTGCACAGAAACAATATAACCCCCCCCCCCCCAATCTAACTCTCTCTGCACATGTTACATTTGCCCCACCTGCATGGTTTTGCCCATTAGAGAAAGAATTTGCTTTTGCGATCAGGTCTGAAATAGGCCCTTAGTTGGGGGGTGACAGCTCACTAAATAATCCCGTGCTGCAAAATACAATTTTGTATTTCTACTTAAGTGCCGGGATAGGCACACTGACACCCTAACTGCAACCTAACTTCTCCGATCAGATGGTGCCAACCTTTATACCCCCCCTGGCCTGCAAATCAATGCACAATAAAACTGGCACATGTGTGCAATCAGTGGCGTATCTGCGACGGGTGCACCCATATTATATAATCACCTCTGTGCAGTCTTGCGACTGCGCTGCAGAATCCACTGGGAAAAGCGCACGGTGAACATTTTCCCAGAGAGTCACACAAGCGCAGTAAAGAAGTCACCTGGAACATGTGCAACAACGCCACAGTCTACTGTGCTGCGAATGAGGCCCGCACAGGGACTGCACACAGGACCCCTTCTCTCTCAGACCCCCCCTGTGTGCATGCATTCAATTCTGAGTGGCGGCCGGCTCTGCACATTACCGCCGAATACAGTAAAGAAAGGTCTGCGCCATTTTCCTGCTCACCTGTTTTGGGTGTTAGGAAACATAAGCAAAACTACTGATCACAGAGTGCCCGCGCCCACCTGCTTTGGCGGTGTTCCGCCCACATCGCTCAGAACTGAATTTCCCTCTTGATGTCACCAACATGCAAGAAGCGCAGATTAGGCAGCATCCGTGTTTCAATAACAATAAAAGGTCCGCTGTACTGTGAATATTGGGGGTCATTCCAAGTTGTTTGCTCGTTGCCGATTTTCGCTATGCTGCGATTTGTTGCTAAATGCGCATGTGCATGGTATGCAGAGCGCATGCGCTTAGTTATTTCACTAAAAACTTAGCAGATTTGCTGTAGATTCTGCTGCGCTTTTCAGTCGCACTGCTGATCGGCGAGTGATTGACAGGAAAGGAGCGTTCCTGGGTGGTAACTGAGCATTTTTCCGGGAGTGTGCTAAAAAACACAGGCGTGTCAGGCAAAAACGCGGGAGTGTCTGGAGAAACGGGGGAGTGGCTGGCCGAACGCAGGGCGTGTTTGTGACGTCAAACCAGGAACTAAATGGACAGAGGTGATCGTAATCTAGGAGTAGGTCTGGAGCTACTCAGAAACTGCAAAGAATTATTCAGTAGCAGTTCTGCTAATCTTTCGGTCGCTATTCTGCTAAGCTAAGATACACTCCCAGGGGGCGGCGGCCTAGCGTTTGCAATGCTGCTAAAAGTAGCTAGCGAGCGAACAACTCGGATTGACCACCCTTGTTCAAAACTGCTTCCGACGTAATTACCATTAATGAAATAGGCCCTAAAGCGGACCTGCATTTGTGCGCTACTTTGCAAAGCGGCCAATAGCTATTGTGCATGCAAGAAAATACAATTGCATTTGCACCCCTGGCATTTGTCCAGGCGCGCTTTTGAACCCGTTACCTGATTTCACCCTAATTGTAAATGAGCCCCAAAGTGCATATGAACTTAAAAATAAAATGGAATATTTTATATGATAAAATGGTCCAGAGATACAAAAACACACATTATAAAATAGCATGTGATAGATAATTATCTTATCCTTACATACTAGGACGCTACGAAGCCAAATTGTGCTAAAGTGTAAATGTGCATTGTGGAGTATTTCTAGCGGCTCATCATCAATCATTGTTTGGTTGCTACGGGTTACACTTTTGTATAAATACGCCCCGTGTCCAGCTGTAGCATTGGATCACTTACTGCCAATGGTGGAAAGATCCGGATTAACAATTTCCAAGCCGAATGGATTCTTCACTTGTTTCATCTGCCTCTTAGAAATGAAGGTATTGGAGCTCGTTTCATCGGAGTTCCGTAGTATGACCGGAACTTCCAGCCCAAACCTGCAGGAGACAAAGGACACCGAGCTGAACATTGCACTGTGCGCTCTGCAATACAGCAGCCTAACATAGAACCATATGAAGTACATACAGCGGTGGCAGCCATTGTGTGCGGGCGGAAGCAATATTTAGGAGAATGCACCTAATCAAACCAAATCAGCCAAAAATCCAAATATTCATATAAGAGTGAGTTCTGGGGGCCATGACGCTCTCCTCCCCACTCCAGCACCACCCCGGCTACCGCTTCCCACCAAACGCCTTACTTCTTACCTGGCGGGAGAGCGGTAAAAGTGGAGAACGATAAACTAACAACCAATCAGCTCCTGACATTTTTCAAACACAGCTTGTAACATGGGCATTAGAGATGATTGGCTGCTACTTTATCTCCGTCCACAGTGCCGGGCAGTGATGGGATGGTGCGTAAAAATTCCATCGCACCAGCGAACGCGAGGAGATTGACAGGAAGAGGGCGTTTGTGGGTGGCAACTGACCGTCTTTGAGGAGGGTCCGGAAAAACGCAGGAGGGACCCAGCGTTTGGAGGGAGGGTTTCTGACATCAGCTCCGGCCCCGATCATGGCACTGGAAGACTAAGTACTGGGCTGTGCAGAGATTTTGGCAAGGACTTTACTATCTTGTTCTGCATAGCCACAGTCTCAATTACCAGTTGCAACTCTCAGGAACTGTACTGCATTTTCATTCTGCACTCACTGTTGAAGATATGTCATTGCCAAGAGTTATACTGTGTGTTCAATAAACTGATTGTTTATAATTTTACTCCGTTGTTGTGGTCACGCCTTCGGGCTCATGGTGTTATAATCATACTGCATGTCTAGGAACCTAATCTCACCTCCACGGTTCACCTACACGCCAGCCCCTTACAACTGAGGCTTCCCTCAGTCAGCCTCAGCCCTCCGTTGTGACGCTACACAGGACACGTGGGCACCCTCTGAGGTTGAAGGAGAGAAAGTTTCAAACCAAATGAAGAAAAGGGTTCTTCACAGTAAGGGCAGTAAAAATGTGGAATTCTCTGCCAGAGAAGGTAGTAATTGCGGACTCCGTTAATATGTTTAAAAATGGATTCGATAAATTCCTAGCTGAACGAGATATCCACGGTTATAGCAATTGAAGGAAGAGAATGCTAGAATAAGCATGAATAATAGCTGTTATTTAGACCTATAAACATAACTTAATATGGGCCACTATAGTTAACTAGTTATATACTGAGTAGTGTAGGAATTATAAATACAGGAATTATTAGTAGTGTAGGAATTATAATGTCTATTTTCAACCTCATCTATTAGGTTACTGTGATCCGGCTTTTTCTTTCTATATGGTATGGATCCAGCTTTTTCTTTCTATAGGGTATGGATCCGGCCTTTTCTTCCTATATGGTATGGATTCAGCTGTTTCTTTCTATATGGTATGGATCCGGCTTTATCTTTCTATATGGTATGGATTCAGCTGTTTGTTTCTATTTGGTATGGGCCCGGATTTTACTTTCTATATGGTATGGATCCGGCTTTTTCTTTCTATATGGTATGGACCCGGCTTTTTCTTTCTATATGGTATGGACCCGGTTTTTCCCCCCTATATATTATGGATCTGGCTTTTTCTTTCTACAGGGTATGGATCCAACTTTTTCTTTCTATATGGTATGGATTCAGCCATTTCTTTCTATTTGGTATGTACTCAGCTTTTTCTATTTGGTATGGATCCGAGTTTTTCTTTCTATTTGGTATGGACCCGGCTTTTTCTATATGGTATGGACCCGGTTTTTCCCCCTATATATTATGGATCTGGCTTTTTCTTTCTATAGGGTATGGATCCAACTTTTTCTTTCTATATGTTATGGACCCAGCTTTTTCTATATGGTATGGATCCGACTTTTTCTTTCTATATGGTATGTATTCAGCTGTTTCTTTCTATAGGGTATGGATCCAACTTTTTATTTCTATATGGTATGGACCCGGCTATATCTATATGGTATGGACCCGGCTATTTCTATATGGTATGGATCTGACTTTTTCTTTCTATATGGTATGTATTCAGATGTTTCTTTCTATAGAGTATGGATCTGGCTTGTTCTTTCTATATGGTATGGACCCGGCTTTTTCTATATGGTATGGACCCGGCTTGTTCTATATGGTATGGACCCGGCTTTTCTTTCTATAGGGTATGGATCCGGCTTGTTCTTTCTATAGGGTATGGACCCGGCTTTTTCTAGATGGTATGGACCTGGCTTTTTCTGTGCAATTAGCATGGACCTGGATTTTACCTACTTCTGCCGTGGGATGAACTTCCACAGAAATATGGCAGCATACTGGGAATAACCTGTGAATAATATTCCATGCCTGGTTGGGAATGCTGGGACATGTAGTCCCACAAAGTAGAAAGCAGCTGGCTACCTGGCACTGTCCTCCTGCCTGCCCCCTGGGCCAGCCACCATGGTGTGAGCCCTGGAGGGGACAGCAGATGGCACAGACAAGGCCCTCATTGGCCACTTACCACCCCAGAACCAGGCCACACGTCACTACGAAGCAGACCAGCACCACAGTGATGTAGAAGAGGGGCGAATATTCGTACAACGTCGCCAGGAATATCGCTGGCATCGCCGAATCGGTCAGACGTCTTCTGCCAGCAGTTACTGTCCTAATAGTTTTGGTCCATCTGGGGAGCCATAACCAGCTCCCATCTCAGCGATTGGTCGACAGTAACATGACGTATGAGGTCACATGACTGAATGTCACCGAGGGCGTGCCGGCCATCTTTGATTTAGGAACAATACATTTTCAGGATTATTATTGAATGCATCATACCACGTGGTACAATAAGAGCATACCCCAAGAGGACGCGTCAGTTACAGTGATACATACTGTATATAGATTCAGGCGCTAAATAATGATTATAGGGAGCGGGAATAAACGCGCCCTTTTTAAAGATGGCCGCTCGTCTCCGTCTGTCACGAAAGTCTAGGCCCCGCCCTCTGCTTCCAGTGCTGCTATGTGATTGGCCGTTAGCGACATCACGTGACGCGTGGTATTCCCATACCGGGTGGCTGTGGAGAAGTCAGACGTAGGCGACAACCGAGGATTCTGTCAGTGCGGAGCCGGCTGGGGATCTGACATGGTGAGGGGGCAGCGCCGACTGTGCCCGGGGGAATCCCGGGAGGAGGGGGCGGCTGGTGCCGCTGCGCCTGTACCCCTCCCCTACATTCCCGCCTGTTCCCCTCCCCTTCACTCCCTCTGCAGCACATACTGCCCGGGGGCTGGAAACTTTCCTGGCACCAGCTGCCCCCCGACTATAACCACTCCTCCCCAACTGTCCCCCCCCCCCCCCCCCCCAATACCATCTTCCCCCGACTATAACCACTCCTCCCCAACACCAAACCCCCCCCCCCAACACCAACTGCCCCCCCCCCAACACCAACTGCCCCCCCCAACACCATCTGCCCCCCGACTATAACCACTCCTCCCCAACACCAACTGTCCCCCCAACACCAACTGCCCACCCCCAACACCATCTGTCCCCCGACTATAACCACTCCTCCCCAACACCAACTCCCCCCCCAACACCAACTGTCCCCCCACCCCACCAACACCAACTGCCCACCCCCAACAGCCCACCCCCAACACCATCTGCCCCCGACTATAACCACTCCTCCCCAACACCAACTCCCCCCCCCAACACCAACTGCCCCCCTATCCCTATACCAACTGTCCCCCATCCTCAACACCATCTGCCCCCCTATCCCAATACCAACTGTCCCCCATCCTCAACACCATCTGCCCCCCCCAACACCAACTGCCCCCTGACTATAACCACTCCTCCCCAACACCAACTGTCCCCCCCACCCCCCCAACACCAACTGCCCACCCCCAACAGCCCACCCCCAACACCATCTGCCCCCGACTATAACCACTCCTCCCCAACACCAACTCCCCCCCCCAACACCAACTGTCCCCCCAACACCAACTGCCCACCCCCAACACCATCTGCCCCCCCGACTATAACCACTCCTCCCCAACACCAACTTCCCCCCAACACCAACTGCCCCCCTATCCCTATACCAACTGTCCCCCATCCTCAACACCATCTGCCCCCCTATCCCAATACCAACTGTCCCCCATCCTCAACACCATCTGCCCCCCCCAACACCAACTGCCCCCCTATCCCAATACCAACTGTCCCCCATCCTCAACACCATCTGCCCCCCCTGCCCCAACACAAACTGCCCCCTCAACACCAACTCCCCCATCCCCAACACCATCTACCCCCCCTTCCCCAACACCATCTACCTCCCCTGTCCCAATACCAACTGCTCCCCGACTATAACCACTCCTCCACAACACCAACTGCCCCCCCCATCCCCAACACCAGCTGCCCCCCGACTATAACCGCTCCTCCCCGACACCAACTCCCCCCCCATCCCAATACCAACTACCCCAATGTCAACTACCCTCTCCCCCTAACACCAACTGGTCCCTAATACTATCTGACCCCCCTCTCCACAACACCGACTGCTCCCCTTTCCCCAACACCATCTGCCCCCCTTCCCCAATACCAACTCCCCCATCCCAATACCAACTGCCCTCCCCAACACTGTTGCTCCCCTCCCACAATACCAACTGCTCCCCAATGCCAACTGCCCCCCGAACACCAACTGCTATCCCCTTCGCCAATACCAACTGTCCCATCTCCCCCCTCAACACTAACAGCCGTCCCTTCCCCTACACCAACTGCTCCCCTTCCCTGATTCTAACCAGCCATCCCAAAACGAACAGCACCCATCCCCAACACTAACTGCTTCCAACTACCCTCCGCACCCCAAAACCTGCCCAATACCAGCAACACCCCCAAATCCTACCCAACACCAACTGCCCCCTCTTGTTAGCAGTGCCCTACTTGCCACCTGCTCCCCCTCTTTAGCCAGTCACCCCCTCCATCTCCAGTCGTTCCCCCTCCAGTACCAGCCATATCCCTCCCCCCATCACCAGCCGCTTCTCAACAACACCAGCCCCCCCATCACCAGCTGCCCTGTCCCCATGACCAGTTACCCCTGCCCATAACATTCGCTCTTCCCCTACCAATAGCTGCCTCCCCCCAATCCTCCCATACACCAGCTGCTTACTCTTCCCCAACACCCCCCCCCCCCAAATCTTCCCCAGTACCAGCTATTCCTCCTCAGATCCTACCCAACACCAACTGCCCCCCCCCCCCCCCCCCCAATCTTCCCCAGTACCAGCCATTATCTCCTGATTACTCCCCAGCACCAGCGGTCCCTCATCACATTTTGCCCAGCTGATTTTCCAGCTGCTCCTCCATTGCCATCCAGCCCCCCCCCCCCCATCACCAGCCGCCTCAACACCAGTCATTCACTCATCACCAACCACATCCAACACCAGCTGAATCCTCCCCAACAGCAACAGCTCTCCATCACCATCTGCATCCCTCCTACACCAGCCTTCCCATCACCATCTGCCCTCTCCATCAACCAGATACCCCTGCCCAACAACACCTGCTCTTCCCCCACTCCTTCCGAACACCAGCTGTCCCCCCAATCTTCCCAAAAACTAGCTTCCTACTCTTCCACTACACCCCTCCAAATTCATCCCCAATGCCAGCCACCCCCCCAACTCGTTCCCAACATCAGCCTCCCCCTCCCGCCTGCTCACCAGTACCAGTCATGTCCCCCCAAATCCTCCCCATCACCAACTGCCCCACTCACCGCCAGCTGTTGCCCCCCCCCCCAAATCTTCCCAAACACTATCTGCCCTCCCCATAAAACCTCTCTCATCTTCAGCTGCTCCTCCATTACCAGCTCCATTCCTCACCCAACATCAGCCATCACCATTCCCCCCCCCCCCCCCATAACCAATCACCCCACCTACCAGATGCTCCTCACCCAAATCCTCCCCAACACCACCAGCTGGTGCTCCCCCTCTCCCACCCCTTCCTGACACCTCTGCTAATATGTTTAATATCTGCAGGTTACACAATAATATTCTCTCCTGTTATTTGCAGAGTGAGTCCCTGGTTGTATGTGAAGTGGAGGAGCAACTTGTTGAGAAGCTGAAGAAGTTTCGTTTTCGCAAAGAGACCAACAATGCTGCAATTATCAGTGAGTAAATGCCCCATGTACAGACAGCCTGTAGGTGTCCTGCAGTGATGGAACATCTCTGGACGTTTTGAAACCATGAAAAGCTAAATGTTTCGTTCTTTTTTTTATTTTATCGGTAATTACGGCAGAGAAAAGCCTTGCTGTCTTTTCTTTCTTTATTCTCCCCTCATACTCTATGGGCTGTTGGCAAAAACTAGGAAGTCTTTCCTTACCACATATCCATGCTTCGTAGGGAAAACAAAAAGAGAGGGGCCCTGCTCACAAGAACTTACATTCCAGTTGGTGAATTCAGAATCTGGAGTGTTGTGGGAAGCTTGTGTGAAAGTTGAGCTTTGAGGGCATTTTTAAAGACTGGGATGATGGGTGCAACGCTAATTGGGTGTGGAATTCCAGAGGTTGAGAGTAGCTTGGGAGAAGTCCTAAAGTGGTGACTAGGGAGGAGGTGAGGCGGCAGTCACTGCCAGAGAGAGGTAGGAGGGAGTGTGAGCGGAATGAGGTTGGAGGTGTAGGCAATGGTTGAGGGTTATCAATATTTCCCCCTTTGTTTTGTAGGTGTGGTTTTGAGGGTGTGGTGGGTTAAAGCTGGTTTTCATGATTTCACAGTTTGTAATTGTCATGTGACTACCATGGCAACCACAGTCTCATGACATTATATTGAGCCTTAGAACATATTGAGCTTTAGAACACCTCTCTCTTCTCAGCCTACTCGTTCACAGCATAATCCCTCTCTCCTTCCTTGTGACATCCTGTACTTGGAAGGAAGAGATATGATTCAGAATGAGTTTAAGATATGCTGTGTGTTAGCAGCTGTATACATCTTCCCCAGCCAAAGCTGGAAAATGGCAGTACATTAGGTGCAAAACTTGCTGTAACAAAAATAAAAGTTAGACTGCAGTTTGGCCGTAGTGCAGGATATTTAGATAGTAGCCCTGATTTATCTATTTTGGATTAATTATTCCATAGACCAGTTTTTTACTCGTGCTGAGGAGAGATTAATGGGGATCAGTAGGCTCTCTGCCTTCACCTTTCCTGGTGGAGTCCTTGCCTTCATTCTGGGCTACACACCTGAATATGGGGGTCATTCCGACCCGTTCGCACTCAGCGGTTTATCGCTGCGGTGCGAACGGGTCCGGAATGCGCATGCGCGTCGTTGCCCGGCGACAGGGGTCACCGGGTTACGTCGCGACCTACGATGGAAGCGATCGCAGAGCCGACCGCAAAGAAGATTGACAAGAAGAAGGCGTACGTGAGCGGATACGGACCGCTGGAGACCGTTTTCGGGGAGTGGTAAGGAAAACGCAGGCGTGTCCAGCAGAACGGAGGGCGGATGTCTGACGTCAAAGCCCGGTCCAGCTTCGCAGAGATCGTCGCACAGGGTAAGTATGTCCAGGGCTGGTCTACTTCTGCTTGAATTTTTTTTAGCTTAGCAGGGCTGCACAAGCGATCGCAGCCCTGCTAAGCTAAAATACACTCCCCCGTAAGCGTGTGCTAGTGGATCGCAGCAGCAGCAAATAGTTGCTGGCTGCGATCAACTCGGAATGACCACCTATGTTCTGTATTCTGCAGCCTATGAAAGTACCTTTTACACATCAGGTCTATCTACAGACACCTTATCAGTCACCTGTCGCAGGATGGGGAGTAGTGTGGTTGATTTGGCTTGGGTTCCTGCCAAAGCGCTTGTAAAATTAATGACACACCCCTAGCCCGTGCAGATGTCAGTGACCTGCCTAGGCTTGCAGAGACTGGGTCTCCTTTTCACCAGTGTGTCTTAGTGATCTGCTGCACATGAATTCATTTCTGTGCCAGTCCTGACGTCTGAGCACTACAAGCTTCATTTCACGCTGCTAAATGTGGCTTGTTTTTATTCTTTCTGAATCTAGACTTATACGTTCCTCTCCTTTGAACCTGTAAAGGCTTATTTAAATAAAGCTTCTCTTTTACCAGTATTTAATGGACACGTGGTCATCTGGACTCAACGCTGTCTGTCCGACGCATGTTACTGGAACTAAAATCGCATTGAGCATAATACTCCCGTCTGTATAGAATGGGCAGCGCGGGGAAGTGACTTACAAATGTTGGCAGCTCCGAGGCACGTGTAGGAATAGTGTTCTGTGCCCGATCTTGAAATGCCTCATTAATCTTCCCACGCATCATGCTCCGATGCCGCTCTGCAGTTAGTGTGTGCTCTGGATCTGGGTGGACCTGACTTAGCAGAGCAAATCTGGACGTCTTTATGGAATTGGGGAACTCGGGTAGTGGAGCCAGGTGCTGAGAGCGGCTGTTCGTTAAATAAACAGTCGTTCAGTGTGGTAATACGCCTCCGACAATCCAGGAGCACCCAATGTAGGAGGCATCTATATATACACGTGGAAGTTTTTATGCAGACTTATATTTGCTCTGTAACTTCGGTCCGTGCTGCCATGACAACAGTGGTGGTGCGAGGTAAATTCTAAATCATACGTTAAGTTGTTTTGTTTTCTTTATAATCTGTAGCAGGTGCTAAGAGTGATACCCAGCTGTACACATATAGCGCCACCGCGGAGTAATCAGTGAGGTTCATTTATGAATCCTAACAAAGCAGATGCCCTGCCTGTAATTGGGCTCAGCGTTGGCTTACACAGGTGTGTGTCAGTGCTTTGTATGAGCGATCGCGGTCTGAGAGGGGGATGTGCGTGGCGGTCACAGCTAGATGGCGTTGGCGTACACAGGTGTGCGTCAGTGCTTTGTATGAGCGATCGCGGTCTGAGAGGGGGATGTGCGTGGCGGTCACAGCTAGATGGCGTTGGCGTACACAGGTGTGCGTCAGTGCTTTGTGTGAGCGATGCTGTGATATTGCATTGATATTGTAGTGTGTTCTTTTGCTATAAATGAGGTGTCCTACTTGTATTGCTTTTTAAACTCCATTTTTTTTATTCTTTATTATCAATAGATTTGCAAGCATTACTTGAATTTATTCTGCTGCTTTTTGGTGTAAATAAAACAATTAAGGTTAATTCTCCCTTGTTTATGATATTTCGCTCACTACAGGTGGCACTATAAGCCCCACCTGGGTATACGTGACACGCGGGTGTAAAAGGGTTGATCGTCACAAGACCGCCCAAGCCCATATGTATAACAACTTGAGATTTGGGCGACTGGTTTTACCTTAAAACCTACTGATGCTTTAAATCTAGCGCCTATATCCGAAATCACAGGCTCTTGCGTTTGGCCGCTCGGGGGTTTAAACTTAAACAAAGTGCGCAAAAATGATACGTTGACACATTTTGGAAGCCTTCATTTAGTTCCTTGTGTCAAACTCCACATTGCAACTAATGGGGGTCATTCCGAGTTGATTGCACGCTGCCGATTTTCGCTGTGTAGCGATCAGTGGAAAAAAACGGCTAATCTGCGTATGCACCACAATGCGCACGCGTATCGTACGGGTACGAAGTCCTTTGGTTTTGCGCTGATTCTAGCGACGATTCCAATCGCACAGCCGAACACAAGGAGATTGATAGGAAGAGGGAGTTTCTGGGTGTCAACTGACCGTTTTCTGGGCGTGTTTGGAAAAACGCAGGCGTGGCCGGTTGTTTGCTGGGCGGGTATCTGACGTCATTACCGCGTCACTCGTCGCAGCAATCATCGCACAGGATAAGTAACTACAGGGCTGGTCTTGTTCTGCACAAAATGTGTTGCTGCTGCACAGGCGTCCGCACTCCTGCAAAGCGAAAATACACTCCCTCCGTGGGCGGCGACTATGCGTTTGCAGGGCTGCTAAAAGTAGCAAGCGAGCCATCAACTCGGAACGAGGGCCAGTGTATTTATAGATGTTTCACAAAGCTTTTAAATGAATCTTCCACCCTCTGAAATGGATTTTTGGAAGTGCTGGGGGAGGGATTCTTAAATGTAAGTTATGTTGGAGACTTGGTGCTGCAGAAGGTGAGTCAGATATAAGGGTCTGCTGGTGCTGAAAGCTGGTCCTCCTTATTAAGACTTTGGGGGTCATTCCGACCAGATCGCACGCTGCACTTTTTCACAGCCGTGCGATTGGGTCGGAACTGCGCATGCGCTGCGGCCGCAATGCGCAGGCGCTTTGTATTACGCGGCAACGGCCATCTCTGGGCAACGACCAGAACTACGAAGAAAGACTTCGCAGCGGCGAACGCAAGAAGAGTGACAGGCAGAAGGCGGAACCGGGCGTCAACTGACCGTTTTCGGGGAGTGGCGGGTCCAATGCAGGCGTGTCAAGGCGTTTGGAGGGCGGATTTCTGACGTCAATTCCGGGACCTAACCGGCTGAAGTGATTGCAGTGGGTAAGTCCAGACCTACTTCTAAACTGCACAAAATGTTTTTGCATAGCTCGGCTGCACAAGCGAACGCAGCCTTGCACGGCAGCTAAAAACAGCTACCGTGCGATCAGCTCGGAATGAGGGCCTTTGTTAGTTAAGACCCCCAATTTTGAGGATCCTCTCAAGTCCTATAAAGGGGAAAGGGAAGTTAGATTTTACAAACCCTTCTAAAACATGGAATTGGCCACGTGCTTCTAATACACAAATGATGCTTATATATGGATGAAACTCTGTACAGAATACAGTATAAACGGTGAGTTCTAGTGTCATTACTGTGTATTAAAACAAGTAACACTCCCACTATTGTGAACTGATATTCAGTATTTTCATGACTCGTATCTTTCATATGGTCCTAAAACTCTGCCGTGGCTTCTAATACCTCTTCCTGTAAACTACAATACATTATCCTACAAATAATTTTGTCAAATTTTGTCCTCAGGGTATCCTAACAGTCCAGGTTTTAAGGATTTCCGTGCTTATGCTAGATGATATAATCACACTGACTAATGCACTTTTTAAGTTTAAGTCACCTGTGCTTAAGCATGGATATCCTTAAAACCTGGACTGGTATTGTGTCTTGAGGGCTGAGTTTGGGAACCACAGCCATACATGGTCATGTGAAATGAGGACTTGCACTGTATATGTTCCCTGCTTGAATGGCCTGACAGGACAGAACTCATAGGGGTAAATTTACTAAGAATCGTATTTTCCCGTTTCAGGTCAAAGTTCAATCACGAATGACATCGAAAGTGTAAAACTGCAACTTTTTGAATTTGTTACGATGGATTTACTAAGCTGTCGTATTCGGGTTTTTCTTTTCTTCCGATGTCGATGTCATTCGTGTTTTTTTGTGTGTTTTTTACGGCAGTGATTAGCAAAACACTGCCGACTTTTTTACAATTAATCTCGGCCGGATCTGTGTGATCCGTGCTGGGGTTCTATTTTTTATTTTTTTTTAATTAAACACTGTAAAATTAAAAAAAAAAATTGCGTGGGGTCCCCCCTCCTAAGCATAACCAGCCTCGGGCTCTTTGAGCCGATCCTGGTTGCCGAAATATGGGAAAAAAAATGACAGGGGTTCCCCCATATTTAAGCAACCAGCATCGGGCTCTGCGCCTGGTCCTGGTCCCAAAAATACGGGGGACAAAAAGAGTAGGGGTCCCCCGTATTTTTAAAACCAGCACCGGGCTCCACTAGCTGGACAGATAATGCCACAGCCGGGGGTCACTTTTATATAGTGCCCTGCGGCCGTGGCATCAAAAATCCAACTAGTCACTCCTGGCCGGGGTACCCTGGGGGAGTGGGGACCCCTTCAATCAAGGGGTCCCCCCCCCCCCCAGCCACCCAAGGGCCAGGGGTGAAGCCCGAGGCTGCCCCCCCCCCCCCCCCCCATCCAATGGGCTGCGGATGGGGAGGCTGATAGCCTTTGTTGTAAAAGAAAAGATATTGTTTTTAGTAGCAGTACTACAAGGCCCAGCAAGCCTCCCCCGCATGCTGGTACTTGGAGAACCACAAGTACCAGCATGCGACGGAAAAACGGGCCCGCTGGTACCTGTAGTAGTACTACTACTAAAAAAATACCCAAAAAAAGACAAGACACACACACCGTGAAAGTATAATTTTATTACATACATACACACATACATACATACTTACCTTAAGTTCCCACGCAGGTCGGTCCTCTTCTCCAGTAGAATCCAAGGGGTACCTGTTGAAGAAATTATACTCGCGAGATCCAGGGGTCCAGGCTCCTCGGGAAATCCAGGGGTAATCCACGTACTTGAAAAAAAAAAAAAAACGGTGTCCCGACCACGAACTGAAAGGGGACCCATGTTTGCACATGGGTCACCTTTCCACGAATGCCAGAAACCCACTTTGACTTCTGTCTAAGTGGGTTTCTTCAGCCAATCAGGGAGCGCCACGTTGTAGCACTCTCCTGATCAGCTGTGTGCTCCTGTCCTCACTGACAGGCAGCACACGGCAGTGTTACAATGTAGCGCCTATGCGCTCCATTGTAACCAATGCTGGGAACTTTCTTGCTCAGCGGTGACGTCACTTTAGGTCAACCGCAGGGCAGAAAGTTCCCATCATTGGTTACAATGTAGCGCATAGGCGCTACATTGTAACACTGCCGTGTGCTGCCTGTCAGTGAGGACAGGAGCACACAGCTGATCAGGAGAGTGCTACAACGTGGCGCTCCCTGATTGGCTGAAGAAACCCACTTAGACAGAAGTCAAAGTGGGTTTCTGGCATTCGTGGAAAGGTGACCCATGTGCAAACATGGGTCCCCTTTCAGTTCGTGGTCGGGACACCGTTTTTTTTTTTTTTTTTTTCAAGTACGTGGATTACCCCTGGATTTCCCGAGGAGCCTGGACCCCTGGATCTCGTGAGTATAATTTCTTCAACAGGTACCCCTTGGATTCTACTGGAGAAGAGGACCGACCTGCGTGGGAACTTAAGGTAAGTATGTATGTATGTGTGTATGTATGTAATAAAATTATACTTTCACGGTGTGTGTGTCTTGTCTTTTTTTGGGTATTTTTTTAGTAGTAGTACTACAGGTACCAGCGGGCCCGTTTTTCCGTCGCATGCTGGTACTTGTGGTTCTCCAAGTACCAGCATGCGGGGGAGGCTTGCTGGGCCTTGTAGTACTGCTACTAAAAACAAAATCTTTTCTTTTACAACAAAGGCTATCAGCCTCCCCATCCGCAGCCCATTGGATGGGGGGGGGACAGCCTCGGGCTTCACCCCTGGCCCTTGGGTGGCTGGGGGGGGGGGGACCCCTTGATTGAAGGGGTCCCCACTCCCCCAGGGTACCCCGGCCAGGAGTGACTAGTTGGATTTTTGATGCCACGGCCGCAGGGCACTATATAAAAGTGACCCCCGGCTGTGGCATTATCTGTCCAGCTAGTGGAGCCCGGTGCTGGTTTTAAAAATACGGGGGACCCCTACTCTTTTTGTCCCCCGTATTTTTGGGACCAGGACCAGGCGCAGAGCCCGATGCTGGTTGCTTAAATATGGGGGAACCCCTGTCATTTTTTTTTTCCCATATTTCTGCAACCAGGATCGGCTCAAAGAGCCCGAGGCTGGTTATGCTTAGGAGGGGGGACCCCACGCAATTTTTTTTTTTTAAAATAAGCACTTTCCCACCCCTTCCCACTGATATACATGCACGGATCTCATGGATCCGTGCATGCCTATCCAATCACGAATAAAAAAAAAAGGTCTGGTTTTTTTTTAGCACTTTTTTACGAGTTGTAATTTTTCACGGCAGTGTTTGTTTGTTTTTTGCTTTGCACTTCTTAGTAAATGACCGAGATTCATACTTAAACAGCCGCGTTTTGACCGATGGTGTATTCATTCGTAATTTTTTACTTGGACTTGCAAAAAATTACGAATGCCCTCATCTCTGCCGTGATTAGTGTTTAGTAAATTACCGAGATGACACTTTGATGAAAAAACGGCATCTCGGTCAAAATCGGGAGCTTAGTAAATTTCCCCCATAGTGTTTAGGTTAATACCCAGCAGGGGGCAGCATAGGGAGTTCCTGGAATAAAACGCAGATTACAGGATGTGGAAAAGGGAATCTCTCTATCCGGCACTTCCTGTTCCTTCATGCGCTGCTGGAAGTGCGTAGGGAGCAGTCCAGAAAGCTCGTGTCTGTGCATTTGAATGGTAAAAGCTGGACTGTGGAGGTGTAGCTGGTAATTTTGGTTACTGTTTTTGAATTCTAAATATAATTCTCTCCCCCCTCCCTTTCACGCTAGCCTGTGGGTCCGGTATGTCCGGGAAAGTCACAAAATTCAGTGAGCTCTCCTGGAGTCCCGAGAGAACGCCTTCCCGGGACTGCCCACCACTTCCCCATAGGAGTGGCTGGTCTGGGGGTAAGTGCTCGATAAAGCACTGCGGCA
Source organism: Pseudophryne corroboree (assembly GCF_028390025.1). Taxonomy (NCBI): domain Eukaryota; kingdom Metazoa; phylum Chordata; class Amphibia; order Anura; family Myobatrachidae; genus Pseudophryne; species Pseudophryne corroboree. The sequence continues at coordinate 162,793,854 of NC_086455.1, read as the reverse complement.
TTGTACTGTGGGGGTACAGGGCACAGTAGTGATTTATTGTTCCCTGCACCTCCCACCTGGTCCACTTACGCCAGCATCTCCTGGGTAACAAATCGGCAAGTAATACCCGTGCTGTGTCACCCCAGATGGTGATGGCCACTATATTGAGGGTATGTGTTTGCTACCCCTTCACACCTTGTTCTGTTGCACCATAGTCTCCTCCATCTGCCACTCCTAGTTACACTTGAACTTTGTGGTTCCGAACTCTGGTGCTCAGAGACCCCTAAAGCTAAGTACACACTAGACAGTAATTGTACCAATTTGCCGATAATCGGCTACTTTTATTGTATAGTGTGTATGAACGATCGTTTCTGTGTTTCACCGATTAAAGCAGAACTCTATTACCCACAAGCACGCGCCTTTTGGATATCCATATTACCCACAAGCACGCACCTTTTGATTATCCAATCTGTTGACCAAGATGTAGAATCTCTGCCCTGGTCTCCCGATATCGTGCATCGTGGGGGCATTCTTGATAATTTGACCGTATTTCCTGCGTTTTTGTTTGTGGGTGGACATATGCAAATTTAGTGTGGGGTGGCGGGAAATTCCCTACTTTAAAAAAATAAATAAAAATGTTTAGTATGTAGCTCAGATTTTGGGACTCTTGATTTACCGGAAAACCGCCCTGACTGTCGGGACGACACAAAATATTGGACGGTGTATGCCCGGGTTAACATTGCATGTTTCACAGATGATGAAATAATAAGCAGCACCTGTGCTGGCAGCCAGTAATGAATACACCTGTGCAGCAGCTGGGAGATCTGGGAAACATGCGCTGTTAGGGGTCCCTGACGACTGGAGTTAGAAGCTTGTTTTAGCCAAGAATGTCCACCGGATACCCTTCCATTATGTTGTTGTGGTATGTATTTAAAATTCCGCCATTCAGGATCTCGGCAGTTAAAATACAGATGCCAGAATCCCGAACGACAGCATCAAAATCCCAACGGGGCTCGGGATCCCAGCAATACCGATGCTCAGAATCCCGATCGTTCTTCCAGCAGGGTGTGGGAGGTTAGGGTTAGGCACTAGTAGGGGGGGTTAGGGTGCAGCGGTGGGAAGGTTATGGTTAGGTACCAGGGAGGGTGGTTAGGATTAAGTACTAGTAGGGGGGGTTAGGGTGCAGTGGTGGGTAGGTTGTGGTTAGGTACCAGGGAGGGGGGTTAGGGTGCAGTGGTGGGTAGGTTATGGTTAGGTACCAGGGAGGGGGGTTAGGGTGCAGCGGTGGGTAGGTTGTGGTTAGGTACCAGGGAGGGGGGTTAGGGTGCAGCGGTGGGAAGGCTGTGGTTAGGTACCAGGGAGGGGGGTTAGGGTGCAGCGGTGGGTAGGTTGTGGTTAGGTACCAGGGAGGGGGGTTAGGGTGCAGTGGTGGGTAGGTTATGGTTAGGTACCAGGGAGGGGGGTTAGGGTGCAGCGGTGGGTAGGTTGTGGTTAGGTACCAGGGAGGGGGGTTAGGGTGCAGCGGTGGGTAGGTTGTGGTTAGGTACCAGGGAGGGGGGGTTAGGGTGCAGCAGTGGGAAGGCTGTGGTTAGGTACCAGGGAGGGGGGTTAGGGTGCAGTGGTGGGTAGGTTATGGTTAGGTACCAGGGAGGGGGGTTAGGGTGCAGTGGAGGGTAGGTTATGGTTAGGTACCAGGGAGGGGGGTTAGGGTGCAGCGGTGGGTAGGTTGTGGTTAGGTACCAGGGAGGGGTGTTAGGGTGCAGCGGTGGGTAGGTTGTGGTTAGGTACCAGGTCGGAGGGTTAGGGTGCAGAGGTAGGTAGGTTGTGGTTAGGTACCAGGGAGGGGGGTTGGGGTGCTGCGGTGGGTAGGTTGTGGTTAGGTACCAGGGAGGGAGTTAGAGTGCAGCCGTTGGTAGGTTATGGTTAGGAACCAGGGAGGGGGGTTAGGGTGCAGCGGAGGGTAGGTTATGGTTAGGAACCAGGGAGGGGGGTTAGGGTGCAGCGGTGGGTAGGTTGTGGTTAGGTACCAGGGAGGGGGTTAGGGTGCAGCCGTTGGTAGGTTATGGTTAGGAACCAGGGAGGGGGGTTAGGGTGCAGCGGTAGGTAGGTTGTGGTTAGGTACCAGAGAGGAGGGTTAGGGTGCAGCGGTGGGTAGGTTGTGGTTAGGTACCAGGGAGGGGGGTTAGGGTGCAGCGGTGGGAAGGTTATGGTTAGGTACCAGGGGATGTGGATCATCAAATCGACAGTGTCTAGGTCGACAATGTTTAGGTCGACAGTCACTGGGTTGACAGGCTTGCTAGGTCGACAGGTCAAAAGGTCGACATGAGTTTTTCATTTTATTTGATGACGTTTTCTCCGTACAGTGACCGGAAAGCCCAATTAGTGCACCGTGTTCCTTCGCCTTCGGGCAAGATTACCGTTCCAATCGTGGTCCACGTGGATCGTGAAGTATGAAAAAGTTAAAAAAAAAAGAAAAAATTTGAAAAACTCATGTTGATCTTTTGACATGTCGACCTTGGTGACTGTCGACCTAGACAGTGTCGATCTTCTGACCGGATCCCGTACCAGGGAGGGGGGTTAGACACTTGGAAAGGGAGGTTAGGGTTAGGCACCAAGTGGGGAGAGTTATCTTTAGGCACCACCGGGGAGGATTATGGTTAGGCACCCACAAGGGAAGGTTAGGGTAGGGGGCAGGGAAGGGTTAGGGTACTTTTGTAGTGGCTGTCGGGATTCTGACCACCGGCACTGTCCATCGGGATAGCATACCGAATCCGTTGCTGTTTTTGTGGGAGGGTTATACAATTTTTTTTTGCAGCTCTATCAATTAAATACAGCGCCAATCCGTGCCGATACTAGCATATCCAACCAACCTATGCAAAATATACAAAGGAATTGATGAATGATAGAACTTGTTTTTCCCCTGGAGTGAGTTTATTATTATTATTATTATTATTATCCTTTATTTATATGGCGCCACAAGGGTTCTGCAGCACATTTGTTCTCACTGGTTTAGGACCTATTAACCCTCCATGCTGATTGAAGCTGGGTACAGTTTTTAAATGGAAACTGAGTCTAATGACGTGGATGGGTTTACACAGCAGACCCCTCTCACTGTAATTGTTGATATTGCTATTTGTAAATTGGGCTGAGGAATAATATACAATTACTGACTTGTGCCCTTTCCCCCTTCTCATTCTCCTGCAGTGAAAATAGACAAAGACAGACGTCTGGTGGTCCTAGAAGAGGAACACGAGGTCAGTAGATGCTCTGTGGGGTCTGTTTTGTTATGTCCGTCTTATATCTCTAACCTTGTACTATAGCGAAAGTTACTGATTTTGTACATTTAAGTTTTAATTGAAACAAAACCTAATTTAAAAATCACATTTGAAGCGTTTCTTGGTGCTGAAAACAAAGTTACTTTCATGTTTTACAATCCTTTTTGAGTTAACATAATCTCACTCTGTGTATGCTAAAGTGTCCACTGGGGGCACTGTTGTAGTGGAGCCTATGGCCTCTTTAAATGTGAACTCCAGTTTCAGGGAGTGGTATTATCTGGGCAGATCTCTGGTTACTAATATAATCCGAGATTGTGGCCGCCAATCAGGCTGTTTTAGACCGAATTTGCCCCAAATAGCACAAAGCGTGGTTTAAAAAGACATCTGCTCACCGTCCACATCTGCCTGGGTAAGGATGGTAAATGTGATAGGATATTGATTACGTGATTATGGGGGTCATTCCAAGTTGCTCACTAGCAGTGTTGAGCAGTCGTGCAAACGCATTGTCGCTGCCCACGGGGGAGTGTATTTTCGCTTTGCAGAAGTGTGAACGCTTGTGCAGCCGAGCGCCTGCAAAATCTTTTTGTGCAAAACAAGACCAGCCCTGTAGTTACTCTTCATGTGCGTTGATTCTAACGACGGAGGGACGGCTTTTGAAGTCACACACCCGCCCAGTGAACGCCCAGCCACGCCTGCGGTTTTTCTGCCACACCTGCGTTTTTCTAAGCACTCCCTGAAAATGGTCAGTTGACACCCAGAAACGCCCACTTCATGTCAATCTTCCTGCGTTCGGCCGTGCGACTGGAATGTTCGTTATACTCTGTGCAAACCCACGATGCTCATTGTACCCGTACAACGCGCCTGCGCATTGGTTCGCAGCTAGCGATCAACTCGGAATGACCCCCTATGTGTGGTCATTGTACGTGTACACCATACCATACAGAGTACTGACCACCACACGGCCATATTAAATCGTGTAGGTATTGTAGTTCCCCTTTTATTTTGCCCTGAGTGGAGAAGCCGTGTGACCTGTGTGTTCCTGTCACAGTATATTCACTGGGACGGGCATTGTGTCGGTTGGCCAGTGGAAATGAGGTTACAGCATATCAATCGGCTAAGAATTGGGTATGTACCATTTTATTTCTGGGGCAGCGCTTTATCTCTGGACGGCGTCCAGTTTAATTTAAAAATACACAATTACCGTCCATTTTTAGGACGTGTCTATATTGTCCTGTAGGTTATTGAAGTTGGAAGTACACCTGTGAGACCACCAATGTATTAGCCATTTACAGTATTCTGCCGACTCATTTTACAGCGGAGGTAGATCATGCTACAGTCTGACAACCGAAGCTCGTGTTACAGCCATACAGTCCTATCCTGTGTAGCTCCGATATACACCAGCACTACATACAGCTCTGGATTAATTACTGTACCCTGCCAGGAAAATCCCAGAGGCTGATCCAGCTCTGCAATTACTGCACCCAGAGTCCTGCCCCCGTTAATTACTGCTTGTTCTCTCTCTCTCTCTCTCTCTCTCTCTCTCTCTCTCTCTCTCTCTCTCTCTCTCTCTCTCTCTCTCTCTCTCTCTCTCTCTCTCTCTCTCTCTCTCTCTCTCTCTCTCTCTCTCTCTCTCTCCTCCTGCTCACAGGATATCTCTCCAGATGAGCTCAAAGATGAACTTCCAGAGAGGCAACCCAGATATCCTTTAATTTGCCACCGGCCACATGCATGCAGCTATTAATCTAGAAAATTTGTACACTGCAAATGGTTTGGATGCACTGTTTTTTGTTTGTTTTTTGTTTATACTTGCCTTACATGTGTCCGGGGAGGCAGCAGGTCACGCGTGTCTGAGATGAAATGGCCGACCTGTGGCAGGCTATAAGAGACAGCTTGGTAATTACATTCTTCTTTGGGTTTTCTTCAGACTGATGAATAATTGGTAATTCTGCAGATTTTCCACTGTCATGTGATTACCAGCACACGTAGCGGGAAGAGAGGCTCTCCTCTCCCATCACATGACATGATGAAAGACTCTCTCTCTTTTTTTTTTTTTTTTTTCCAGCCATATGTTTTCCCTCCAGAGATACTTTGAAAAGGGGCAATTCCACTGACATGTACGGGACATTTGTACAAATTTTAACATACCGATATTTGTTAAAGCTTAACACAAGAATTGTAAAAATAAAATAAAAATATATATGATGTCAAAGTACCATCAAAATGATGGAACAACGTAACCGTAAAGTCAGCTGCGCGCGCCCGAATAAAGCAACTGTTGAATTCCCCCCCCCCCCCCCCCACATAGAGGTGAGGAGCAGTGTTAGCCTTTTATTATATATACTGTATAGACAGAGAGATATATACATGCACAGTGCATCCGGAAAGTATTCACAGCGCTTCACTTTTTCCACATTTTGTTTCGTTACAGTCTTATTTCAAAATGGAATAAATTCATTTTTTTCCCCTCAAAATTCTACACACGATACCCCATAGTGACAACGTGAAAATTTTTTTTTTTTTGAGATTTTTGCTTAAAAAAAAAAAATATATATGTGTGTGTGTGTGTGTGTGTGTGTGTGTGTGTGTGTATGTGTATGCAAGTGCAATCTCATAGTATTTTTGTCTCTGTTCTGTGGCTATACGTTGCTCATTTAGACAGCTGTTACAATTCTAGAGGATTGCCACAGGCAATCTATTTTTATATTTATTTTTTTGTCATTGTGTCTATACATGTGTTATGTACATACACAGATATCTCCTTAACCTGGGCTAACATTCATAGTGTATAGTTACAAGTACCAGCATGAGGATGGCAGGGTTTCCTATCCATTGTGCTTTATCTTCTCCAGCCCTGTAGGTAAGTGCATTCATTAAGTGTAATGTCACAGAAAAACACAAATAGGTAAAAAAAAAATGTTTAAATCAGGAAATGTTAATTGTGCCAAAATATGTGGGGTTTAGACTTGTCCCCTGGAGAGGGTGTGTCAGATACTCGGTGATACGTGCCACATGATGAGCAGAGGGAACATATCTTAGGTGCATCCTTTGATAATGAGTCCTAAACGGTGTCCCCCAGTCCGGAGCTCTGCGTGGGGAGGAGTTCCACCATTCACGCTCAGCACTTTTTTGTCAGAAGTGAGCATGTGACTTACTACCTGTCCAATCAACTCTCACTTATAAGGTGTCTGACGTCTCACTGGAGATGTCTTGTAACTGTCACAGCATACAAACATGCAGTGGGCGGAGGAGGGTAATAAAATAGAACTTATCTTCTTTGACGTTTGATTTTTCTTTTTTAATAGGCTCAGCTCTACATTTTCTTTTCAAACTTCATGATCAAGTGATTAGAATATGTGTATCTTACGGAATATTTTTTTTTTCTATTACGTCCTAGAGGATGCTGGGGACTCCGCAAGGACCATGGGGTATAGATGGGCTCCGCAGGAGACATGGGCACTATAAAGAACTTTAGATGGGTGTGCACTGGCTCCTCCCTCTATGCCCCTCCTCCAGACCTCGGTTAGATCCTGTGCCCAGAGGAGACTGGGTGCACTACAGGGGAGCTCTCCTGAGTTTCTCTGTAAAAGACTTTTGTTAGGTTTTTTATTTTCAGGGAGCACTGCTGGCAACAGGCTCCCTGTGTCGTGGGACTGAGGAGAGAGAAGCAGACCTACTTAAATGATAGGCTCTGCTTCTTAGGCTACTGGACACCATTAGCTCCAGAGGGTCGGAACGCAGGTCTCACCCTCGCTGTTCGTCCCGGAGCCGCACCGCCGTCCTCCGTCCTCCGTCCTCCTCACAGAGCCGGAAGATAGAAGCCGGGTGAGTATAAGAAGAAAGAAGACTTCAAAGGCGGCTGAAGACTTCAGATCTTCTGAGGTAACGCGCAGCGGTAACGCTGCGCGCCATTGCTCCCACACACAACACACACAGCGAGCACTGAAGGGTGCAGGGCGCAGGGGGGGCACCCTGGGCAGCAATTATAAACCTCTTGGGACTGGCTAATAATATATATAGAGGCTGCGGAGGCACTATATTATAGAATCCCCCGCCAGTATAGAAAATTTGAGTGGGACCGAAGCCCGCCGCTGAGGGGGCGGAGCTTGATCCTCCAGAACTAACCAGCGCCATTTTCTCCACAGCACACTGCAGAGAAGCTGGCTCCCCGGACTCTCCCCTGCTGAACACGGTGACAGAGGGCAAAAAAGAGGGGGGGGCACTTTTAATTGGCGCAGTGAGTGTATAATTATATATAGAAGCGCTGTTTTGTCTGGGAATTTGGTTTCCAGTGTCAGTTGGCGCTGGGTGTGTGCTGGCATACTCTCTATCTCTGCAAAGGGCCTTTTTGGGGAAATGTCTCCATATAGATATATCCCTGAGTGTGTGGGGGTGTCGGTACGCGTGTCGGCATGTCTGAAGTGGAAGGCTCATCCAAGGAAGAGGTGGAGCAGATGATTGTGGTGTCTCCGTCGGCAACGCCGAAACATGATTGGATGGATATGCTGAATGTTTTAAATGCAAATGTGTCTTTATTACATCAGATGTTGGGCAAAGCAGAGTCCAGGGATAGAACAGGGAGTCAATCCATGGCTTTGGCTGTGTCACAGGGCCCTTCAGGGTCTCAGAAACGTCCCCTGTCCCAAATAGCAGACACTGATACCGACACGGATTCTGATTCCAGTGTCGACTACGATGATGCGAGGTTACACCCAAGGGTGGCCGAAAGTATTCATTATATGATTATTGCAATAAAGGATGTTTTACATATCACAGATGACCCCTCTGTCCCTGACACGAGGGTACACATGTTTAAGGAAAAGAAACCTGAGGTAGCCTTTCCCCCATCTAATGAGCTGAACGCGTTATTTGAAAAGGCTTGGAAAACTCCAGACAAGAAACTGCAGATTCCTAAAAGAATTCTTATGGCGTATCCTTTCCCTGCGCAGGACAGGTTACGGTGGGAATCCTCACCCAGGGTGGACAAGGCGTCAACGCGCTTGTCCAAAAAGGTGGCGCTGCCGTCTCCAGACACGGCTGCCCTCAAGGATCCTGCTGATCGCAGACGGGAAACTACCTTAAAATCTATTTATACACATACGGGGGCCTTGCTCAGACCGGCAATAGCGTCGGCTTGGGTTTGTAGCGCTGTTGCGGCTTGGACGGATACCTTGTCAGCTGACATTGATACCCTGGATAGGGATACCATTTTATTGACCTTAGGTCACATTAAAGACGCAGTCTTATATATGAGAGACTCTCAGAGAGACGTTGGTCTGCTAGGTTCGAGAGCCAACGCCATGGCGATTTCTGCTAGGCGAGCCCTGTGGACCCGCCAATGGTCGGGTGATGCCGACTCAAAGAAGCATATGGAAGTTTTGCCTTACAAAGGTGAGGATTTATTTGGGGAAGGGCTCGCGGACCTGGTTTCCACAGCTACCGCGGGCAAATCTAGCTTTTTACCTTATGTTTCCCCACAGCAAAAGAAAACGCTGCAATATCAGATGCAGTCCTTTCAGTCGCATAAGTCCAGAAGAGGTCGGGGCTCTTCCTTCCTCGCCAGAGGTAAGGGAAGAGGGGAAAAAGCAGCCTGCTACGGCTAGTTCCCAGGAGCAGAAGTCCTCCCCGGCTTCTACGAAATCCACCGCATGACGCTGGGGCTCCACTGAGGGAGTCTGCGCCGGTGGGGGCACGTCTTCGACTCTTCAGCCACGTCTGGGTTCGGTCAGAGGTGGATCCTTGGGCAATGGAAATTGTGTTCCAAGGTTACAAACGGGAATTCGAAGACGTGCCTCCTCGCCGTTTTTTCAAATCTGCCTTACCAGCTTCTTCCCCAGAAAGGGAGATAGTTTTTGAATAGCAGCTAAAACTGTGTCAACAACAAGTGGTTGTCAAGGTTCCCCTGCTTCAACAGGGGCAGGGGTACTATTCAACCCTGTTTGTGGTCCCGAAACCAGATGGCTCGGTCAGACCCATTTTAAATTTACAATCCCTAAACCTGTACTTTGAAAAAGTTCAAATTCAAGATGGAATCGCTCCGGGCAGTTATCTCCAGCCTGGAAGGGGGGATTTTATGGTGTCACTAGACATAAAGGATGCATACCTTCATGTCCCCATATATCCCCCTCATCAGGCATACCTGAGATTCGCTGTACAGGAATGTCATTACCAGTTTCAGACGTTGCCATTTGGGCTTTCCACGGCCCCGAGGATTTTCACCAAGGTAATGGCGGAAATGATGGTGCTCCTGCGCCGGCAGGGAGTCACAATTATCCCGTACTTGGACGATCTCCTGATAAAAGCGAGATCGAGAGAACAGTTGCTGAAAAGCGTGTCGCTCTCCCTGAGAGTGCTGCAGCAACATGGCTGGATTCTCAATCTGCCGAAGTCACAGTTGGTTCCAACGACTCGGTTATCTTTCTTGGGCATGATTCTGGACACAGAACGAAAGAGGGTTTTTCTCCCGATGGAAAAAGCTCAGGAACTCTAGAATATGGTCAGAGACCTGTTGAAACCGAAAAGGGTGTCAGTTCATCAATGCACTCGAGTACTGGGGAAAATGGTGGCGTCCTACGAGACAATCCCCTTCGGCAGGTTTCATGCGAGGACTTTTCAGTGGGATCTTCTGGACAAATGGTCCGGGTCCCATCTTCACATTCATCAGAAAATCAGCCTGTCCCCAAGGGCCAGGGTGTCTCTCCTGTGGTGGCTGCAGAGTGCTCACCTTCTAGAGCAGAGGTTCTCAAACTCGGTCCTCGGGGGCCCACACAGTGCATGTTTTGCAGGTCTCCTCACAGAATCGCAAGTGAAATAATTTGCTCCACCTGTGGACCTTTTAAAATGTGTCAGTGAGTAATTAATACACCTGTGCACCTGCTGGGTTACCTGCAAAACATGCACTGTGTGGGCTCCCAAGGACCGAGTTTGAGAACCTCTGTTCTAGAGGGTCGCAGGTTTGGCATTCCAGACTGGGTTCTGGTGACCACGGACGCGAGCCTCCGAGGATGGGGAGCAAGGAAAAAATTTTCAGGGACTATGGTCAAGCCAGGAGGCTTGTCTACACAGCAACGTACTGGAATTGAGGGCCATATACAACGTCCTGCGTCAAGCGGAGAATCTTCTTCGCGGCCTACCGGTTCTGATTCAGTCGAACAACGTCACAGCCGTGGCTCATGTAAACCGACAAGGCGGAACAAGGAGCAGAGTGGCAATGGCGGAAGCCACCAGGATTCTTCGCTGGGCGGAAAATCATGTAAGCGCTTTGACAGCAGTCTTCATTCCGGGAGTGGACAACTGGAAGCAGACTTCCTCAGCAGACACGATCTCCATCCAGGAGAGTGGGGACTTCATCAAGACGTTTTTGCAGAGATAACAAGTCGTTGGGGACTTCCTCAAATAGACGTGATGGCGTCACGCCTCAACAAGAAGCTTCGGAGGTATTGTGCCAGGTCAAGGGACCCTCAGGCAGTAGCGGTGGACGCCCTAGTGACACCGTGGGTGTTTCGGTCGGTCTATGTGTTTCCTTCTCTTCCACTCATCTCAGAGATATTGAGAATCATAAGACGAAAAAGAGAGCGGACAATACTCATTGTTCCCGATTGGCCTCGAAGGGCCTGGTATTCAGATCTTCTGGAAATGCTTGCAGAAGATCTGTGTCCTCTTTCTCTCAGAGAGGACCTGTTGCAACAGGGTCCTGTGTGTTCCAAGACTTACCGCGGTTACGTTTGACGGCATGGCGGTTGAACGCTGAATCCTAGCTGGAAAAGGCATTCCGGAAGAAGTCATCCCTACTCTGATAAGGGCTAGGAAGGAGGGGACGGCGAAGCATTATCACCGTATCTGGAGAAAGTATGTATCTTGGTGTGAGGCCAAGAATGCTCCTGCGGAAGATTTCCATCTGGGCCGTTTTCTCCACTTTCTGCAGACAGGAGTGGATATGGGCCTGAAATTAGGCTCCATTAAGGTACAGATTTGGCCCTATCGATTTTCTTTCAGAAAGAATTGGCTTCTCTCCCGGAAGTCCAGACTTTTGTAAAGGGAGTGCTGCACATCCAGCCCCCTTTTGTGCCTCCAGTGGCACCATGGGACCTTAACGTGGTGTTACAGTTCTTAAAATCTCACTGGTTTGAACCTCTTCAAGCGGTGGAATTAAAATTTCTTACTTGGAAGGTGGTCATGTATTTGGCCTTGGCATCTGCAAGGCGGGTGTCCGAATTGGCGGCCTTGTCTCACAGGAGCCCCTATCTGATTTTCCATGTGGACAGAGCAGAATTGAGGACTCGTCCTCAATTTTTGCCTAAGGTGGTTTCTTCGTTTCATATGAACCAACCTATTGTGGTGCCTGTGGCTATGGGGGACTTGGAGGATTCCAAGTCCCTTGATGTAGTCTGGGCCTTGAAAATTTATGTAGCCCGGACGGCTCGGGTTAGGAAAACAGAGGCTCTGTCTGTCCTGCATGCAGCCAACAAGGTTGGCGCTCCTGCTTCTAAGCAGACTATTGCTCGCTGGATCTGTAACGCGATTCAGCAGGCTCATTCTATGGCTGGATTGCCGTTACCAAATTCGGTTAAGGCCCATTCCACTAGGAAGGTGGGCTCTTCTTGGGCGGCTGGTCGAGGCATCTCGGCATTACAACTTTGCTGAGCGGCGACTTGGTCGGGTTCAAACACTTTTGCCAAATTCTACAGGTTTGATACCCTGGCTTTTGAGGACCTCATGTTTGCTCAATCGGTGCTGCAGAGTCATCCGCACTCTCCCGCCCGGTCTGGAGCTTTGGTATAAACCCCATGGTCCTTACGGAGTCCCCAGCATCCTCTAGGACGTAAGAGAAAATAAGATTTTAAACCTACCGGTAAATCTTTTTCTCCTAGTCCGTAGAGGATGCTGGGCGCCCGTCCCAGTGCGGACTAACTTCTGCAAGACTTGTATATAGTTTTTGCTTACATAAGGGTTATGTTATAGTTTTGATCAGTCTTGGGCTGATGCTGTTTTGTTCATACTGTTAACTGGTTCGTATATTCCATGTTATACGGTGTGGATGGTGTGGGCTGGTATGAATCTTGCCCTTAGATTAACAAGAATCCTTTCCTCGTACTGTCCGTCTCCTCTGGGCACAGTTTCTCTAACTGAGGTCCGGAGGAGGGGCATAGAGGGAGGAGCCAGTGCACACCCATTCTAAAGTTCTTTATAGTGCCCATGTCTCCTGCGGAGCCTGTCTATACCCCATGGTCCTTACAGAGTCCCTAGCATCCTCTACGGACTAGGAGAAAAAGATTTACCGGTAGGTTTAAAATCTTATTTTTTTTTTCTTTCTTCTCTGCCCCTCCCGCCCTCTTTCCCAAATTTAGGGTGCAAACCGGAGCAGCAGATGATGTACGCCGGAAGCAAAAACAAACTTGTCCAGAAAGCTGAACTCACAAAGGTGAGAATTTTTACATGGATTCAAAACTGAAAACCTCACAGACGAACAAGAGACAATATAGTTGTGAGAATGTTCACAGCAGCACATTGTGTTTCAGGAGACAATTGTGCTGCCCCCCCAAAAAACACAGAAGCTTGTCATGCTATGGTTAAGGGGGGTGGGGGGTTGAATACAAGTGATCACACAGGACTTGTCCTGCACATGTGCAGACTCCAAACCATTGGAATTGTACGTAAACTGTCAGGTTTGTAAATATCCAAATCGGACCCGGTGACCTTTGAACTGTCAGCTGATACATTTTAAACCAGTGATTGTAATATTGCGCCATGGGTAGTTTAATATCTGAGACACTTATTATTTCAAATACTATATATTATTTCATATGCCAACTTCAATCGGCTGCATATAACATCTTCAACCTGCTAGCTACTGTATAACAGAAACCTGGCTCACACAATCAGACACTGCCTCCCCCGCAGCACTGTTACATGGTGGTCTCCACACATACCTCCAGGCCTGGTAACCATAAAGGAGGTGGGGTTGGATTATTATTACTTTCCCAATCTTTCGCATACACTGTTCTACCACAGATTCCATCACTCACATTTACATCATCTGAAGTACATTCCATCAGGGTTTTCTCTCCTTTCTCTCTGCGTGTTGCAGCTATCTATCGCCCACCTAGGCATCCCAAACAATTTCAAGAAGATTTTTATGCCTGGCTCCCTCACTTCCTATCCTCTGACATCTCCACCATCATCATGGGTGATTTCAATATTGCTATTGATTGTCCAATATCTGCTACTCACGCCTCCAAACGACTCTCTCTAACCTCCTCTCTCGACCTCTCTCAATGGACTGACTCCTCTACTCATTCGGAGGGCCACTACCTTTATCTAGTATCCACCAGGCTCTGCTCAGGTTCTGAACTCACTAACTCTTCTTTTCCTCTCTGAGATCACAACCTTATAACCTGCATGCTCTCCTCCATTACATCAAACTCCGTGTTGCTGAAGTCTTCCAATCCTCATCAAACCCGCAGAAATAGTAACACAATTAATCTTCAAGAACTTTCCACCTCACTCCAACAACTGCTCTCAGCTATTTCTGCATTCATCTCTCCTGAGATGGCTGTATCACACCTGAACCAGACTCTATAAATAGCCCTTAATGAAGTGGCTCCAGCTACCCATCACACTCCACGTAGGCCTAGATGTCAACCGTGGCAGTCTAAATTAACAAGACATCTACAAAAAAATCACACGTAAACTTGAACGTCAGTGGTGTATATTTCTTATTGAAATGCTCTGGGCACTGCCAAACAAACATATTTCCAATCTCTCATCTCTGCTCAAGCCTCTAACCCCAAACAACTTTTTAATACATTTAAATCACTTCTGAATCCTCCCTTACCTACCCCACCAGCTACTATCAAGGTGTAAGATCTTGCTTCCTTCTTCAAGGAGAAGAGTGATAACATCCAAGGTGAAATGGTATGCTCTTCCTCAACCAGTGACCTGCTCAGTTCTTTACCTGTACCCTCTCACTCTCTCTTCATTTGATCCCGCAAATGAAGATGAAGTATCATCACTCTTCTCATCCTGCTTCTCTACTACCTCCCATCTTGATCCTTTACCCTCACAAACATGTACAGCTCTGCCTCTGGTGCTCATCCCTACCTGAACTAACATCTGTAATCTCTCTCTCTCTCTCTCTCTCTCTCTCTCTCTCTCTCTCTCTCTCTCTCTCTCTCTCTCTCTCTCTCTCTCTCTCTCTCTCTCTCTCTCTCTCTCTCTCTCTCTCCTGTTCAAGCATGCAGTGATTACTCCCATTTTGAAAAAACTAAATTCTGACCCTAACTCTCTCTCTCAAACTACCGTCCCATCTCTCGGTTCCCTTATCTCTCTAAGCTACTTGAGAGACTTGCCTACACTCGACTCACACACTTTCTTAACTCCCACAACTTATTGGACCCACTTCAGTCAGGCTTCTGTTGCCAACACTCAGAGACAGCACTGACAAAAGTGGTTAATGATTTGGTCACTACCAAGTCTAAAGGACATTACTCACTACTTATGCTTCTAGATCTCTCTGCTGCCTTTGACACTGGTGACCACTCTCTTCTCATACAGACACTACAATCCCTAGGTCTTAAAGACACAGCCCTTTCTTGGTTCCTCTCGTACCTATCTAATCGCTCCTTCAGTGTTCGCTTCTCTGAATCTACCTCCTCTTCGCTACCTCTTTCAGTTGGAGTACCGCAAGGCTCAGTCTTGGGTCCTCTGCTTTTCTCTATCTATACCTCATCTCTTGGTAAACTAATCAGCTCTTTCGGATTTCAGTATCATCTGTACGCAGATGATACTCAAATCTACCTATCCTCCCCTGACTTGTCCCTATCTGTACTGGACCGTGTCACTGAATGCCTTTCTGCCATTTCATCCTGGATGACCTCTCGCCACCTCAAACTGAATATTTCAAAGACAGAGTTAATTATATTTCCACCAGCCAATAGCAGTTACCAACCTGATATCTCTATCACTATTGAAAACTCGACAATCAACTCTACCCCGCAAGCTCGCTGCCTAGGTGTCATCCGTGATTCTGATCTGTCCTTTGTTCTCCACATTCAATCTGTCTCAAGATCATGTTACATGCATCTAAAAAACATCCAAAATACGATCATACCTTACACAAGACACAGCTAAAACTCTAATCCACGCTCTCATTATTTCCCGCATTGATTATTGCAATAGTCTTCTTACTGGTCTTCCCAAAACGAGACTCTCACCACTACAATCCAATCTGAATGCAGCTGCGGGGCTAATCTTCCTCACTAGACATTCATCGTCTGCAGATCCACTCTGTCTATCCATCCATTGGTTACCGGTATTCTACCGTATTCAATATAAAATACTGGCTGGTCTGGGATCGCGCTGTGTTGTATGTATATATACTAGTCCAGTGCAGTTTTATTATCATAATAATAATTTGCATTGCCTGTGACTGTGTGTGTGCATGTATCTGCTGTGTGGTTTCACGTTTCCCAGATATCTCTATCACTATATTCTGTACCCTAAAAGGACTAGGTGCGTCTGGGGGGTATATCGCTGGTGTTGTGTACTGTGTATTCAGTCACATACTAACTGATTTATTCGCAGGTATTGTAATCTGTCTGGCTTTATCGTACTAAACTGCTCTGTTGTTGCATTTGTGTACAGTGTCTAACAAGAAGGGCAGTAAGTCTGTGGACGCTTGCAGAGCATGCGCCAAGGATTTACTAGGGGGGGAAGTTTTGTATAATGGTCTGTGTAATGTGTGTCATACATCTCCCAGTCTGTCCGCAGCTCCTGTAACCAATCAGGAGCCACCCTGGGCTGCGTTCACAAACCTACTAGGTACTCTGGTGGAACACCATACCCCCCCCCCCATGGGACCACCTGTGCCATTACAGCCACATATTGTCCCTAAAGTTAATCCGCCTTGGGCGGAAAATTTGTCTAACCAGTTGCAGCAATTAAATCAATCCTTGGTCAGACAAAAAAACCTACTCCAAGTCACTCCCGTGTATCTGGGTCATTTTAAGCGGGCTGCTTCCTCCTCACAATCCAAGAATCTCTCAGATATTTCATCTGAAGAGGAGGGAGAGCATACTGTCCTGTCAGACACTGATGTTTCTGATGAGGATTCTCCATTGCAAATTGACGTCCCTGTCCTAGTGGTTGCTATTAAGTATATCCTACAAATCACTGATGATGAGGATTCCACTACTGTGGCTAAGAAAACTGATATGTTTAAACCGCAGAAGGTGGTTAACAATCTATTAGCCCATTCTGACCATTTGGTGGACATCAGGCAGGAACCCTGGTCTACTCCAGGGAAGAAGTTCCCTCTGTCTAAACGGGCCTTGGCTCGCTATCCTCTTCCTGCAGAGTTATGTAACAAGTGGGGGAATCCACCGTCTGTGGATTCTCATGTCACACGCCTAGTGGTGACATCCACTGTCACTTCACTGAAGCAACCGACAGATAAGCGTGTGGAGGGATGCCTGAAATCTATTTACTCCCTGACAGGTGCTGTACATAGAACCACTATTGCTGCATCCTGGGCTGCTAAAGGTATAGAAGCATGGGTTCAGGCATTGGAGGAAGAGCTGCCCAAGGATATATCGGACAAAGCCAGACAATACCTGTCCCACATTACCACCACCATAGCCTATTACATTCAGGAGGCGTTCTCTGAGGTGGTTGTGTTGGCAGCCAAGGCGTCGACTACATCTGTCCTAGCTCGCCGTATTCTGTGGTTGAGGTCCTGGAAGGTGGCCCTGGACTCCAAAAAAGACCTTGGAGGTACTCCCCTTTAAGGGGGCCATTTTTGTTTGGGGAAGACCTTAATAAAATTGTGTCTGAGTTAGCAGCTGCCTTTCTCCCAAATACTAATCCTTCTGCACAGAAGGCAAAAGGTACCACTTTTCGTTCCTTAAGGCCTCAATGGAAAGCAAAAGGTCAGGCATACCCGAGACAGTCTCGTGCTCCCTAAACCACAAAGCCCATGGCAAAATGATCCTGTGCGGCCTGTCAGCCCTCTTCTAAACAAGACAAGTTTGCCGCATGACGGGGCGGGCTTCCCCCTGGGGGACTCCAGGGTGCGAGGCCGACTTCTATAGTTCACCCAGGTCTGGTTAAAGACCACTGTAGATGCATGGGTGCGGGTAGTTGTCTCTCACGGGTACGCAGTCTCATTCAAGAGACGTCCCGCTTGCCAGTTTTGCACCACGGTTATTCCTTTGGATCCGTTACAGGCGCAAGCTCTGCAAAAGGTGAGTTCCCTTCCGAATACAGGACTGGTAGTGACGGTACCTCTGTCCCACAGAGGCAGAGGTTACTACTCGACCCTGTTTCTAGTTCCGAAACCCAATGGGTCTTTCCGGCCTATACTCAATCTCAAATCACTGACCAAGTTTGTGAAAGTGTCCAAGTTCCGTATATGGAAACACAGTGCTCAATTGTACTGGCTATGGAACCCGGAGACTATATGGTATCCCTGGATATACAGGATGCGTACCTGCAAATACCCATTGCCATGTCGCATCAGCAGTATCTGCGGTTTGCTATTGGCGACCTCCACTATCAGTTCCAGGCTCTGCCATTTGGATTGGCTACAGCTCCTCGGATCTTCACCAAGGTCATGGCTGTAATGACGGCCCATCTCCGTCACCGGGAGTCAGAATCCTGCCGTATCTGGATGACTTGCTGATTCTGGCAAACTCCCACGATGTCCTCCTCAGCCACCTGCGACTGATGGTAAGCTTCCTACACGCCCACCGGTGGCTCATCAATTGGAAGAAATCTTCGCTGGTTCTGGCTCAGAGTATGGTGCACATGGGGGCGCTACCGTACATACACAGTCAGCGACTGTTTGTCTCCAGAAAAAGTCCTGAAGCTTCAGGACAGGATAAGATGCTTCCTTTGTCGTCTCAGAGTGTCAATACACTCGGCGATGCAAGTACTTGGCCTGATGGTGTCGGCATTCGACATGGTAGAGTGTGCTCAATTTCATTTCCGCCCTGGTTTCCAAGTGGGACGGCCTACCTCATCGGATCAGATCTCACATGATCACTTTGACTCCGGAGGTTTGTCTGTCACTGACCTGGTGGCTCCAGGACCAACAATTGAACAGGGGCCGTCCCTTCTGGATCCCCGATTGGGTTTTGCTGACAATGGACGCCAGTCTGATGGGATGGGGTGCGGTGTTGGAGCAACACTCTTTTCAGGGTCAATGGACCAAGGAGGAGTCACTCCTCCCAATAAACATTCTGGAGTTGCAGGCGGTGTTCAATGCATTGACTCTCGCCATGCCTCTGGTACAGAACAGGCTGGTTCAAGTACGGTCAGACAACGCCACCACGGTGGCACACATAAACCATCAAGGTGGTACTTGAAGCCGCATGGCTATGATGGAAGTGTCAAAAATCCTTAGTTGAGCGGAACGCCATCTACCAGCAATATCGGCAGTGTTCATTCCGGGCGACCTAAACTGGGAAGCGGACTTCCTCGGTCACCAGGACGTGCATGCCGGAGAGTGGTGTTTTCATCGTGGACAAGTGGGGCCTACCAGATGTAGACCTGATGGCACCTCGACACAATTGCAAGGTTTCTGGTCTTCGGATCAAGGACCCTCAAGCAGCGTTCATGGACGCACTAGCAATTCCATGGAACTTTCGGGTGCCCTACGTGTTTGCTCCAGCATGGCCCAGACGGCATTGGTTCTCAGACCTGCAGGGTCTATCGACAGAGCATCCCCTTCTACTTCCTCAGCACCCAGACCTCCTTGTACAGGGCCCTTGTCTTTATTCGGACCTGGCCAGACTGGCTTTGACGGCGTGGCTCTTGAAGCATCACTCCTGAGGGCTAAAGGATTTTCTGAGGTGGTCATCCAAACTATGTTGAAAGCCCGCAAACCGGCATCTGCTCAGATTTATTACAGGGTCTGGAATTCTTACTTCACCTGGTGTGCTGATAAGAATTATGATGCATGCAGATTCAGAACTTCCAGAATTCTAGCTTTTCTACAACGCGGCATGGATTTAGGCCTTAGTCTGGCCTTCCTCAAGGTTCATATATCTGCTTTGTTGGTTTGGTTTCAGAGGAAAATTGCATCTATACCTGGCATTCATACATTAACTCAGGGTGTGTTAAGGATTCAGCCTCCCTATGTCCCTCTTGTGGCTCCATGGGATCTGGTTGTTGTCCTGAATGCCCTGCAAGAGCCTCAATTTGAACCTGAGACTGTGGACCTTAAGTGGCTTACAGCCATGGTCTTGTTTTTACTGGCTATTGCCTCTGCTAGAAGGGTGTCGGACTTAGGCGCTTTGTCCTGTCGTCCACCCTTTCTGATATTTAATTGTGAACGGGCAGTTCTTAGAACTCGTCCAGGTTATTTAGGTTAGGTGGTGTCATCTTTTCACCTTAACCAAGAGATTGTGGTTCCGGCCTTTATCTCTTCTGATTTGTCCTCCAAAGAGCGGTCTTTGGATGTGGCAAGGGCTCTCCGTATATGTGGAGGGGACTGGCTCTATCAGGAGGTCAGATTCCCTTTTTGTCTTGTTTGGTTTTCACAAGCGTGGCTGGCCTGTGAATAAGCAAACCTTGGCCAGATGGGTTAGACCACAGGTTCTCAAACTCTGTCCTCAGGACCCCACACCGTGCATGTTTTGCAGGTAACCCAGCAGGTGTACAGGTGTATTAATTACTCACTGACACATTGTAAAAGGTCCACAGGTGGAGCTAATTATTTCACTGGTGATTCTGTGAGGAGACCTGCAAAACATGCACTGTGTGGGGTCCTGAGGACAGAGTTTGAGAACCTATGGGTTAGACTGATGATTGCACAAGCTGATGCGCAGGATGGACTCCCAGCTCCTGCTGCTATTAAAGCCCGTTCTACTCAGTCTGTTGGACCTTCTTGTGCGGCCCGCCGTGGCGCGTCCGCAGAACAATTGTGCCAGGCGGCTACGTGGCCCTCAGTGAACACGTTCGTTAGGTTCTATGCCTTTGTTACTTCAGTCTCCCAGGAAGCTTCCTTTGGACGCTGGGTTCTCATACCGGCTAAGGCGCGTCCTGTCCTTTGAGGAACTGCTTTAGGACCTCCTCTGTTTCCCTGTGTTGCACAATGTACCCTGCTGCAGAAAGGGAGAGCTATGGTAGACTTAGCATGGTTAACTCTCTTTCTGCGAGGTACATTGGGTTCCACAGGGCGCCCACCCTGACGCACCTAGCTTCTATGGGTTTGTATGGCATTAGCTGCTGGTCCCTTCTTCTGTCGTGAGAATGTGGATCTATGTGACTAACATCTTACCTGCTCCTGCATTGGATTGGTTAACGAAACTGAGCTCACAGTGCCTGAAGGTGGGGTTTATAGAGGAGGCCCCAGTGCATCCTGGGACAGCCTAAAGCTTTGGTCTGTTGGTGCCTCTGGATCAAGAGCCACTCTACACCCCTATCGAACCCAATGTACCTCGCAGAAAGAGGGTTAACCATGGTAAGTGTACCATAACTCTCCTTTTACTCACACACAAGGCCATTAACCAAACTACACCAACGTACATCACTTCGCTTATCTCAAAATATCTCCCAACCCAACCTCTTCGCTCTTCACAAGATCTGGGTCTCTCATCCACACTCATTACTCGCTTCCACTAATGATTGCAGGACTTTCTTTGGGCTGCACTCACTCTGTGGAATGCCCTACCACGCACAATAAGACTCTCCTCTAGTCTCCAAACCTTCAAGCGTTCCCTTAAAACTCACCTCTTCAGGCAAGTGTATCATATTCCAGAACCGCCCACGAAACTTTCATAAACCTTCCTATCAAATTGCATCCACTCTGCACAGTCCACACGTATCCTCACATGTCTTCTCATTCTTCACTTTCCCTTCCTCCTGACCCCGGTTCATTATTGCTGTGTGACCATATCATAAAGCCCTTGCAATCTGGTGGACAACTGTGCAATAGGTAGCGCCTATCCTTGTGTATCAATGCCCTGTTTCCCTATAGATTGTAAGCTTGCGAGCTGGGCCCTCCTACCTCTATGACTGTTTGTCATTACCCAGTTTTGTTATATCATTGTTATTCCTAATTGTAAAGTGTAATGGAATTTGCTGCGCTATATAAGAAACTGCTAATAGACAATAATAAATAATACTTTAGCTACGGTAGGTGAAAAATCTGCCATGCTCCGTGGTACCTTGTCCACTGGGTGTCACTGTTGTCTCTGGGGAGCTAATTTCTCACAGCATGGCAATTTGCATAAGGAAGATTTACTGTCCATGTCGGCTTCAAGCTTGCGGGGACTTGTAGTTTCACAACTGCTTATTCCACAAATAGATATATATATATAGATAGATAGATATATATATATATATATATATATATATATATATATATATATATATATATATATATATATATATATATATATATATATATATATATATATATCTATCCTTTTTTTAATTCTCTTCCTATTTTTCGTTTAAGGTCTTTGAGATCCGGAACACTGAAGACTTGACCGAAGAGTGGCTGACTGAGAAACTGGGGTTTTTCCACTAACTTGTATTTTTCTATGTAAAAGAGCCTGAAACACTTCTTAATTCTCATTTAGACGAGCCGTCCGCCAACTCACCAAGATGTGCAGACTTTCTACCTAAAATACATAGCATGCAACAGTAAGCTGCTTAACTCTTTCACTGCCCTACATTGGGGCGGGGGGGGAGCCACTTGCAGTGAAAGATGTCAGTACTGGAAAATATATATAATATATTATCCTGACCACACTGGAACCCTTTTTTTTTTTTTTTTTGGGGGGGGGGTTGGGGGGGCATATGTGATACCATATATGTGAAAGGAAAAGCAAAAAAACTACCTGTTTATTAGAATTGATGGCGGCTTCTTTTAAATGCTATTTGGCTTCTCTACTGACGTGGTGCAGATGTTATGTATATGCTGTAACCCATAGTAACCGGCAACTTGTTCCCATTACAGTAAGTTGCCTACTCTAGCCGGCTCCTCACTGGGCTATGGGAAAGCCTGTGATATTTACTGCATGTTACTTTCACGTTTTTCCAGTCATTTTTACAGAAGGGACCAAATTCTATCACTGCAGCCACTGTAAACGTCCTCGTTACCATGTCACCGAATGCTGTTTTTGTAGTGGTTGTTGGTATATATTTTTCCTCCATGGATCAGTGATGCTGTAATTGACCTTTGCTATTCTTTGTTAGGTGGTGGGGGGGTCTCACGTACAGTACTGTGTATAGATCGTCCGTAGCATTGTGACAAATGCAGCTGCCACCCGTAGGGCAGGGGACTTCACCGCTAGCTTCTTCACGTGCACTCTCTCGGCAGTGAGTAGTAACTGTGCACGTTACGCCAGTGGTTTTTATGACTAGGTTAAATCTACAATTAAATGGTAGCCATTTCATATTGCCTCTTCCCATTTAACTGATAGATTTGCGTTCTTTAAATTCCACTGATTTATTATTTTCTTTGTCCCCATATTTCCTTGGGGTTTAGAACACTGGCATTTATTACATAGGTTTCAAATGAATTTTTAAAGGATGTAAACGGGTCTGAAACTATAAGCCGCCGCTGATGTTACTGGCATTGTTGTAGAGTACCCTATGTGTATTTTTTCGGACTGCAGTGTGCAGGTTTTTCTCCCCGCTGGTAAACGCATTGGGCATAGCTCCCTAACATTGGCGGTGACCAGTGTGAGGGAGCGGGATGACACTGAAAGATCCCCCTCCTGGCACCCATTCATTGATGGCAGGCAGAGCATCAGTGACTAGGCGTGCCTTCAATCTGTCCCACTCGCGACAGCGGAGCAGAGCGCTCAGATAGGGGACGGATGAGAGGTGCGCATCAGTGAAATTTACCTCCTATAGGCCAGTAACAAATGCATTTGTGTGTTCTAGCTTCGTAACATTGCAGAAATGGTCTTTTGGCACTGGTGCTTCCCCCATCGCCACCCCCTAATCTGAGTTTATGTTTACATACATGTCCACAGATATTTCAGATACTTACTAAAAACCTATTTGGTATTGGGACATTCTCAAAGGTGGTTTTGATGGAGTTCTAGGTTAACACTGAATGTAGCCCACCAGCTGTTGTAGGCTTCTGTCAGCATTAATATTTTATTGTCTCTTCAGATAGTTATTGGCTCTGTAAGCTGCATGTGCTTTGGGTAATAGGCACGGCGGAATGATGGCAGTATCTCTCTGAGGAGTCTATTCATGAAGCAGTGAAAAGAGTTGAGAAGTTGCCCATGTCCCATACCTCGGTGTTGAGGTAACATTTACAAAGTGCATTCTATAAAACTATACGTAGCAGCTGGTTGGTTGCCATGGGCAACTTCACTGGCTCAGTTCTCCACTCTTTTCACTGCTTCATGAAGAGACCCCTAACTGTTTCCACTCTACGTTTTGTTTTTTATTTATACACTTGAAATGACTTTTTAAAGGGCATCTATAGCGCTCGCCTTTCGAAGCTTCCACCTGCAAATAGAAGTGATCTTGATCATTTTATTTTCCTTGAAAACTGCCAGAGCTAGTACATAATTAGCTGTAATATGTGACTAAGGTCATTAGTTCCATGATCTTTCTATACTACATTCCCCATAGAAACTTATTTCGCTGGGATCAGGAGAGAGTTGGTGAAGGTACCACACAGTTAATAAACTCTCCGCGTTATGGATGTGCAAGCATGTACTGAGATGCGTCACTGACCCTCTGCTATCGGACGGAATATTAGGTGGCATATGTATTACCAGTACCCTGTGGCCACCAGTGGAGGCTTAACGACTACCCCCAGTATCCATTCCAGAGTATGCCGGGTGGACTGGTAGTGTTTCCTTTGCACTTTGTATTGCTTACCCCCTTATACCTGCAAATGTATTCCAAGTACCCCGTACTGTGTATAAATGTATACAAAGCAACACCGCATATGTCTAAATATTAATAAAATAAAATAAATAATTTTGTTTTGTAAAGTCTGTTTACTGACACATTCACGTTTATTCTATGAAACGGAGTTCCCGCTGGAGATGAATGCACCACGGGTGAGAGACTCTGTGCCGGTAATGCAACGCAAATGGTTAGGCTCAGTCATTTGAAGGGTCTCTCCCTAGCACCATAGTTATGTTTTCCTATGTACAGATGTAATGTATTGTGGAATCCAGGAGTTAGGAAATCTGCAAATGACATAACTGAAGAAATAGTACTGGATAGAGTGGCAGCAGGATTGTGAGACTAGTTGCAAAGCATTTAGGGGGTAAATCAGAGTTGATCATAGATTTGCTAAATTTAGCACATCTATGATCATTTCACACATCTGTCGTCATGGGGATGCCCAGCATGTCTGGCCCTAATCACCCCCCCCCCCCAGCGGCGATGCTTTTGTACTTGGCAAGTAGCTCCCTGCCAGCGCAGCTCCTGCGCGCTGGTAGGGAGCTACTGGCCGCATCCCGGGTCGCAGCAGCTGCGTGTGACGCCACGCAACCGCCACGGCCTGCCTCCCCAACGGTCCGGACACGCCTCCGTTGTCCGGACCTCGCCCCACCCACGGCTTTCTAACGCCATTGGCACGCCCCTCCCGCCCCGCTACAGCCTCTGCCTGTCACTCAGGCAGAGGCGATAGCAGCCCAGAGATGCAGATAGCATCTCACTGGGCTCCCGGGGTGCGCACGCTCAGTACGGCTGCTGCGCGTGCGCACTGCACAAAAGAATTCAGACTGCGATCGCTGCTGCTGCAGAAATCCAGTCTGAGTTAGCCCCTTAGACTCTAATTTCCTAATACGGTTTTTCTCTGACGTCCTAGTGGATGCTGGGACTCCGTAAGGACCATGGGGATATAGCGGCTCCGCAGGAGACAGGGCACAAAATAAAAGCTTAAGGATCAGGTGGTGTGCACTGGCTCCTCCCCCTATGACCCTCCTCCAAGCCTCAGTTAGATTTTTGTGCCCGGCCGAGAAGGGTGCAATCTAGGTGGCTCTCCTGAGCTGCTTAGAATAAAAGTTTAGTTAGGTTTTTTTTATTTTCAGTGAGTCCTGCTGGCAACAGGCTCACTGCATCGTGGGACTAAGGGGAGAAGAAACGGACTCACCTGAGTGCAGAGTGGATCGGGTTTCTTAGGCTACTGGACACTAGCTCCAGAGGGACGATCACAGGTTCAGCCTGGATGGGTCACCGGAGCCGCGCCGCCGTCCCCCTTACAGAGCCAGAAGAGACGAAGAGGTCCGGTGAAATCGGCGGCAGAAGACATCCTGTCTTCAGACTAAGGTAGCGCACAGCACCGCAGCTGTGCGCCATTGCTCTCAGCACACTTCACACTCCGGTCACTGAGGGTGCAGGGCGCTGGGGGGGGAGCGCCCTGAGACGCAATATAACAGAATACCTTAGGTGGCAAAACAGAATACAGCACATATAGCTCCTGGGCTATATGGATGTATTTTAATCCCCTGCCATTTTACACAAAAAAGCGGGAGATAAGGACGTCGTGAAGGGGCGGAGCCTATCTCCTCAGCACACAAGCGCCATTTTCCCTCACAGCTCCGCTGGAAGGACGGCTCCCTGACTCTCCCCTGCAGTCCTGCTTCAGAATCAGGGTAAAAAAGAGAAGGGGGGGCATTGTTGGCAGCAAATAACAATAATCAACAGCAGCTATAAGGGAATAACACTTATATAAGGTTATCCCTGTATATATATATATATATATATATATATATATATATATATATATATATATATATATATATATATATATATATATATATATATATATATATATATATATATATATATATATATATATATATATATATATATATAGCGCTGGGTGTGTGCTGGCAGACTCTCCCTCTGTCTCTCCAAAGGGCTAAGTGGGGTCCTGTCCTCTATCAGAGCATTCCCGGTGTGTGTGTGCTGTGTGTCGGTACGCGTGTGTCGACATGTATGAGGAGGAAAATTATGTGGAGGCGGAGCAGTTGCCTGCGTTGGTGATGTCACCCCCTAGGGAGTCGACACCTGACTGGATGATTGTATTTAAACAATTAAGTGATAATGTCAGCAATTTGCAAAAAACTGTTGACGACATGAGACAGCCGGCAAATCAGTTAGTGCCTGTCCAGGCGTCTCAGACACCGTCAGGGGCGCTAAAACGCCCGTTACCTCAGTGGGTCGACACAGACCCTGACACAGATACTGAGTCTAGTGTCGACGGTGACGAGACAAACGTAATGTCCAGTAGGGCCACACGTTACATGATCACGGCAATGAAAGAGGCATTGAACCTTTCTGACACTACAAGTACCACAAAGAAGGGTATTATGTGGGGTGAGAAAAAACTACCAATATTTTTTCCTGAGTCAGAGGAAATAAATGAGGTGTGTGGAAAAAGCGTGGGTTTCTCCCGATAAAAAACAGCTAATTTCTAAAAAATTATTAGCATTATATCCTTTCCCGCCAGAGGTTAGGGCGCGTTGGGAAACACCCCCTAGGGTAGATAAGGCGCTCACACGTTTATCTAAACAAGTAGCGTTACCGTCTCCTGATACGGCTACCCTCAAAGAACCAGCTGATAGAAGGCTGGAAAATATCCTAAAAAGTATATACACACATACTGGTGTTATACTGCGACCAGCAATCGCCTCAGCCTGGATGTGCAGTGCTGGAGTCGCATGGTCGGATTCCCTGACTGAGAATATTGATACCCTGGATAGGGACAATATTTTGTTAACTATAGAACATTTAAAGGATGCATTATTATATATGCGTGATGCACAGAGGGATATTTGCACCCTGGCATCAAGAGTAAGTGCTATGTCCATCTCTGCCAGAAGAGCGTTGTGGACGCGACAGTGGTCAGGGGATGCGGATTCCAAACGGCACATGGAAGTATTGCCGTATAAAGGGGAGGAGTTATTTGGGGCTGGTCTATCGGACCTGGTGGCAACGGCTGGAAAATCCACCTTTTTACCCCAGGTCACTCCACATCAGCAGAAAAAGACACCGTCTTTTCAATCTCAGTCCTTTCGTTCCCATAAGTACAAGCGAGCAAAAGGCCACTCCTTTCTGCCCCGGGGCAGAGGAAGAGGAAAAAGACTGCACCATGCAGCCGCTTCCCAAGAGCAGAAGCCCTCCCCTGCTTCTGCCAAGTCTTCAGCATGACGCTGGGGCTTTACAAGCAGACTCAGATATGGTGGGGGCCCGTCTCAAAAATTTCAACGCGCAGTGGGCTCACTCGCAAGTGGATCCCTGGATTCTACAGGTAGTATCGCAGGGGTACAAACTGGAATTCGAGGCGTTTCCCCCTCATCGTTTCCTGAAGTCTGCTTTACCAAAGTCTCCCTCCGACAGGGAGGCAGTTCTAGAAGCCATTCACAAGCTGTATTCCCAGCAGGTGATAATCAAGGTACCCCTCCTGCAACAAGGAAAGGGGTATTATTCCACGCTGTTTGTGGTACCGAAGCCGGACGGCTCGGTGAGACCAATTTTAAATCTGAAATCCTTGAACACTTACATAAAAAGGTTTAAATTCAAGATGGAGTCACTCAGAGCAGTGATAGCGAACCTGGAAGAAGGGGACTATATGG
The DNA here is from genome assembly GCF_028390025.1 of Pseudophryne corroboree. Classification (NCBI taxonomy): domain Eukaryota; kingdom Metazoa; phylum Chordata; class Amphibia; order Anura; family Myobatrachidae; genus Pseudophryne; species Pseudophryne corroboree. Next base: position 162,766,034 of record NC_086455.1, on the reverse strand, counting down.
TGTCTCTGGACATCAAAGATGCTTATCTCCACGTCCCGATATACCCTTCTCACCAAGGGTACCTCAGGTTTGTAGTACTAAACTGTCATTATCAGTTTCAGACGCTGCCGTTTGGATTGTCCACGGCACCTCGGGTCTTTACCAAGGTAATGGCTGAAATGATGATTCTTCTACGAAGAAAAGGCATTTCAATTATCCCTTACTTGGACGATCTCCTGATAAGGGCAAGATCCAGGGAACAGTTAGAAGTCGGAGTAGCACTATCTCAGGTAGTGTTACGTCAGCACGGGTGGATTCTAAATATTCCAAAATCGCAGCTGATTCCAACGACACGTCTACTGTTCCTAGGAATGATTCTGGACACAGTCCAGAAGAAGGTGTTTCTCCCGGAGGAGAAGGCCAGGGAGTTATCCGAGCTAGTCAGGAACCTCCTAAAACCAGGACAGGTCTCAGTGCATCAGTGCACGAGGGTCCTGGGGAAAATGGTGGCTTCTTACGAAGCGATTCCATTCGGAAGATTCCATGCAAGAACATTTCAGTGGGATCTACTGGACAAATGGTCCGGATCGCATCTGCAGATGCATCAGCGGATAACCCTGTCGCCAAGGACAAGGGTGTCTCTCCTGTGGTGGCTGCAGAGTGCTCATCTACTAGAGGGCCGCAGATTTGGCATTCAGGATTGGATCCTGGTAACCACGGATGCCAGCCTGAGAGGCTGGGGAGCAGTCACACAGGGAAGGAATTTCCAGGGCCTGTGGTCAAGCTTGGAAACGTCTCTTCATATAAACATTCTGGAACTAAGGGCCATTTACAATGCCCTAAGTCAAGCAAAACCTCTGCTTCAGGGTCAGGCGGTGTTGATCCAATCGGACAACATCACGTCAGTCGCCCACGTAAACAGACAGGGCGGCACGAGAAGCAGGAGGGCAATGGCAGAAGCTGCAAGGATTCTTCGCTGGGCGGAAAATCATGTGATAGCACTGTCAGCAGTATTCATTCCGGGAGTGGACAACTGGGAAGCAGACTTCCTCAGCAGACACGACCTTCACCCGGGAGAGTGGGGACTTCACCCAGAAGTCTTCCACCTGATTGTAAACCGTTGGGAAAAACCAAAGGTGGACATGATGGCGTCACGTCTAAACAAAAAACTGGACAGATATTGCGCCAGGTCAAGGGACCCTCAGGCAATAGCAGTGGACGCTCTGGTAACGCCGTGGGTGTACCAGTCAGTGTATGTGTTCCCTCCTCTGCCTCTCATACCAAAAGTACTGAGAATCATAAGAAGGAGAGGAGTAAGAACTATACTCGTGGTTCCGGATTGGCCAAGACGGACTTGGTACCCGGAACTTCAAGAGATGCTCACGGACGAACCGTGGCCTCTACCTCTAAGAAAGGACCTGCTACTGCAGGGGCCTTGTCTGTTCCAAGACTTACCGCGGCTGCGTTTGACGGCATGGCGGTTGAACGCCGGATCCTGAGGGAAAAAGGCATTCCAGAAGAAGTCATCCCTACTCTGGTCAAAGCCAGGAAGGACGTAACCGCAAAACATTATCACCGCATTTGGCGTAAATATGTTGCGTGGTGTGAGGCCAAGAAGGCCCCTACAGAGGAATTTCAACTGGGTCGTTTCCTTCATTTCCTGCAAACAGGACTGTCTATGGGCCTAAAATTAGGGTCCATTAAGGTTCAAATTTCGGCCCTGTCGATTTTCTTCCAGATAGAACTGGCTTCAGTACCTGAAGTTCAGACATTTGTAAAAGGGGTGCTGCACATACAGCCTCCTTTTGTGCCTCCAGTGGCACCTTGGGATCTCAATGTGGTGTTGAGTTTTCTAAAGTCACATTGGTTTGAACCACTTTCCACTGTGGACTTAAAATATCTCACATGGAAGGTGTCGATGCTGTTAGCCTTGGCTTCAGCCAGGCGTGTGTCAGAATTGGCGGCTTTATCATATAAAAGCCCTTACTTGATATTTCATTCTGACAGGGCGGAATTGAGGACTCGTCCTCAATTTCTACCTAAGGTGGTTTCTGCTTTTCACATGAACCAACCTATTGTGGTACCTGCGGCTACCAGGGACTTAGAGGACTCTAAGTTGCTTGACGTGTCAGGGCCTTGAAAATATATGTTTCCAGGACGGCTGGAGTCAGAAAATCTGACTCGCTGTTTATCCTGTATGCACCCAACAAGCTGGGTGCTCCTGCTTCTAAGCAGACGATTGCTCGTTGGATTTGTAGTACAATTCAGCTTGCACATTCTGTGGCAGGATTGCCACAGCCAAAATCAGTAAAAGCCCATTCCACAAGGAAGGTGGGCTCATCTTGGGCGGCTGCCCGAGGGGTCTCGGCTTTACAACTTTGCCGAGCAGCTACTTGGTCAGGGGCAAACACGTTTGCTAAATTCTACAAATTTGATACCCTGGCTGAGGAGGACCTGGAGTTCTCTCATTCGGTGCTGCAGAGTCATCCGCACTCTCCCGCCCGTTTGGGAGCTTTGGTATAATCCCCATGGTCCTTACGGAGTCCCAGCATCCACTAGGACGTCAGAGAAAATAAGATTTTACTTACCGATAAATCTATTTCTCGTAGTCCGTAGTGGATGCTGGGCGCCCATCCCTAGTGCGGATTGTCTGCAATACTTGTATATAGTTATTGTTACAAAAATTCGGGTTATTATTGTTGTGAGCCATCTTTTCAGAGGCTCCTTTGCGTTTATCATACTGTTAACTGGGTTCAGATCACAAGTTGTACGGTGTGATTGGTGTGGCTGGTATGAGTCTTACCCGGGATTCAATATCCTTCCTTATTATGTACGCTCGTCCGGGCACAGTATCCTAACTGAGGCTTGGAGGAGGGTCATAGGGGGAGGAGCCAGTGCACACCACCTGATCCTTAAGCTTTTATTTTGTGCCCTGTCTCCTGCGGAGCCGCTATATCCCCATGGTCCTTACGGAGTCCCAGCATCCACTACGGACTACGAGAAATAGATTTATCGGTAAGTAAAATCTTATTATTACAGTGGAGGAATTTCCCCATATTTAGGGTCTGATTCTGAGTTGGGATCAAAGCAAGTAATATTGGATCTGTAACAAACCACACTGCAATGCAAGGAGAGCAAATACATTTATATTTGTTTTTGCATGCAAGGTAAATACTGGCTGCTTTTGCATGTAGCCCACACATGCTGCACAGCTTGTTTTTCTTACACAACAATTTGGATCTGAGTTAGGACATGCCCCTCTCCTGCTGCACAGCTTTTTTCTTACACAACAATTTGGATCTGAGTTAGGACATGCCCCTCTCCTGCTGCACAGCTTTTTTCTTACACAACAATTTGGATCAGAGTTAGGACATGCCCCTCTCCTGCTGCACAGGTTTTTCTTACACAACAATTTGGATCAGAGTTAGGACATGCCCCTCTCCTGCTGCACAGCTTTTTTCTTACACAACAATTTGGATCTGAGTTAGGACATGCCCCTCTCCTGCTGCACAGCTTTTTTCTTACACAACAATTTGGATCAGAGTTAGGACATGCCCCTCTCCTGCTGCACAGGTTTTTCTTACACAACAATTTGGATCTGAGTTAGGACATGCCCCTCTCCTGCTGCACAGCTTTTTTCTTACACAACAATTTGGATCTGAGTTAGGACGTGCCCCTCTCCTGCTGCACAGCTTTTTTCTTACACAACAATTTGGATCAGAGTTAGGACATGCCCCTCTCCTGCTGCACAGGTTTTTCTTACACAACAATTTGGATCTGAGTTAGGACATGCCCCTCTCACATCTGACGCTGCACATCTGCCCCACCTGCAGTGCAGCATTGTGTTACCCAGGAGTAAAGTTACTTCTGCTATCTTGCTTTGCTTCCGACTCAGAATCAGCCCCATAGTGTTATACCCATGAATATAAATGACCATGTTTGCTGTGCCATTACCTGCAGGTAGGAGTGGGGGGGGGTCAGTATCTGAGGGTGCAGGTCTCTGTTACACGTAACACGTCTCTGTCCTAAAGAGCAGGCTGCACTTTACACATGGAACCTAGTGTATAGTAAAGGGTGATTGTGCCCCTGTTCATTTCCCTGCCACAGCGTGCTGTGTCTAGCTAGCCTAATGCTGTAGAGCACGGGCATTTGAGAACACCTTAGTCCTGATTCCGAGCTGGGCGCAGTGGCGATGTCGCACACAAATGGTCGATGTTTTAAGTCTGCGCATGCGTCTGACTTGAGCTGCACATGCGGATGATTGTCTGTGCACAAAATCGGACACACGTTTGATATTTTTTGTGGGCGTTCCTAGAAAGTAACAGTCGGCTGGCAAAGCAAACATGGGTGTGTTGCTGAAATCTGCTGCATTCAAAGACGATAGTTTCGATGGTACGCAGATTGTACGTCTAAATACCCACAGTGACGGAATGTCCTGTCTTAAGACGCTTTAAGTGAGTGTCTGTTGCTTAAAAATCAGACTCTGCATTGATATAAAGATGCCACTGTGGCAAAAGACGCGGCCTCTCCTGAATACCTGCGCTTTGCTACAGAATTTTAAGTATAATAACAAAGAGATGAAAAAGTGCTGGTATTTATTCTGTTCCAAAGGGCCCTAGGTCTCCTTGTTTAGCTTCTCGCTCTTCTTAGGGCTCCCCTTTTGAGGTAAAAAGGTAAAGATTTTCGCACAACACTTAAGGTCACTGGGAGAGCTGTCGGTACCCTTTACACAGCAGATAATCAGCTGTTGACTCAAGTTTTCCTTTAATGCATTTAAGAGTCAAAATAGCTCTCTCTCCTTTCCTTCTATTGCTCTGAGGGATTCGGCAATGTTTAGTTCAAGTGAAAGGCTAACCTCTGATAATTGAGACACTATCCTCTCCTGACTGAAAATAGATTAGTTAAGTATTTATATCTGAAATATATAAATATGGCAAATACCACTGACTCATCACAAAATCTCCTGAACTATAAGGCTGGACTTCCTTGCCAGTGGCAGTTGCAGAGCAGTCCATTATTCAAATAGGGGAGCTGCACCCAGTGATGTTTGACAGTGTTTAATGGGTGGCAGTTGATATGGCTCCCCTATTTCAATAATAATGGATTGTGAAGGGGGAATTCCCAATAATCTTCTTACCCCTTTGTGGGTAGAATTTTTAAAAATCCCATCTTAGTGGGTGCCTTTGTCACAAAAGCATGCTACTGTCTAAATTTCATCGCTGGGGTGCAGGAGCTCAGCTCTCGGCTACCTAGCACTACACGGCAGCCGAGCTGTGTGAGTGCGCACTGGGGGACGGGGATAGCCAGCTTCCAAGCCCAGGGAGCAGACTGTAGTTTCAACCGCCGGAGAGTGTGCATGTAGCTGGCCGCTAGGGAAACCGGGAAAGCTGGCTCTCAACTTGCGCTCTAAAGCGGTTATCTCCTGGTGGGCTTCACTGCCCCAGGGGTGAGCCCCAGCAGTCCCAGGCTGCAGGGCTATGTTAGTGAAGCTCACTGTCAGTGTGGTGCACCATTTGCAAAGGAATATATATCAATGTTTTACATATTTGCCAACAAAATGTATTGTGTTATTAGGCACTGCAGCAGCGTAAGTATGTGTAAAAGCCACAAAGTATGCGCTTTAAATGTACACAGCTAGCTAAGTGTTTTCAGTGAGCCCCGAAGGGCTTCCACTTGGGAGCCAGGAGACTCTGCCTGGGAACGTTGATTGCCCATCTCAGGAGCTCGGATTGAAGCTAGAGATGGTGAGCTGGGTTCCTTAGAAAATTCCTGTAAGTCGATTTTGGAGGGAAGTTTCCCCCACTCTAGACATGCAGGCACCTGGGTGGTGACTGTCGCCGCATGTGGGTTCAGGCACAGAAGAGTGACCACTCCCCACTGTCCATAGGGGACAATGTTAGAGATGAGCATGCAGTTAAGTTAATTGGGTGGTACTGTGTTGGATTAGTATAAAAAGAGGCCTGCTCGCCTTGTTTGATATATACTCCCTGTGACATCAGGAATTCTACTGCTTTGAACATCTGTATGCTGATATACCCGCTCCCCCTAAGCAATACTGACAAAAGGGAAACTTTTTTTAAAACTTTTTGAACAATAAACATCTTGCCTTTATAATGAGTACATTTATATCCTGCGACCAGCAGAATTGCACAAAATGCTCTTCTGTTTTCCAGCTATCCTGTAGTGAGCCCAGCATCTCCAAGCTCCACCCTCTGCCAGCTACCATGCATGGCTTGGTCCGTGGGAAGTGACCAGTGGGAAACAGCCAACACCAACCAGGTGTGGCCGCAGCTTGTCTACACACATGCAGCAGAATCGGTTCCAGGTGCTGATATAAGGAACCTAGTGGTGGCAGCAAGTTACCTGCCCAGTGCGCAGTGGGTGGAGTCAGTAACAGGCGGTTATTGATGGTAAGAGGGAATCCACTATTGGCCTAGGTCTTGTGGGTCCAAACACATCTGTGATCGCTTGACACAGGCGGCCATGTGCATGCGGTCACCGGTGTACTGCCATTTCATCCTGACAGTCACTGCTAAAAGCTATTTTGAAAGCAGCACCTAGACTCAAAGGGGGGGAATTCAATTGTTTGAAAAGTCGGTTGGCTGTCTGTTTTTTCCCCTTTCTATTAGATAGAGAAAAAAAGACACCCAACTGATTTTTCAAACAATTGAACACCCCCCAGTATGTTCTCATACTGCTACACTCTGTCAATCTATGTATTGATTGTATTTTTCTGAATTCAATATAGATCACTTAAGGGCACAATTACTGTCTGCTGGGCTTACAAAGCTGCCACTGTTTATCAAAAGGCAATATTAATTAGTGCTAAATCAGCATGGTTTAGCATGAATTCTTATTGCCCTTGGAAACCATCTGATAGTCTGCCCCTTAGCCTAAAGGTGTATACACACGGTGAGATAAATCTGTAAGATTTTGACTATATAGTCAAAATCTTATGAAAAGTTAGTGCATATCTCAAGGTGTTAGGCAGCTTGCGATACCGATTCGATCCTGATACGCGCTCCCATTGGGGTCGGTATCGCAAGGCTAGACAGACTATGCAAGCAAGTCAACCTTGACTATCTAGTGTACTATCTAGTATAAAGTATAGTCAAAATTGGCACTTAGTCAAATCATACATGGACAAAATCTCAAGCACAGATAGTGAAAATCTGCTATCTGGACTCTGGGGGAGTTCAAGGGAAATCGCATAGTCAAAATCGAACACAGCAAGGATCTCACCATTGTGTACACACCTTAACATGCGTGGCTATCAACAAAACTGCACCACGATACATCTCTTCACTTGTCCCAGGAATGGCCATTGGCTATCGATGTTCAGTTCTGCTTCATATATCAGTATCTCTCCATTGTATCAAGCACCAGCCAATCAGCTCCTAACTGTCAATTTACATATTGGAGCTGACTGGCTGGTGCGTTATCACCTTGCACTTATCACTGCTTTTTCATTTCTCCAGGCTTGAAAGGAGATTAGGCATGATATAATATACTTAATAATATATTTTATTTATTTAGTCATTAACAAAATCAGCAACGAGATGTCAATGAAAATACAATATGAGCATTTCAGTGCAATAAGATGACAGTAAAACTATGCCACATTTCTAAGCATTAACACAAAACCTGGTGATCATTTAGCAACCGATATATCATTTGAATATCACCCATAATGTCCCTTTCACACATGCCACACATTATTAATGCCCTTATACACATAATGACACACATAATGTCCCTTACTTATTTGCCGCACATTATTAATGCATTTATACACATGACACACGTAATGCACCTTACACATATATGCCAAACACTACAGCACAACCAACCCACCCACCCGCACACAGCACTCACACTGCCACTAACACTGTGATCTCTGCCTCTGCACAGTTGTGTTCTCATACATCTTGAGATGATATGCGGCATGCCTATATTCTGTGTGTGACTGCGGCTGTATCTGCATACGAAATGCTACTTTACAATGATTTCCAGGTATACACTGTAACGTAGCATTTTGTATGCAGATACAGACGCAGTCACACAGAATACAGGCATGCAGGGGATAAAGTGGGTCTGAACGGGGCGGAACTGCGTTCCGGAACCTCAAATTGGAGGCGGAACCAGTTCCACCCCCTGCTGCCCACCTTAACTAATAAGTTTAAACACACTCATAGGCCATCGTTAAATAAACTAAAGGAGGACTTAACAGTCCTCTCAGACTAGGCTCTGGGGCTTTTAGGCTGAAGCAGCAGGCTTGAAGTGCCGGGTTCGGACTGACCGCGGCGCTACTAGTTCAAATCTGCCGCGGACCGGCAGCCAATCAGGAGCGGCCGCTCCTTATTGTGTGTGTGTGTGTGTGTGTGTGTGTGTGTGTGTGTGTGTGTGTGTGTGTGTGTGTCCAAGTGTCCCCCCCCCCCCCCCCCCAAAGGCACCCCCTGCTGCCTGTGGGAGGGACAGCAGGACAGTCCCAGAAAAACAGGACTGGAAATGGGTTGGAAGGGGGGCAGTTGGGAGGTATGACTGATAGTCTCTCCAGACTGCAACGTCATCATACGACGTCTGAGCCGCTGCCTGTGACCCCGGTGCTAGCTGCCAGGGCATACTACTTGGGGAATGTAGGAGGAGAAGGAGCGGACCGCCTGAAGGACCACAGGATACAGTGACACTCGTCCTTTGGGTGGCAGGTAATGTGGCATGGTGTACTGGCCCATGCCACCATATGTAAACCACTGAAATTCTGTGGGACTATATAAAATGGAGGGCCTGAAGCTGCAGTTCCACCTGTCCCATTGGTAATCCAGCCGTGTATTTGTTTCTGTATTTGGGCGCTGCTGATCCCTTGTGGCACCATATAAAATAAGAATTTACTTACCGATAATTCTATTTCTCGTAGTCCGTAGTGGATGCTGGGGACTCCGTAAGGACCATGGGGATTAACGGCTCCGCAGGAGACTGGGCACATCTAAAGAAAGCTTTAGGACTAGCTGGTGTGCACTGGCTCCTCCCCCTATGACCCTCCTCCAAGCCTCAGTTAGGATACTGTGCCCGGACGAGCGTACACAATAAGGAAGGATCTTGAATCCCGGGTAAGACTCATACCAGCCACACCAATCACACCGTATAACTTGTGATCTGAACCCAGTTAACAGCATGATAACAGAGGAGCCTCTAGAAAAGATGGCTCACTACAGCAATAACCCGATCTTTTTGGTAACAATAACTATGTACCAGTATTGCAGACAATCCGCACTTGGGATGGGCGCCCAGCATCCACTACGGACTACGAGAAATAGAATTATCGGTAAGTAAATTCTTATTTTCTCTAACGTCCTAAGTGGATGCTGGGGACTCCGTAAGGACCATGGGGATTATACCAAAGCTCCCAAACGGGCGGGAGAGTGCGGATGACTCTGCAGCACCAATTGAGAGAAACTCCAGGTCCTCCTCAGCCAGGGTATCAATTTTGTAGAATTTTACAAACGTATTTGCTCCTGACCAAGTAGCTGCTCGGCAAAGTTGTAAAGCCGAGACCCCTCGGGCAACCGCCCAAGATGAGCCCACCTTCCTTGTGGAGTGGGCATTTACAGATTTTTTGGCTGTGGCAGGCCTGCCACAGAATGTGCAAGCTGAATTGTACTACAAATCCAACGAGCAATAGTCTGCTTAGAAGCAGGAGCACCCAGCTTGTTGGGTGCATACAGGATAAACAGAGAGTCAGTTTTCCTGACTCCAGCCGTCCTGGATATTTTCAGGGCCCTGACAACATCTAGCAACTTGGAGTCCTCCAAGTCCCTAGTAGCCGCAGGCACCACAATAGGTTGGTTCAGGTGAAACGCTGAAACCACCTTAGGGAGAAACTGAGGACGAGTCCTCAATTCCCCCTGTCCGAATGGAAAATCAGATAAGGGCTTTTACAGGATAAAGCCGCCAATTCTGACACGCACCTGGCCCCGGCCAGGGCCAACAGCATGACCACTTTCCATGTGAGATATTTTAACTCCACAGATTTAAGTGGTTCAACCCAATGTGACTTTTGGAAACCAAAACCTACATTGAGATCCCAAAGTGCCACTGGAGGCACAAAAGGAGGCTGTATATGCAGTACCCCTTTTACAAACGTCTGAACTTCAGGGACTGTAGCTAGTTCTTTTTGGAAGAAAATTGACAGGGCCGAAATTTGAACCTTAATGGACCCCAATTTCAGGCCCATAGACACTCCTGTTTGCAGGAAATGTAGGAATCGACCCAGTTGAATTTCCTCCGTCGGGCCTTACTGGCCTCGCACCACGCAACATATTTTCGCCAAATGCGGTGATAATGTTTTGCAGTTACATCCTTCCTGGCTTTGATCAGGATAGGAATGACTTCATCCGGAATGCCTTTTTTCCTTCAGGATCCGGCGTTCAACCTCCATGCCGTCAAACGCAGCCGCGGTAAGTCTTGGAACAGACAGGGTCCATGCTGGAGCAGGTCCCTTCTTAGAGGTAGAGGCCACGGATCCTCCGTGAGCATCTCTTGAAGTTCCGGTTACCAATTCCTTCTTGGCCAATCCGGAGCCACGAATATAGTGCTTACTCCTCTCCATCTTATCAATCTCAGTACCTTGGGTATGAGAGGCAGAGGAGGAAACACATACACTGACTGGTACACCCCGGTGTTACCAGAGCGTCTACAGCTATTGCCTGAGGGTCCCTTGACCTGGCGCAATACCTGTCGAGTTTTTCCCAACGGTTTATAATCATGTGGAAGACTTCTGGGTGAAGTCCCCACTCTCCCGGGTGGAGGTCGTGTTGAGGAAGTCTGCTTCCCAGTTGTCCACTCCCGGAATGAATACTGCTGACAGTGCTATCACATGGTTTTCCGCCCAGCGAAAAATCCTTGCAGCTTCTGCCATTGCCCTCCTGCTTCTTGTGCCACCCTTGTTTGTTTACGTGGGTGACTGCCGTGATGTTGTCCGACTGGATCAACACCGGCTGACCTTGAAGCAGAGGTCTTGCTAAGCTTAGAGCATTGTAAATGGCCCTTAGCTTTAGGATATTTATGTGAAGTGACGTCTCCAGGCTAGACTATAAGCCCTGGATATTCCTTCCCTGTGTGACTGCTCCCCAGCCTCGCAGGCTGGCATCCGTGGTCACCAGGACCCAGTCCTGAATGCCGAATCTGCGGCCCTCTAGAAGATGAGCACTCTGCAACCACCACAGGAGGGACACCCTTGTCCTTGGTGACAGGGTTATCCGCTGATGCATCTGAAGATGCGACCCGGACCATTTGTCCAGCAGGTCCCACTGGAAAGTTCTTGCGTGGAATCTGCCGAATGGGATTGCTTCGTAGGAAGCCACCATTATACACAGAACCCTTGTGCATTGATGCACTGAGACTTGGCTCGGTTTTAGGAGGTTCCTGACTATCTCGGATAACTCCCTGGCTTTCTCCTCCGGGAGAAACACCTTTTTCTGGACTGTGTCCAGGATCATCCCTAGGAACAGAAGACAAGTCATCGGAACCAGCTGCGATTTTGGAATATTGAGAATCCAATCGTGCTGCCGCAACACTACCTGAGATAGTGCTACACCGACCTCCAACTGTTCCCTGGATCTTACCCTTATCAGGGAATCGTCCAAGTAAGGGATAACTAATATTCCCTTCCTTCGAAAGAATATCATCATTTCGGCCATTACCTTGGTAAAGACCCGGGGTGCCGTGGACCATCCATACGGCAGCGTCTGAACTGATAGTGACAGTTCTGTACCATAAACCTGAGGTACCCTTGATGAGAAGGGTACATTTTTTACATGAAGGTAAGCATCCTTGATGTCCCGAGACATCATGTAGTCCCCTTCTTCCAGGTTCGCAATCACTGCTCTGAGTGACTCAATCTTGAATTTGAACCTCTGTATGTAAGTGTTCAAAGATTTTAGATTTATAATCGGTCTCACCAAGCCGTCCGGCTTTGGTACCACAACAGTGTGGAATAATACCCCGTTCCCTGTTGCAGGAGGGGTACCTTGATTATCACCTGCTGGGAATACAGCTTGTGAATGGCTTCCAAAACTATCTCCCTGTCAGAAGGAGACATCGGTAAAGCCGACTTTAGGAAACGGCGAGGGGGAGACGTCTCGAATTCTAATTTGTACCCCTGAGTATCACCTGAAGGATCCAGGGGTCTACTTGCGAGTGAGCCCACTGCACGCTGAAATTCATTGAGACGGGCCCCCCACCGTGCCTGATTCTGCTTGTAAAGCCCCAGCGTCATACTGAGGGCTTGGCAGAGGCGGGAGAGGGTTTCTGTTCCTCGGAACTGGCTGATTTCTGCAGCCTTTTTCCTCTCCCTCTGTCACGGGGCAGAAAAGAGGAACCTTTTGCCCGCTTGTCCACGAAAAGACTGCGCCTGATAATACGGCGTCTTCTCATGATGAGAGGCGACCTAGGGAACAAACGTGGATTTCCCAGCTGTTGCCGTGGCCACCAGGTCTGAAAGACCGACCCCAAATAACTCCTCCCCTTAATAAGGCAATACTTCCAAATGCTGTTTGGAATACGCATCACCTGACCACTGACGTGTCCATAACCCTCTACTGGTAGAAATGGACAACGCACTTAGACTTGATGCCAGTCGGCAAATATTCCGCTGTGCATCACGCATATATAGAAATGCATCTTTAAAATGCTCTATAGGCAATAATATACTGTCCCTATCTAAGGTAACAATATTTTCAGTCAGGGAATCCGACCACGTCAACCCAGCACTGCACATCCAGGCTGAGGCGATTGCTGGTCGCAGTATAACACCAGTATGTGTGTAATACATTTTAGGATATCCTCCTGCTTTCTATCAGCAGGATCCTTAAGGGCGGCCATCTCAGGAGAGGGTAGAGCCCTTGTTCTTACCAGCGTGTGAGCGCTTTATCCACCCCAGGGGGTGTTTCCCAACGCACCCTAACCTCTGGCGGGAAAGGATATAATGCCAATAACATTTCTCTAACGTCCTAGTGGATGCTGGGGACTCCGTCAGGACCATGGGGATTAGCGGCTCCGCAGGAGACAGGGCACAAAAATAAAGCTTTAGGATCAGGTGGTGTGCACTGGCTCCTCCCCCTATGACCCTCCTCCAAGCCTCAGTTAGGTTTTTGTGCCCGTCCGAGCAGGGTGCAATCTAGGTGGCTCTCCTAAAGAGCTGCTTAGAAAAAGTTTTTAGGTTTTTTATTATCAGTGAGTCCTGCTGGCAACAGGCTCACTGCATCGAGGGACTTAGGGGAGAGAAGTGAACTCACCTGCGTGCAGGATGGATTGGCTTCTTAGGCTACTGGACACCATTAGCTCCAGAGGGAGTCGGAACACAGGTCTCACCCTGGGGTTCGTCCCGGAGCCGCGCCGCCGACCCCCCTTGCAGATGCCGAAGATGGAAGAGGTCCAGAAGCAGGCGGCAGAAGACTTTTCAGTCTTCCTGAGGTAGCGCACAGCACTGCAGCTGTGCGCCATTGTTGTCAGCACACTTCACACAGCGGTCACGGAGGGTGCAGGGCGTTGGGGGGGCGCCCTGGGCAGCAATATATAATACCTTTTTATGGCTAAAAATACATCACATATAGCCCTTTGAGGCTATATGGATGTATTTAACCCCTGCCAGATCTCACAGATTCCGGAGAAGAGCCGCCGAAATAGGGGGCGGGGCTTAGTCTCCTCAGCACACAGCGCCATTTTCCTGCTCAGCTCCGCTGTGAGGAAGGCTCCCAGGACTCTCCCCTGCACTGCACTACAGAAACAGGGTAAAACAGAGAGGGGGGGGCACTTTTTTTGGCTATATTAATATATTTAAGCTGCTATAAGGATACAACACTTATATAGGGTTGTTCCCATATATATTATAGCGCTTGGGTGTGCGCTGGCAAACTCTCCCTCTGTCTCCCCAAAGGGCTAGTGGGGTCCTGTCTTCAATAGAGCATTCCCTGTGTGTCTGCTGTGTGTCGGTACGTGTGTGTCGACATGTATGAGGACGATGTTGGTGTGGAGGCAGAGCAATTGCCGGTAATGGTGATGTCACCCCCTAGGGAGTCGACACCGGAATGGATGGCTTTGTTTATGGAATTACGTGATAATGTCAGCACATTACAAAAATCAGTTGAGATGAGACGGCCGTCAAACCAGTTGGTACCTGCCCAGGCGTCTCAGACACCGTCAGGGGCTGTAAAACGCCCTTTACCTCAGTCGGTCGATACAGACCCAGACACGGACACTGAATCTAGTGTCGACGGTGAAGAAACAAACGTATTTTCCAGTAGGGCCACACGTTATATGATCACGGCAATGAAGGAGACTTTGCATATCTCTGATACTACAAGTACCACAAAAAGGGGTATTATGTGGGGGGTGAAAAAACTACCTGTAGTTTTTCCTGAATCAGAGGAATTGAATGATGTATGTGATGAAGCGTGGGTTAACCCAGATAGAAAAGGGCTAATTTCTAAAAAGTTATTGGCATTATACCCTTTCCCGCCAGAGGTTAGGGCGCGCTGGGAAACACCCCCTAAGGTGGATAAGGCGCTCACACGCTTATCAAAACAAGTGGCGTTACCGTCTCCTGATACGGCCGCCCTCAAGGATCCAGCTGATAGGAGGCTGGAAACTACTCTAAAAAGTATATACACACATACTGGTGTTATACTGCGACCAGCCATCGCCTCAGCCTGGATGTGCAGTGCTGGAGTGGTCTGGTCGGATTCCCTGACTGAAAATATTGATACCCTGGATAGGGACAGTATTTTACAGACTTTAGAGCAATTAAAGGATGCTCTTCTTTATATGCGAGATGCTCAGAGGGATATTTGCACTCTGGCATCGAGAGTAAGTGCGATGTCCATATCTGCCAGAAGAAGTTTATGGACACGACAGTGGTCAGGTGTTGCGGATTCCAAACGGCATATGGAAGTATTGCCGTATAAAGGGGAGGAATTATTTGGCGTCGGTCTATCGGATTTGGTGGCCACGGCAACTGCCGGGAAATCCACCTTTTTACCTCAGACCCCCTCCCAACAGAAAAAGACACCGTCTTTTCAACCGCAGTCCTTTCGGTCCTATAAGAACAAGCGGGCAAAAGGACAGTCATATCTGCCCCGAGGCAGAGGAAAGGGTAAGAGAGGGCAGCAAGCAGCCCCTTCCCAGGAACAGAAGCCCTCCGCGGGTTCTGCAAAGCCCTCAGCATGACGCTGGGGCTTTACAAGCGGACTCAGGAGCGGTGGGGGGTCGACTCAAGAATTTCAGCGCGCAGTGGGCTTGCTCACAGGTGGACCCCTGGATCCTGCAGGTAGTATCTCAGGGTTACAGGTTGGAATTCGAGAAGTCTCCCCCTTGCCGGTTCCTAAAGTCTGCTTTGCCAACGTCTCCCTCAGACAGGGCGACGGTATTGGAAGCCATTCACAAGCTGTTTTCTCAGCAGGTGATAGTCAAGGTACCCCTCCTACAACAGGGAAAGGGGTATTACTCCACGCTATTTGTGGTACCGAAGCCGGACGGCTCGATAAGACCTATTCTAAATCTGAAATCTTTGAACCTGTACATACAAAAATTCAAGTTCAAGATGGAATCACTCAGAGCAGTGATAGCGAATCTGGAAGAAGGGGACTTTATGGTGTCCCTGGACATAAAAGATGCTTACCTGCATGTCCCAATTTGCCCTTCACATCAAGGGTACCTCAGGTTCGTGGTGCAAAACTGTCATTATCAGTTTCAGACGCTGCCGTTTGGATTGTCCACGGCACCTCGGGTCTTTACCAAGGTAATGGCCGAAATGATGATTCTTCTGCGAAGAAGAGGCGTATTAATTATCCCTTACTTGGACGATCTCCTGATAAGGGCAAGGTCCAGAGAACAGCTGGAGGACGGAGTAGCACTAACCCAAGTAGTGCTGCAACAACACGGGTGGATTCTGAATTTCCCAAAATCTCAGTTGACCCCGACAACACGTCTACTGTTCCTGGGAATGATTCTGGACATGGTTCAGAAAAAGGTGTTTCTTCCGGAGGAGAAAGCCAAGGAGTTATCCGAACTTGTCAGGAACCTCCTAAAACCAGGAAAAGTGTCTGTGCATCAATGCACAAGAGTCCTGGGAAAGATGGTGGCTTCTTACGAAGCAATCCCATTCGGAAGATTCCACGCACGAACTTTTCAGTGGGATCTGCTGGACAAATGGTCCGGATCGCATCTGCAGATGCATCAGCGGATAACCTTATCGCCACGGACAAGGGTGTCTCTTCTGTGGTGGTTGCAGAGTGCTCATCTGTTAGAAGGCCGCAGATTCGGCATACAGGACTGGGTCCTGGTGACCACGGATGCCAGTCTGAGAGGCTGGGGAGCGGTCACACAGGGAAGAAACTTCCAGGGAGTATGGTCAAGCCTGGAGATGTCTCTTCACATAAATATACTGGAGCTAAGAGCGATTTACAATGCTCTAAGCCTGGCAAAACCCCTGCTTCGGGGTCAGCCGGTGTTGATCCAGTCAGACAACATCACGGCAGTCGCCCACGTAAACAGACAGGGCGGCACAAGAAGCAGGAGAGCAATGGCAGAAGCTGCAAGGATTCTTCGCTGGGCGGAAGATCATGTGATAGCACTGTCAGCAGTGTTCATTCCGGGAGTGGACAACTGGGAAGCAGACTTCCTCAGCAGACACGATCTACACCCGGGAGAGTGGGGACTTCATCCAGAAGTCTTCCACATGATTGTGAACCGTTGGGAAAAACCAAAGGTGGATATGATGGCGTCTCGCCTCAACAAAAAACTGGACAGGTATTGCGCCAGGTCAAGAGACCCTCAGGCAATAGCTGTGGACGCTCTGGTAACACCGTGGGTGTTCCAGTCAGTGTATGTGTTTCCTCCTCTGCCTCTCATACCCAAAGTACTGAGAATTATACGGAAAAGGGGAGTAAGAACGATACTCGTGGCTCCGGATTGGCCAAGAAGAACTTGGTACCCGGAACTTCAGGAGATGCTCACGGAAAATCCGTGGCCTCTACCTCTAAGACGGGACCTGATTCAGCAGGGACCGTGTCTATTCTAAGACTTACCGCGGCTGCGTTTGACGGCGTGGCGGTTGAACGCCGAATTCTAAGGGAAAAAGGCATTCCAGAAGAGGTCATTCCTACACTGGTTAAAGCCAGGAAGGAGGTGACTGCACAACATTATCACCGCATTTGGAGAAAATATGTTGCGTGGTGTGAGGCCAGGAAGGCCCCCACGGAGGAATTTCAATTGGGTCGATTCCTACATTTCCTGCAAACAGGATTGTCTATGGGCCTCAAATTGGGGTCCATTAAGGTTCAAATTTCGGCCCTGTCGATTTTCTTCCAAAAAGAATTGGCTTCAGTTCCTGAAGTCCAGACTTTTGTAAAAGGAGTACTACATATACAGCCCCCGGTTGTGCCCCCAGTGGCTCCGTGGGACCTTAATGTAGTTTTGGATTTTCTCAAATCCCATTGGTTTGAGCCACTCAAATCGGCGGATTTGAAATATCTTACATGGAAAGTAACCATGCTACTGGCTCTGGCTTCAGCCAGGAGAGTGTCAGAATTGGCGGCTTTATCGTATAAAAGCCCATATCTGATTTTCCATTCGGACAGGGCAGAACTGCGGACGCGTCCTCATTTTCTGCCTAAGGTGGTGTCAGCGTTTCACCTGAACCAGCCTATTGTGGTGCCTGCGGCTACTAGCGATTTGGAGGATTCCAAGTTGCTGGACGTTGTCAGGGCATTGAAAATATATATTTCAAGGACGGCTGGAGTCAGAAAATCTGACTCGCTGTTTATACTGTATGCACCCAACAAGCTGGGTGCTCCTGCTTCTAAGCAGACGATTGCTCGTTGGATTTGTAGCACAATTCAACTTGCACATTCTGTGGCAGGCCTGCCACAGCCTAAATCTGTCAAGGCCCATTCCACAAGGAAGGTGGGCTCATCCTGGGCGGCTGCCCAAGGGGTCTCGGCATTACAACTCTGCCGAGCAGCTACGTGGTCGGGGGAGAACACGTTTGTAAAATTCTACAAATTTGATACCCTGGCTAAAGAGGACCTGGAGTTCTCTCATTCGGTGCTGCAGAGTCATCCGCACTCTCCCGCCCATTTGGGAGCTTTGGTATAATCCCCATGGTCCTGACGGAGTCCCCAGCATCCACTAGGACGTTAGAGAAAATAAGATTTTACTTACCGATAAATCTATTTCTCGTAGTCCGTAGTGGATGCTGGGCGCCCATCCCAAGTGCGGATTGTCTGCAATACTTGTACATAGTTATTGTTACAAAAAAATCGGGTTGTTCTTGTTGTGAGCCGTCTGTTCAGAGGCTCCTACGTTGTCATACTGTTAACTGGGTTCAGATCACAAGTTGTACGGTGTGATTGGTGTGGCTGGTATGAGTCTTACCCGGGATTCAAAATCCTTCCTTATTGTGTACGCTCGTCCGGGCACAGTATCCTAACTGAGGCTTGGAGGAGGGTCATAGGGGGAGGAGCCAGTGCACACCACCTGATCCTAAAGCTTTATTTTTGTGCCCTGTCTCCTGCGGAGCCGCTAATCCCCATGGTCCTGACGGAGTCCCCAGCATCCACTACGGACTACGAGAAATAGATTTATCGGTAAGTAAAATCTTATTTTTTTATCAGTTGTTATTGGGGGAACCCCACGCATCATCACACACTTCATTTAATTTCTCAGATTCAGGAAAACTACAGGTAGTTTTTCCTCACCGAACATAATACCCCTTTTTGGTGGTACTCGTATTATCAGAAATGTGTAAAACATTTTTCATTGCCTCAATCATGTAACGTGTGGCCCTACTGGAAGTCACATTTGTCTCTTCACCGTCGACACTGGAGTCAGTATCCGTGTCGGCGTCTATATCTGCCATCTGAGGTAACGGGCGCTTTAGAGCCCCTGACGGCCTATGAGACTTCTGGACAGGCACAAGCTGAGTAGCCGGCTGTCTCATGTCAACCACTGTCTTTTATACAGAGCTGACACTGTCACGTAATTCTTCCAACAGTTCATCCACTCAGGTGTCGACCCCCTAGGGGGTGACATCACTATTACAGGCAATCTGCTCCGTCTCCACATCATTTTTCTCCTCATACATGTCGACACCAACGTACCGACATACAGCACACACACAGGGAATGCTCTGATAGAGGACAGACCCCACTAGCCCTTTGGGGAGACAGAGGGAGAGTTTGCCAGCACACACCAGAGCGCTATATATATACAGGGATAACCTTATATAAGTGTTTTTCCCCTTATAGCTGCTGTATTGTTTATACTGCGCCTAATTAGTGCCCCCCCTCTCTTTATTTAACCCTTTCTGTAGTGTAGTGACTGCAGGGGAGAGACAGGGAGCTTCCCTCCAACGGAGCTGTGAGGGAAAATGGCGCCAGTGTGCTGAGGAGATAGGCTCCGCCCCCTTATCGGCGGCCTTATCTCCCGTTTTTTGTGTATTTTTGGCATGGGTTAAATGCATCCATATAGCCCAGGGGCTATATGTGATGCATCTTTTGCCATTTAAGGTATTTTTATTGCGTCTCAGGGCGCCCCCCCCCCCCCCCCCAGCGCCCTGCACCCTCAGTGACCGGAGTGTAAAGCGTGCTGAGAGCAATGGCGCACAGCTGCGGTGCTGTGCGCTACCTTTTTGAAGACAGTACGTCTTCTGCCGCCGATTTTCCGGATCTCTTCAGGCTTCTGGCTCTGTAAGGGGGCCGGCGGCACGGCTCTGGGACCCATCCCGGCTGGGCCTGTGATCGTCCCTCTGGAGCTAATGTCCAGTAGCCTAAGAAGCCCAATCCACTCTGCAGTCAGGTGAGTTCGCTTCTTCTCCCCTTAGTCCCTCGATGCAGTGAGCCTGTTGCCAGCAGGACTCACTGAAAATAAAAAACCTAAAACTAACTTTTCACTAAGCAGCTCACGAGAGCCACCTAGTGTGCACCCTTCTCGTTCGGGCACAGAAATCTAACTGAGGCTTGGAGGAGGGTCATAGGGGGAGGAGCCAGTGCACACCAGCTAGTCCTAAAGCTTTCTTTAGATGTGCCCAGTCTCCTGCGGAGCCGCTAATCCCCATGGTCCTTACGGAGTCCCCAGCATCCACTTAGGACGTTAGAGAAATAAAGGATACTAATAATAATATATACTGTAAGCATCCATCTAGATATACGTAACAGAATCCTAATTTCAGGAGTTTATTAGAGTATTATAGGCTAGAGACTCAGAGACATGTTTGTGACTGAACAATCTGTTTTGTAACCAATGGTTTCTAGTGAGCTGCAGGCTGCGGCGTGCGCGCTCCCGGACGAGGAGCTCCGGCGAGACGTGCGCGCCGCCGGCGAAGACGAGCTCCCCGGTGAATGATTTCTCCCAGCAGCCCCCGCGCCGGCCGCTTCCTCCCTGGGCTCCCGGACTGGACATGGCGTTCACGTTCGCGGCCTTCTGCTACATGCTGGCCCTGCTGCTGACCGCGGCGCTCATCTTCTTCGCCATCTGGCATGTAAGTAGCCTGGTGGGGGCGGGAGACCGGAGAGGCCCGGCGGCTCCATCCCCGGCTGGCCGGCGTGCCTCAGCGAGACATGCTGGGGCTTGTAGTGCCACCATGCGTTCCTGACTTCCACCGTGTGTACCACCTGGGTCAGCATAAGCTCTGCCCCATCACACCCAGGAGGCCCACACATTGGGGTTATTGCATAATTGAAAGAAAAGGAAAAAATAAAAATAATAATAAATATATATATATATATATATATATATATATATATATATATATATATATATAAAAAATATTTTTATTTTATCTCTTTATTTTATTATTTATATGTGTGTGTTTCTGATGAATAGCTGTATAAATGCATTTACCATACAGTATGTCTTGTATATCCCTGCTGGAGCTGTGCCGCTCCATGTGGATGCCATTGGAAGGTGGATACATAGTGGTGTCACTATTGCCGTAATCCGAATATACCCCTGGTTATCATGGAAGGCATTCATGTGCAATGGATGACTGCTGCAGACAGACAGAGATACTCCTTCCTGTGGGGGCACCGTCCGCAGCTAGCGGAAACACTCATACGGTGGTGGCAACCACCTCCGTCCCAGCATGGAATGGAAAGAGTGTTTCCATAACATCGGGAACATCGATGGTTGCCAAGTGTTGGTTTCCAGGGGCCACCCCTACGCCCGCCTGTCCTGTGATAGGACAGTATCAGAGAAAAGGAATTGTGATAAATCTGGGTCTCGGAAATAATATAGAATAGGGATCCGTATTCTGACGCTTTCTGCGCACTGTGTTTGCATCATACATTGCACACTATGGGGTCGATAAAATTCAGTGACAGTTGAATAGCCCGGCGCTATTCAGTTCAGCTCAAGTTAAGTCGGCGAAAGCCCGTTCTCGCGGACTTAACAGGTTGAATTGTTGGGAGAACGGGTATTCTCCGACTTAACTCCCCGCCGCGATGCTGATTCCCGACAGAATCAGACTCGCTCTGGCAGCACTTTTGTCGGATTTCCTCTCTCATCCCCCCCGGTGATGAGAGAAGAATTCCCGACAATTGGTGTCACTTGGCGCTGTATTGAATAGCGGCGGGAGCTAACTCCCGGCGCTATTCAACTGTCGCTGAATTGAATCGAACCCTATGGGAGGAGTTCTTTAGTAGCTGGGCTTACTGCAGGCTTTTTGCTTCTGGGTTAAGCCCTGGAGAAATTCTATCCCGCGGAAAAGCATAGATTCCGGGATAAGTGTCAGGAGAGCTGCAATTACACATGCGGTAAGCCACAAACTCGCAGCTCCTTAGGGCTGGGTATATAAATCTATGAGGTGGGAGCGCGTCATTGGCGGTGTTTCCACGCCGTTACAGCGGCTCATCATGATGCTTGCTCCTAAATGAATCGACACCAAAGTGTGCGTCTATGCCTAAAAAAAAAAATGCACCTGTCTAATGTGCAGTATCCGCCGGAATCTCAATAAATATGCACTGACGTGTCCTTACTGTATTTCTGTCTTGTCGCACATCTAATACAATATTCCTACCCATATAACTACAATTTAGGCAGTTTCGTATTTCTAATGATTTTAAGAAGCAGTTTCAGATTTATTTTTTTCTTAATTGAGCGTTACAGTGTTGATCCCTGGTAATTAATCTTTTGGTTCCATGATGTGATAAAAAATAATACAGAAGGAGTGTAACCTTTTATTAACCGCTGTATGTGGTCAGTGCAATCGCACTTCAGTGACCCCGCTCCCTTCCCGACCAGTTTGTATTTATGGGGGGAGATCTGGCGAACAGCAGAGAAGACGCTGCCTGTTTGACTTATTAGTTTGTGAATTGAAAAGTTGGAGTGGAATATTTATTGCAGGGGTGTGGAACTACACATCCCAGCATAACCTTTTACTGTTATAGCATGTTCTAATATCAAAACTCGTGCAGGGCATGCTGGGTTGTGCAGTTCCACAGTAGATGGAGGGCTGCACGTTGAATACCTTTGCTGTATTGGAAACAATAATGCCACTCAAAGGGAGTTCAGTATGAGTTGCCGATGGATGGGATGCCAGCTGTCAGTACACAGACAGCGTCTTCTCATCCATCAGAATCCCAAGAGCCCCCCATTAAGCCGCCTAACCCCCACCTGTTCCCTACCCTAACCCTCCCTGCTTGTTGCCTAACCCTCTCTTCCCCGCTGCCTAAACCTAACCCTCCCAGCTAGGTGCCTAACCATAACCTCCCCTGCCAAGTTCCTAACACCCCTCCCCCGATACCTAACCTTCCCATCCCTAAACCCTTAACCTAATCATCCCTTCCCCACTGCCTAACCCTCCCAGCTAGGTGCCTATCCCTAACCTCCCCTGCCAAGTTCCTAACCCTCCTTCCCCGATACCTAACCTTCCCATCCCTAAACCCTTACCCTAACCATCCCTTCCCCACTGCCTAAACCTAACCCTCCCAGCTAGGTGCCTAACCATAGCCTCCCCTGCCAAGTTCCTAACCCTCCTTCCCCGATACCTAACCTTCCCATCCCTAAACCCTTCCCCTAACCATCCCTTCCCCACTGCCTAAACCTAACCCTCCCAGCTAGGTGCCTATCCCTAACCTCCCCTGCCAAGTTCCTAACCCTCCTTCCCCGATACCTAACCTTCCCATCCCTAAACCCTTCCCCTAACCATCCCTTCCCCACTGCCTGTGCTTATCCCTAACCTCCCCTGCCAAGTTCCTAACCCTCCTTCCCCGATACCTAACCTTCCCATCCCTAAACCCTTACCCTAACCATCCCTTCCCCACTGCCTAACCCTAACCCTCCCAGCTAGGTGCCTATCCCTAACCTCCCCTGCCAAGTTCCTAACCCTCCTTCCCCGATACCTAACCTTCCCATCCCTAAACCCTTCCCCTAACCATCCCTTCCCCACTGCCTAACCCTAACCCTCCCAGCTAGGTGCCTATCCCTAACCTCCCCTGCCAAGTTCCTAACCC
Source organism: Pseudophryne corroboree (assembly GCF_028390025.1). Classification (NCBI taxonomy): domain Eukaryota; kingdom Metazoa; phylum Chordata; class Amphibia; order Anura; family Myobatrachidae; genus Pseudophryne; species Pseudophryne corroboree. The sequence goes on along the minus strand of NC_086455.1, from coordinate 162,742,551 downwards.
TCCTTCCCCAATACCTAACCTTCCCATCCCTAAACCCTTCCCCTAACCATCCCTTCCCCACTGCCTAACCCTAACCCTCCCAGCTAGGTGCCTATCCCTAACCTCCCCTGCCAAGTTCCTAACCCTCCTTCCCCGATACCTAACCTTCCCATCCCTAAACCCTTCCCCTAACCATCCCTTCCCCACTGCCTAACCCTAACCCTCCCAGCTAGGTGCCTATCCCTAACCTCCCCTGCCAAGTTCCTAACCCTCCTTCCCTGATACCTAACCATCCTATCCCTGAACCCTTACCCCAACCACACTTCTAATGGCTAAACCTAACACCACCACACCCCATCCCTCCCCCCCCCCTCCCCTCGGTGGACGCGATCAAGTCCTGCTGGAAGAATGATCAGGATTCTGGGAGTCTGTATTTACACGCCGGAATCACGAGTCCTCTCTGGATTTTAACGTCGGTGTTCCTGCGGTGGACGGGATTCCGGCGTCGGTATTTTGAGCGCCGGGAGCCCGCCAGTCGGTCAGCTGACTGCATCCCTTGTCCATTCCAAGCTTGTACCAGTCTAGCTATAAACTGATATAAATAAGGTCTCTTGTAGATGATAAAGAGGCACTTGTACAAGACAGATTGGGCCAGCCTTGGTCCTGTTGCCAGACTCGCACACAACACCGTTTCAGCATCTTCTCAAAACAATATATTGCTTTCAAAAAATAAATTGGTGACGTTCAGCTTTATAATTTACATGTTTAAATCTTTATTTTGAAATTCCTGTTCTGGATTTAATTGTGCGGTCTGCACCCCTGTTGCGGTGCTGCGACACACGATCGTTATAGTTCAGGGTCCACTATTTGGTGACTCAACCAAGTTTATCAGGTTTATTGTGAGTCCACGCCCATATACAGGTTAGTATTCATAGGCCGCAGAGTATTACTGTTTAGGAAATATTCTCTTTTTAAGGCCCTTCTGCTGTGTTCAGTGGATGTTATATTATTGCAGAGGTAAGGAACCCGCATTAGTGTAATTGCAGTCACTGTGCGCACGCTGGCTCCGTAGGGCTTGTTTACAGCCTTTCTCCCTTGTGGCCGTTTTGCAGCACCCAGTGGGGCTGGTGGAAAATGGCCTTAATTTAATCAAGTGAAAGTGCACAAAGAAAAGAAAATAGCATATGCCCGCACATACACAGAGCTTGGTTTGCGGCACGCCATCTGTGTGTATTTGACACCTGACCTTGTAGCAGGTGCAAAAGAAACACATCCTGACGGGTATATATACATGAGCCTACTTGCTGGTTTGCATGAGGTGCAATTGCGTGACTGAACTTGGCCTAGCTGGCATCACCCCTCCCCACCACCTGTGTCAGCTCTCATCGTAAAGTTTGATTTGTGCAAACTGCTTGTGGGTCTGCCTAGGTGCATTACTGTGCGCTTGTGTCCTAGCATTGCGCAGTGTGAAAATGCGCAAAATAACAAGTTTGCGTGCTGCTCGCTCCGCATCAGCTAAAGTCAGTCTGACAGCGTCTTCTTAATTTCTATCTTGACATCTAAGTCTCCACCTAACAATTACATTTTCAAGGAGGATATTTTAGGCCATATTTTTTTCTCTGACGTCCTAGTGGATGCTGGGACTCCGTCAGGACCATGGGGAATAGCGGCTCTGCAGGAGACAGGGCACAAAATTTAAAAGTTTGACCACTAGGTGGTGTGTACTGGCTCCTCCCCCTATGACCCTCCTCCAAGCCTCAGTTAGGTTTTTGTGCCCGTCCGAGCAGGGTGCAATCTAGGTGGCTCTCCTAAAGAGCTGCTTAGAAAAAGTTATTAGGTTTTTTATTTTCAGTGAGTCCTGCTGGCAACAGGCTCACTGCAACGAGGGACTTAGGGGAGAAGAAGTGAACTCACCTGCGTGCAGGATGGATTTGCTTCTTAGGCTACTGGACACTAGCTCCAGAGGGACGATCACAGGTACAGCCTGGATGGGTCACCGGAGCCGCGCCGCCGACCCCCTTGCAGATGCCGAATAGAGAAGAGGTCCAGAAACCGGCGGCAGAAGACGTCTCAGTCTTCATGAGGTAGCACACAGCACTGCAGCTGTGCGCCATTGCTCTCCGCACACTTCACACCAGCGGTCACTGAGGGTGCAGGGCGCTGGGGGGGGCGCCCTGGGCAGCAATGTAATATACCTATTCTGGCTAAAATATATCACATATAGCCCCTGGGGCTATATGGATGTATTTAACCCCTGCCAGGTTCCAAAAAAACCGGGAGAAGAAGCCCGCCAAAAAGGGGGCAGGGCCTATTCTCCTCAGCACACAGCGCCATTTTCCTGCCCAGCTCCGCTGCGAGGAAGGCTCCCAGGACTCTCCCCTGCACTGCACTACAGAAACAGGGTAAAAACAGAGAGGGGGGGCACTTATTGGCGATATTTATAATATTTGAGCTGCTATAAAGGGAACACACTTATTAATGTTGTCCCTATATATATTTATAGCGCTTGGGTGTGTGCTGGCAAACTCTCCCTCTGTCTCCCCAAAGGGCTAGTGGGGTCCTGTCTTCTATCAGAGCATTCCCTGTGTGTCTGCTGTGTGTCGGTACGTGTGTGTCGACATGTATGAGGACGATGTTGGCGTGGAGGCGGAGCAATTGCCTGTAATGGTGATGTCACCCCCTAGGGAGTCGACACCAGAATGGATGGCTTTGTTTATGGAATTACGGGATAGTGTCAGCACGCTACAAAAGTCGGTTGACGACATGAGACAGCCGGCAAACCAGTTAGTACCTGTCCAGGCGTCTCAGACACCGTCAGGGGCTGTAAAACGCCCTTTACCTCAGTCGGTCGACACAGACCCAGACACTGAATCCAGTGTCGACGGTGAAGAAACAAACGTATTTTCCAGTAGGGCCACACGTTATATGATCACGGCAATGAAGGAGGCTTTGCATATCTCTGATACTGCAAGTACCACAAAAAGGGGTATTATGTGGGGTGTGAAAAAACTACCGATAGTTTTTCCTGAATCAGTGGAACTGAATGAAGTGTGTGATGAAGCGTGGGTTACCCCAGATAGAAAACTGCTAATTTCAAAGAAGTTATTGGCATTATACCCTTTCCCACCAGAGGTTAGGGCGCGCTGGGAAACACCTCCTAGGGTGGATAGGGCGCTCACACGCTTATCAAAGCAAGTGGCGTTACCGTCTCCTGATACGGCCGCCCTCAAGGATCCAGCTGATAGGAGGCTGGAGAATACATTAAAAAGTATATACACACATACGGGTGTTCTACTGAGACCAGCAATCGCCTCAGCCTGGATGTACAGTGCTGGCGTGGCTTGGTCGGAGTCACTGTCTGAAAATATTGATACCCTGGATAGGGACAGTATTTTACTGACTATAGAGCAGTTAAAGGATGCATTTCTTTATATGCGAGATGCACAGAGAGATATTTGCACTCTGGCATCAAGAGTAAGTGCGATGTCCATATCTGCCAGAAGAAGTTTATGGACGCGCCAGGGGTCAGGTGATGCGGATTCCAAACGACATATGGATGACGCTGGGACCTTACAAGCAGACTCAGGGGCGGTGGGGGGTCGCCTCAAACATTTCAGCGCACAGTGGGCTCACTCGCAGGTGGACCCCTGGATCCTGCAGGTAGTATCTCAGGGTTACAGGTTGGAATTCGAGAAGTCCCCTCCTCGCCGTTTCCTAAAGTCTGCTTTGCCAACGTCTCCCTCCGACAGGGCGACGGTATTGGAGGCCATTCACAAGCTGTATTCTCAGCAGGTGATAGTCAAGGTACCCCTCCTACAACAGGGACAGGGGTATTACTCCACGCTATTTGTGGTACCGAAGCCGGACGGCTCGGTAAGACCGATTCTAAATCTAAAATCTCTGAACCTGTACATACAAAAATTCAAGTTCAAGATGGAGTCACTCAGAGCAGTGATAGCGAATCTGGAAGAAGGGGATTTTATGGTGTCCTTGGACATCAAGGATGCTTACCTTCATGTTCCAATTTGTCCTTCACACCAAGGGTACCTCAGGTTCGTGGTCCAAAACTGTCATCATCAGTTTCAGACGCTGCCGTTTGGATTGTCCACGGCACCCCGGGTCTTTACCAAGGTAATGGCCGAAATGATGATCCTTCTTCGAAGAGAAGGCGTCTTAATTATCCCTTACTTGGACGATCTCCTGATAAGGGCAAGATCCAGAGAACAGCTGGAGGTCGGAGTAGCACTAACCCAAGTAGTGCTCCAACAACACGGGTGGATTCTGAATTTTCCAAAATCCCAACTGATCCCGACGACACGTCTGTTGTTCCTAGGGATGATTCTGGACACTGTTCAGAAAAAGGTATTTCTTCCGGAGGAGAAAGCCAGGGAGTTATCCGATCTAGTCAGGAACCTCCTAAAACCAGGAAAAGTATCTGTGCATCAATGCACAAGAGTCCTGGGAAAAATGGTAGCTTCTTACGAAGCGATTCCATTCGGCAGATTCCATGCACTTTTCAGTGGGATCTGCTGGACAAATGGTCCGGATCGCATCTGCAGATGCATCAGCGGATAAAATTGTCCACAAGGACAAGAGTGTCTCTGCTATGGTGGTTGCAGAGTGCTCATCTGTTAGAGGGCCGCAGATTCGGCATACAGAACTGGGTCCTAGTGACCACGGATGCCAGCCTGAGAGGCTGGGGAGCGGTCACACAGGGAAGTAACTTCCAGGGCGTGTGGTCAAGCCTGGAGACGTCTCTTCACATAAATATACTGGAGCTAAGAGCAATCTACAATGCTCTAAGCCTGGCAAAACCTCTGCTTCAGGGTCAGCCGGTGTTGATTCAGTCGGACAACATCACGGCAGTTGCCCACGTAAACAGACAGGGCGGCACAAGAAGCAGGAGGGCAATGGCAGAAGCTGCAAGGATTCTCCGCTGGGCAGAAAATCATGTGTTAGCACTGTCAGCTGTGTTCATCCCGGGAGTGGACAACTGGGAAGCAGACTTCCTCAGCAGACACGATCTGCACCCGGGAGAGTGGGGACTTCATCCAGAAGTCTTCCACATGATTGTGGTCCATTGGGAAAGACCAATGGTGGACATGATGGCGTCCCGCCTCAACAAAAAACTGGACCGGTATTGCGCCAGGTCAAGAGACCCTCAGGCAATAGCTGTAGACGCTCTGGTAACACCATGGGTGTACCAGTCAGTGTATGTGTTTCCTCCTCTGCCTCTCATACCAAAAGTACTGAGAATTATACGGCAAAGGGGAGTAAGAACGATACTCGTGGCTCCGGATTGGACAAGAAGAACTTGGTACCCGGAACTTCAGGAGATGCTCACGGAAGATCCGTGGCCTCTACCTCTAAGACGGGACCTGCTTCAGCAGGGACCGTGTCTATTCCAAGACTTACCGCGGCTGCGTTTGACGGCATGGCGGTTGAACGCCGAATCCTAAGGGAAAAAGGCATTCCGGAAGAGGTCATCCCTACCCTGGTAAAAGCCAGGAAGGAGGTGACTGCACAACATTATCACCGCATTTGGAGGAAATATGTTGCGTGGTGTGAGGCCAGGAAGGCCCCGACGGAGGAATTTCAACTGGGTCGATTCCTACATTTCCTGCACACAGGATTGTCTATGGGCCTCAAATTAGGGTCCATTAAGGTTCAAATTTCGGCCCTGTCGATTTTCTTCCAGAAAGAATTGGCTTCAGTTCCTGAAGTCCAGACTTTTGTAAAAGGAGTACTACATATACAGCCCCCGGTTGTGCCCCCAGTGGCACCGTGGGATCTTAATGTAGTTTTGGATTTTCTCAAATCCCATTGGTTTGAGCCACTCAAATCGGTGGATTTGAAATATCTTACATGGAAAGTAACCATGCTACTGGCCCTGGCTTCAGCCAGGAGAGTGTCAGAATTGGCGGCTTTATCGTATAAAAGCCCATATCTGATTTTCCATTCGGACAGGGCAGAACTGCGGACGCGTCCTCACTTTCTGCCTAAGGTGGTTTCAGCGTTTCACCTGAACCAGCCTATTGTGGTGCCTGCGGCTACTAGCGATTTGGAGGATTCCAAGTTGCTGGACGTTGTCAGAGCATTGAAAATATATATTTCAAGGACGGCTGGAGTCAGAAAATCTGACTTGCTGTTTATACTGTATGCACCCAACAAGCTGGGTGCTCCTGCTTCTAAGCAGACGATTGCTCGTTGGATTTGTAGCACAATTCAACTTGCACATTCTGTGGCAGGCCTGCCACAGCCTAAATCTGTCAAGGCCCATTCCACAAGGAAGGTGGGCTCATCTTGGGCGGCTGCCCGAGGGGTCTCGGCATTACAACTCTGCCGAGCAGCTACGTGGTCGGGGGAGAACACGTTTGTAAAATTCTACAAATTTGATACCCTGGCTAAGGAGGACCTGGAGTTCTCTCATTCGGTGCTGCAGAGTCATCCGCACTCTCCCGCCCGTTTGGGAGCTTTGGTATAATCCCCATGGTCCTGACGGAGTCCCAGCATCCACTAGGACGTCAGAGAAAATAAGATTTTACTTACCGATAAATCTATTTCTCGTAGTCCGTAGTGGATGCTGGGCGCCCATCCCAAGTGCGGATTGTCTGCAATACTTGTACATAGTTATTGTTACAAAAAAAATCGGGTTGTTATTGTTGTGAGCCGTCTGTTCAGAGGCTCCTACGTTTGTCATACTGTTAACTGGGTTCAGATCACAAGTTGTACGGTGTGATTGGTGTGGCTGGTATGAGTCTTACCCGGGATTCAAAATCCTTCCTTATTGTGTACGCTCGTCCGGGCACAGTATCCTAACTGAGGCTTGGAGGAGGGTCATAGGGGGAGGAGCCAGTACACACCACCTAGTGGTCAAACTTTTAAATTTTGTGCCCTGTCTCCTGCGGAGCCGCTATTCCCCATGGTCCTGACGGAGTCCCAGCATCCACTACGGACTACGAGAAATAGATTTATCGGTAAGTAAAATCTTATTTTAATAAAACTTTATTTTTAAAGAGGGAAGAAGCGTCGAACAGTGTGCCGAATTCAGTTGTTTTGCGTGCCTGATCTTATTTCTAAAGTGACAGGAGATCACCGGGTGCAATTTTTTGCCATGTAAAGCGGCTAAACCTGACCAAAATAATGGGCGTGATGCGGAAAGTCCAGTTTGAAACGGGTCACTTTTTGTGCATTTCAGCTCGCACCCCTCCTACCTTCCCGGAGGCTGTTAGCTTAATTGCAGACGCCAGCAGCTGATTGCGCCGGAATGGAGCAACAATCGAATCGCTCCGTTGGGCGCCATCTACTGGTAGAAAAGAACAGTTGAATTCTTAGGAGGGAATTCAATTGATATCGCTGCCCGATCGCCTATCTGAAGTGATGGGAGATTGCAGGGGCGATATTCAATTGATGCCTCCTGATGCGCTGATCGCGCCCAGTCAGGTCACTTTTCGGATATTTCAGCTTTGGGGGGGGGTTGTGAACTGACGTGTCAGCGCTCCGGCAGCCGATCACGCCCAAACAGAGCTACATTTGAATAGCTCCGCTGGGCGGCATCTGCTGGTGATAACCACATTTGAATTCCCCCTTCTTCTTTAATGTCATGTGTCTCTACGTTATACACTCAATATGATCTATATATGTTTGTTTGCTTTCAGATAATTGCGTTTGATGAATTGAAAACAGACTACAAAAATCCTATAGACCAGTGTAACACGCTCAACCCGGTAAGTTTTAGATTGGCTTACGTATGCTCATTTGTCAGAGTACTCTCCTTAGGTGACGTCTGTCGCTGTCCGTGGCACCTGCATCTTGGTGTACATGGGTGGGCCAGTTGGGTTATCTTGAAGTAACTCTCCTACTCGGCAGCATGGGTTCCTGACACCAAAAACAGTTTGTATCTGGGGGATAGTAATCCATACTATTAACTTTCCTTTTGCTGCAAGGTAGAACCACCTATTGCGGTTACTACGAACCAGTAACCTACGCAAACCACTAGAACGTGGGTCTTTAACCTGCGTCCCTCTATAGCTGCTGTGGAACTATGCATCCCAGCATGCCCTGGCTCAGTTTTAGCATGCCTTAATAGCAAAACTATGGCAGGGCATACTGGGATTTGTAGTTCCGCAGGTTGAAGACCCATGCACTAGGAGGACAGCTGCTGTTGAAGTGGGAGGGTACCTTTGAGTGACGCCATCCCTTTCTGCCTGTGAGATGAGATGTGCAGTGCTGTATCTGGTTGTTAATCTCCCTGTGGTCTCGCCAGCTGTCGCACTAATATTCTTTCAATCTGCTTTTTACTTTGTCGCAAAAAAAACAAGACATTTGAAAAGCTGAAAAAGATTAAAAGAGTGAAAATTGCACTCAAGGTGTGTACATTCAGTTTACTGTTGAATTACTACATTTATTTTAGGAACATCAGTTTGTATGACCCCCTCCCTGTTCTCCCTACCACCCACCATGCCTGTTTCATATACATCCCCACATTTTTTGCAAAATGTGTTTCTCTTCCCCCTACGGAAGAACCTATTTTGCTTGTTGATTAAAATTGAAAAACTGTCTAATGCCTTCTGAGGTTATTGGTACCCGTTATACCTGATTTAGTGTTTCATTAGAGCAGGCATGTCCAAACTGCGGCCCTCCAGCTGTTGTGAAACTATATATCCCAGCATGCCCGGACACAGTTTTGCTGTCAGAGAATGCTAAAGCTGTGTAAGGGCATGCTGGGATGTGTAGTTTCTCAACAGCTGGAGGGCCACAGTTTGGACATGCCTGCATTAGAGGCTACAAACTGTCCGGATTAAACCGAAAATACCAGTTTCTGCTAAACCCAATCTAAAATGATCTCTGTCTAATCCTGGCTTGTGGTCTGAGATGGATCGCTGAAACAGGAAGACCTAATCACCTAGAAAAACACGCTGCTTTCACTGGAACTGCCAGGGTACCCGACGATTAGTTGTCCTCTGCCACCCCTACCCCCTCACCCCACTGTGTAACAGAACTGGCAGAGCTCTGCAGTAACCTGCCGCATAGATCAGCTCGCCCGGTGCTCTGGCTATAGGGCGAGCCGCCACTTCAGGAATATATTTTTCTTCTTCATCCACTAGGGGTCACTGGAGTACTCTTGGGATATGGACGGCGTAGCAGAACAAAGGCACTGAATATTTAAATTTAGAACTCTCCACCCCTCCATATCCCAGAGTACCTCAGTGTACGAACCCAGTGTTTTTTCTGTGCTCAAAGCACTAACATCGGCTTGTGGGATTCCCACACTTGTTGGAAGATTTTTATTAATTTTTCATTTTTATTTTTAAATTTTTTTTTTAATAGCACATCCCTTCCCAGTTTCAAGAAAAACATGGGTCCGGGATAGTGCCGCTGCACGGGCAGCGCATGGCGTGTCGGTCCTCACAAAGAGCACCCTCACAGCCACACGCAGTTCACTACCTGCTGTAGCACGGAGCTTGCAGATAGAAGCCCCGTCACAGCCATGAACTGCTGCCTGAGCTGGACGGAGCTTACAGGAAGAAGCCCCGTCGCAGCCATGATCTACTCCAGATGACTTAGAGGACTGGACGGAGCTTACACAAAGAAGCTCCGTCGCAGCCAGGACTACAGAGCTGGACGGAGCTTACACAGAAGAAGCCCGTCACAGCCATGATTTACAAGACAGCTGGACGAGCTTACACAGAGAAGCCCGTCACAGCCATGATTTACAAGACAGCTGGACGAGCTTACACATAAGAAGCCCGTCGCAGCCATGATCAGGAGACAAGCAAGGTAGGCTGGGGAACGGGGCGGTCAGCGCAGGCTGCCGCCCCGCTATGTTGGGGTTAATACCTGCTTCCGCTCTTCCGCCCGCAAGCCCCAGCTGCTATGTCTGCACAGCGCTCCGTCCGGCCGCCCAGCTCCGTCCGGCCGCCAGCACCATACGGCCGCAGACGCTCCCTCGGTCTCAGTACAGAGACGGGGACCGCCGCTCCGTCCGGCCGCCCAGCAGCCATCCACCCACATGTGCCAGCGCTATGAGGCTGCAGGCTTTCCGCAGGACACAGCGTTAAAAGGCACGGTGGAATTCTGGCGGATTAAATATATAAACAGCAGCACAGTGTATAGGCAGCTATATATATGTGACAGGTATTTATAATTGTTACCTGTCCTGGGAGTAATAGGCTATTGAGCCTATATTACTGTCTGTGAGTTTCACAGTATAATAGGCTATTGAGCCTATATTAATGGCTGTTATTATCACTGTATAATAGGTTATTCAGCCTATATATTAATGTTGGTGGTTATCACTGTATAATAGGCTATTGAGCCTATATTAAGTCTGTGATTATCACTGTATAATAGGCTATTCAGCTTATGTAAATGCTGTATAAATATATTAATGTCTGTAATTATCATAGGCTATTGAGCCTATATATATATATATATTTATTAATAGAGCATGTGTTGTACCCAGCCTGTGATTATACTGTATAATAAGCTAGATTAACACGGAAACATTTGTCACTTGTTCTGTGATTATCACGGTCAGCATGGCAAAGGGGCCATTTTAACCATGCTTCCTGTTGTTTTCCAGTGTGTAATTCTGGAACATTCCTGCCCTACATCTCTAAGCCACCAGAGGCGCAGGGGTGTTAGTGGGAATTTGGTTCGGGTTTCACATGCCCATGTGAACTGCTTTTCACATAAAGAATACTCTAGTTTCTCTTCACATCAAATAAATCTTTCGCTTTTACTATAGATTTCCGTAGAGAAAACAACCATGAGTTTCATATAAATATGCTGTTCAGCAATAAAATATATATATGACACATAACAATAAGTCGTGCAAGTGTCTGTCCGTTGCCTATTGTGGGGTCTGTCTGCATAGCGAGTAAGGCTCTAGCGCAGACTACAAATAATTTTAAAAATCCTATGTTGAGCATTGGCAATTCAAATTACAAGAGCGGTAACATCGGAGTCTCGGAAGTTACTCCGCCAGCTCTAACAAAAGACAGTTGTTGACTGGTCTTATAATTTAATGCACGATTCTATGTCAAATCTCACACCGATAACTACCAGTGAGAAGGGTACATTAGACCAGCACTCACATAGAGTGGGGTTTTTGACAACCATACATTGCTAAATCCCAGTGAGTCAATGTCTCCATTTTTACAGAGACTGAGTAGACTCTAACCACTATTTAATCGTTTCCAAAATGACGCGATCCGCCATTGGTAAATGCGTCTGTGTCAAACATTATAAAAACCCAGAATACATTTGGGTCACTAGACTCTATGTATGGAAACAATGAAAAAGAAGCTGCAGAGTATATCTGTAAAGCTTCTGCTAACGCCGGTTACTTTCATCGTCGCTAGTTTAAGCGCGACAAGGCCAGAGCTTGTTGGTCCTAAATTTGATATTCAGCCATTACCGCAGCCAGTATCAAAACGGAAATACTGGTGCCGGCGTTTAATCTCTTAAGACAAAACAGTCACGCCTTGTAACGACACGACGCTACAGTCAGCAAGCCAGTGGCTTGATGACCTCTTGGGCATCTCCATGTTCCAATCTGGAAGCGCGTCTTTACACGTTACATTTGCGGGGTTTCCAGACATCAACTCATGGATGTCTCAGATATTTACAGATTAAAGGACAAGACTGCCTCTGTCGAACGGTTTGGCAGGTTGCCATTTAGTCTCTGCTGGTTTTCAGCTGTTTTTATATCCAGGCAGTAGTACACCAACAGAGTCAGGGTTATTTATTCCCCTCTGTTTGGGGTAACAAAACCAGACAGCTCCGTCGCAGTCTCAATCAGCAAGTCACTTAATGCAGTTTGAAAATGGATTTTCTGCGGTTACTATTTGCATATATGGAGCCACAAAATTGCATAATTGCACTTGATCTTCACAATGCGTATTTACCCATTCCGGTTTGGTCATCACAGGTTCTAGCGTTTGCAAAACGCCACAACCATTAACCATTTCACTACCATTTGGCATCGTGTCAACGCCTCGGGTATTTACCAAAGTGATGTTGGTGATGATAGCTCATCTCAGAGACAATCGTCCATACTTAGACGATCTGCTCATAAGAACTCTGTCTCAACAGAGTTCCTCTAACTTGCGCTACTAATGTATACTGCGGTGGCAGGTCAAGTTTAAAAACAATCGCATCTAGTTCCGTCTAAACGACGTCAATTCCTAGGTAAGATTATAAATACGGTAAATCAAAGACATTTACCTACTACTCCAGCAAGAACAAATGTACATCTAGTAATTGGTGTAAAAGCCTCGCACACTAGCGGTACATTGGTGTATTCGCCTGTTAACAATAATGATGTGTTTTCAAAGCGCTTTAGTTCGCCGGCCTTCACTCGCGTTTCCCACAGAGGGGCGAGGGTGTATATACTCTGGACAAGAGTCTCAGAGGTTCAGGAGTTGTAGTTAAAAAAGATCAGCGACAGAGTTCTAAAACGGATCACGACAGATTGCTGTCGATAAATGTCCTGGAACTCCGTGCAATTTTCAATGCACTACATGCTTCGCTTTCAGTCTGACCAAGTGCAGTCAGACAACGCAACGGGAGTTGCATACACAACAACCACAGAGAACCAAGAAGCCGCATGGCAATGCAGCAGGTAACTCGAATCCTCTATTGCCCACAACACCATTATGTGAGGATGTCAACGGGGTTCATTCCGTGAGTGGACATCTGTTAGACAGATGATCTCGCCCGTCAGGATTTATATCCTGAAAACTGGACAGTAAATCCAGAGGTGTTTCATATGTGAGTACACAAAAGGAGTTACCCTCAGGTATACATGATGGCATCTTGCCACAATTACAAACGCTCAGTATGTGTACAGAACGACAGATCACAAGGGCAGTGGCGGTGGAGTCTCTCACATTCGTGTGGTCATACAGCATCGTGTATCTGGCTCCACCATTTTCCGCTGCTCTCTCCGTTGCGAAAACGGATCATAAGACAGTTCGTCACAGTCATACTAGTGATATCTCATGGGTTTCGGAGAGCTTGCTTCTCGAATCTCCAAGGAATACTGGCACACGATCTTGGTCCGCTCATAATACGTCCAACCTGTTACAACAGGGAACGTTCTTTTACCCCTAGTTACCTATGTACCTATTACCTATATACCGCGGCTGCGGTTGACGGGGTGGGGGGTTCAGACCGCCCTCTTAAGAAAAGAAATAGGGCATTACAGTATCGGTTATACTAATCATGTTACGAGCTAGTAAGCTGCTTAAGGCAGCTCATTATTACAAATTCATTATTACAAATTTGGTGTGCCTATATAGGTGGTAAAGCTCGGAAGTTTCCGACATCATCTTTCAAGTTACCCGTATTCTGTTATTTTACAAACAGGGTGGGATGGAGAACTGCGTTTATCTGCACTGAGGGTGCAGGTATCTGTGTGGTCAACTTATTTTCAAAAGACGTTTGACTATTGCGTCGGTACACACCTTTATACAAGGTGTCATCAAAGTGCAGCCTCCATTTATCCCACCTACAGCGCCAGGCGACTTGAGGTTGGGTTCACATTTCTTACAGTTTTCATATTTTGAACCCTTACAACAAATGGGGATTAAGTTTCTCACTTGGGAAAACATTTTTCTTCTAGCCTTAGCTTCGGCAAGGGTTTTGTTTTCATATTTGGGTGCCTTGTATTCCAAGCCACCGTATTTAAGTTTTCTCATGACAAAGCAATCAGTATACCAATAGTGGTTCCTGTGTTGACAGCACATTCTAGAATTCTGAATGTGGTACACGCATTACGCGTCTATATGTCCCGACCGTCTACAGTACGTAATACGGATACGTTGTTTGTTCTCTATAATGCTGCCAACTGGGGTTAGCCAGTTTTCTCAGCAGACATTATCCAGTTGGATAACAATGACTACAAGTCAGGCTTACTTTAAGGCTAAGTTACAGTCGCCTACGTCAGTAACAGCTCATCCCACAGGTTCTGTGGGAATGTCAGCCCCAGCGGGTCGTGGAGCGTCTACGACGCGGCTACATAGCCTTCAGTGCACCACGTTTGTGCACGTTTACACGTTATGAATGGTTGCGGCATCAGCATCTAGCTTTGGCTGCCTACTGTTACAAGTGTCAAACAGCTCTCCCGCCCACGAGGGAAGCTTTGGTACGTCCCAAGAGTACTCCAGTGACCCCTAGTGGATGAAGAAGAAAATAGGATTTTGGTACTTACCAGGTAAATCCTTTTCTTTGAATCCATAGGGGGCACTGGACGCCCACCCAGAGCAGTTTACCTGGGTTGTTTTAAGCTCAGAGGAGCTTAGGGTAACATGTTTTACCTTGTTTGTATTAAGCTCAAAGGAGCTTATGGTAACACATTTTCACCTTTTTGGTTCAAACTATCAAGGTCTATCGGTTATGCTGTCAACTGTTTAGTTGACATTAACTTTATGGGTCAACTTTGTTGTTGTCCGGTATGTTATAGGAATTCTCCATTGTCAACCTCTCTATAGCAGTTCGCTCAGTAAAAACACTGGGTTCGTACACTGAGGTACTCTGGGATATGGAGGGGTGGAGAGTTCTAAATTTAAATATTCAGTGCCTTTGTTCTGCTACGCCGTCCATATCCCAAGAGTACTCCAGTGCCCCCTATGGATTCAAAGAAAAGGATTTACCTGGTAAGTACCAAAATCCTATTTTCTAGGCTGTAATGCAGCTTTTGAGTAGTTAGAAGGGGCCAGCATTCCAACTACACTGTGAATCTGTAGCGCCGCTCCCTGCGTTTCCGCTGTCACTGCACGCGCTGGTTTATATGGGAAGCTAAAGCATCAGGTTATTAAGAAGGCATTTTACAGTTTTATTTCTCCCAAACGTCTCTTCATTATCACACTTGTGGTAAAACAATCTCGTACGTTTACTGTGACATCTTACTATTCACTGTGAGGTTATTAATATGCATGGGAAGTGCGATATTAACCCTGGAATGTGCACGGTCTAGCTTCTGTCTGGGGTGTGCTTGCTGTATGATTTCCCGTACTCCTGATCTGGCTGCAGATTAAGTGAATAATTGCTCGCAGTCCGGCTGGTTGCAGCAATGCAATATAAACGACCATTTAATTATTATTCAGCCCTGTCCAAGACGTGCGGCAGTGAAACCTCTCCCGTACGTGCGCACCGAGCAGGCTCTCTTGTGTTGTTCACCACATTCTGCTGCACCAGCAGAGATTATTTGTTCGGTGCCGCTGCTCTGTTAAGGATGCAAAAATCATAGATTTTTCTTTTATACAGCATAGATGTCACTAGATTTCAGCTGAAGTTTAGAGCGATGGGATTCCTTCCTCTGTCTCAGGGGGTAATTCCAAGTTGATCGCAGCAGGATTTTTGTTAGCAGTTGGGTAAAACCATGTGCACTGCAGGGGAGGCAGATGTAACATGTGCAGAGAGAGTTAGATTTGGGTGGGTTATTTTGTTTCTGTGCAGGGTAAATACTGGCTGCTTTATTTTTACACTGCAAATTAGATTGCAGATTGAACTCACCACACCCAAATCTAACTCTCTCTGCACATGTTACATCTGCCTCCCCTGCAGTGCACATGGTTTTGCCCAACTGCTAACAAAATTCCTGCTGTGATCAACTTGGAATTACCCCCTCTGTCTTTACTAGAACCAGTGACCTTTTTATGAATAGAAATATCAGATACACTGTATAAAAATAGATATAGGAAACAGAGTATTCTGTTGCCGGTTGGAGTTCTGTATATGGTCGTGTAGCTTGTTTTAGTTTCCATATTAAATGTCCGTATTTAGGGGTTGGGAACTATTTAAAATTCCTGTTTAAAAAGATCTATCTTGGTCCCTGGCAACGAGAGGAATCCGGTGGACTGTGCCGGATGTGGTGTGTTACCGTGGGCCTGATTCAGCAGGGTGCGGGTCTGCATCTTTGTCCAATCGCAGCTTACCCCACACTGTGTTAGGTACAGATTCTCCGTCAGGGAATGGTCTCCCATGTGAGGATTAGTGTCTGTGTATGCAGCCACTTCCACAGCACGCCCGTAGGATGGTACATCTCCGCCTCTAAATAGCCTTCTCCCTCTCTCCGCCCAGGAACGCTGAATACATTATCAGCACACTTCTGCATGCATCTGTACCATCGCAGTCGGGACGAATGCACATCCAACATGGATATAGCGTGCGATTCAGTATCAGGCCCCATATATCTACAAGGGGGCACAGTACATCCTGGAGACCTTAGAGCAGGCCTGGCCAACCTGTGGCTCTCCAGCTGTTGTAAATCTACAAGTCCCATCATGCTTTGCCACAGAATTGCTTTTAGGTAATGCTAGAACTGTGGAAGGGGATGCTGGGATGTGTAGTTCCACAACAGCAGGAGAGCCGCAGGTTGGCCAGGCCTGCCTTAGAGTATATGGACAGCAGCGAGTGATCACGTGTTTATTCTCTTACAGCTTGTGCTCCCGGAGTACCTCATCCATGCGTTCTTCTGTGTCATGTTTCTGTGTGCGGCGGAATGGCTCACGCTCAGTTTAAACATGCCGCTTCTGGCTTACCATATTTGGAGGTAATGTTTTACTGTCCACGTCCGAACGCTCTTATTTTGTGTCCATGCATATCTCCTGTTATCATAGGTTCACCAGAATAAATGCAAACATGAATAATAAAAGGTTTAGATAGCAGACCTAATAGGAAAGAGGTACGGCTAACATTAACGACTGTGGCTCAGAGATTGGGACAGATGTGACAGTACACCAGTGTAGGTGGGACTATAGGGTAGGTGTGAGGGTGTATTAGTGTGGGTAGGGTAGGTGTAAGGGTATGTCAGTGAGTAATATATGTGGGAGTAGGGTAGGTGTGAGGGTGTATTGGTGTGGGTAGTATAGGTGGGAGTAGGGTAGGTGTGAGGGTGTATTAGTGTGAGTAGGGTAGGTGTAAGGGTATGTCAGTGAGTAATATATGTGGGAGTAGGGTAGGTGTGAGGGTGTATTGGTGTGGGTAGTACAGGTGGGAGTAGGGTAGGTGTGAGGGTGTATTAGTGGGTAGTACAGGTGGGAGTAGGGTAGGTGTGAGGGTGTATTGGTGTGGGTAGTACAGGTGGGAGTAGGGGAGGTGTGAGGGTGTATTAGTGTGAGTTGTATAGGTGGTAGTAGGGTAGGTGTGAGGGTGTATTGGTGTGGGTAGTATACATGGGAGTAGGGTAGATGTGAGGGTGTATTAGTGTGGGTAGTATAGGTGGGAGTAGGGTAGGTGTGAGGGTGTATTAGTGTGGGTAGTATAGGTGGGAGTAGGGTAGGTGTGAGGGTGTATTAGTGTGAGTAGTATAGGTGGGAGTAGGGTAGATGTGAGGGTGTATTAGTGTGGGTAGTATAGGTGGGAGTAGGGTAGGTGTGAGGGTGTATTAGTGTGAGTAGTATAGGTGGGAGTAGGGTAGGTGTGAGGGTGTATTAGTGTGGGTAGTATAGGTGGGAGTAGGGGAGGTGTGAGGGTGTATTAGTGTGAGTAGTACAGGTGGGAGTAGGGGAGGTGTGAGGGTGTATTAGTGTGAGTAGTATAGGTGGGAGTAGGGGAGGTGTGAGGGTGTATTAGTGTGGGTAGTAGAGGTAGGAGTAGGGTAGGTGTGAGGGTGTATTAGTGTGAGTAGTATAGGTGGGAGTAGGGTAGGTGTGAGGGTGTACCAGTGTGAGTAGTACAGGTGGGAGTAGGGTAGATGTGAGGGTGTACCAGTGTGAGTAGTACAGGTGGGAGTAGGGTAGATGTGAGGGTGTACCAGTGTGAGTAGTACAGGTGGGAGTAGGGTAGGTGTGAGGGTGTATTAGTGTGAGTAGTATAGGTGGGAGTAGGGTAGGTGTGAGGGTGTACCAGTGTGAGTAGTACAGGTGGGAGTAGGGGAGGTGTGAGGGTGTATTAGTGTGAGTAGTACAGGTGGGAGTAGGGTAGGTGTGAGGGTGTATTAGTGTGGGTAGTATAGGGGGAGTAGGGGAGGTGTGAGGGTGTATTAGTGTGGGTAGTATAGGTGGAAGTAGGGTAGGTGTGAGGGTGTATTAGTGTGAGTAGTATAGGTGGGAGTAGGGTAGGTGTGAAGGTGTATTAGTGTGGGTAGTATAGGGGGAGTAGGGGAGGTGTGAGGGTGTATTAGTGTGGGTAGTATAGGTGGGAGTAGGGTAGGTGTGAGGGTGTATTAGTGTGAGTAGTATAGGTGGGAGTAGGGTAGGTGTGAAGGTGTATTAGTGTGGGTAGTTTAGGTGTGAGGGTGTATTTGTGGGTAGTATGGGTGTGGGTGTATCAGAGTGGGTAGGGTAAGTGTGAAGGGACATTAGTGTGGGTAGTATGGGTGTGAGGGTGTATTAGTGTGGGCAGTATGGGTGTGAGGGTGTATTTGTGGGTAGTATGGGTGTGAGGGTGTATTAATGTGGGTAGTATAGGTGTGAGGGTGTATTAGTGTGGGCAGTATGGGGGTGTATTAGTGTGGGCAGTATGGGTGTGTCAGAGTGGGTAGAATGGGTGTGAGGGTGTATTAGTGTGGGTAGTATGGGTGTGAGGGTGTATTTGTGGGTAGTATGGGTGTGAGGGTGTATTAATGGGGGTATTAGTGTGGGTAGTATGGGTGTGTTAGAGTGGGTAGTATGAGTGTGAGGGTGTATCAGAGTGGGTAGGGTAAGTGTGAAGGGACATTAGTGTGGGTAGTATGGGTGTGTCAGAGTGGGTAGTATGGGTGTGAGGGTGTATTTGTGGATAGTATGGGTGTGAGGGTGTATCAGAGTGGGTAGGGTAAGTGTGAAGGGACATTAGTGTGGGTAGTATGGGTGTGTCAGTGTGGGTAGTATGAGTGTGAGGGTGTATCAGAGTGGGTAGGGTAAGTGTGAAGGGACATTAGTGTGGGTAGTATGGGTGTGTCAGTGTGGGTAGTATGAGTGTGAGGGTGTATCAGAGTGGGTAGGGTAAGTGTGAAGGGACATTAGTGTGGGTAGTTCTTAATAAAGACATTTTCAGGTTGTAAAGATTTGATATACTAAATAAACATCTTGAAGATGACAACTGCAGCTAGTAGACAGATGTGGGGAAATAGGTTTTTCATTGCTATAAATCTGTATACACTTATTAAACAGTAGTCTTGTTTATTTTGGGTGGTTCTATAAAATAGATTTAATTGCGTGTTTTTTTTTTTTTTAACTGTACTACTAACGTATCTATTGGTGTTAATAATTTGGCTGAAGTAAAGGCCAATTCTTCTTGACTTCCCACCCCATTCCCGGGGTTGTTAGGGTCCCGCTCTGGGGACCACCTCCTGTGCTGTTGAGGTCTTTACTGAATTCAGACGGAGATCCTCAATCACCAGGAGAGTGCAGCAGAGGGAGTCTGATCGGTCTTTGTCCCCACTCAGGCTGCCAGTATACGGCTGGTGCTTCATGGCAGTGATATCAGTATTGGGTTTTTAGTTGACTGACCACTGGACGAGAGGTGGTATCGGCAGAGTTTCAGCTGTAGTTTGCTAGCGAATGGCCCCTGTGCCTGAACCGTGCCATCCCAGCCATGCCTGAATCGTGTCATCCCAGCCATGCCTGAATCATATGCCATGAAAGAAATAAGGATCAAATAAGGTTTGAGATAAAAAAAAAACATGGTTAAAACAAAAGGGTGCAGACTAGATGGGCCAAGTGGTTCTTATCTGCTGTCACATTCTATGTTTCTAAGCAGAGATAATGGATTGGGTATGTATATGATATAGAGATAGGGGTATCCAACATCTGGCTTTAAAACTACACATCCCAGCATGCCCTGCCACAGTTTTGCTATTAGACATGGTAACACTGTTGTATCATGCTGGAATATTTAGTTCCATAGCCGCTGTGGCGCTGCGTTTTGAATACCCCTGCTAGAGAGTCTCGTAGATGCAGGTCTCGATGTTTGGCGTAGATCATTTACACCTGACTGTGCCTGTGCCGTTTGTGGGTGGTAACTGACCATTTATTGGGAGTGTCGGGAAAAACGCAGGCGTGCACAAGCGTTTTCAGGGAGGGTGTGTGACGTCCGCTCCGGCCCCGATCAGCCTGTTCTTATCACACTGTAGGAGTAAGTCCTGGGCTGCGCACAGACTGCACACACTGGATTTTTGCAGCTTGGCATACACATGGCATCACACACTTGCACGGGTGAATTTACACTCCCCCTGGAGGCGGCGACTATCTGATCGCAGGACGGCAAAGTTAGCAGCCCAGCGATCAGATCTGAATCCCCCACAAAGTCTCTTGCGCGCCTAGCGTTGTCCAAGGCTTGTCTGAAGGATTTACGTATAAACGGGACAGGTTCACAAATTGAGTGTTAAGCAAGTTATTTGATTGGTAAGCAATAATGATTCTATATGATGTCTCCTTGTTTCCAGATATATGAGCAGACCTGTAATGAGTGGGCCAGGTCTTTATGACCCCACAACCATCATGAATGCAGATGTCCTGGCATATTGTCAAAAGGAAGGATGGTGTAAACTAGCTTTCTATCTGCTGTCCTTTTTCTACTATCTTTATGGGTAAGTGTAATATTGCCCCTGCTCATACAGTAATACAGAATCATTTTAACGCTGTGCGGTTCTTGGCTCAGCGTTAATCCACGTTTCCAAAATAGCCAAAAAGTTGGATTCTACATGTAGGTTTTCCTAACGAATTCTGATCAAGCGCTTTTATTTTTTTATGTAATTTTCACTACATTAATGTAAATGCCTGCGATGCGCAGGAACACGTTGGGCCAATGAGGCCTACCATTTTTTTTTCAAACTAGCAAACCCATCACATTGAATGAAGCGTCCGGTATGTAATCCCGGCGGTCAGGATGCTGGCGGTCACATGACAGGACAGTGGCATCCCGACACCGGACAGGGTAAGTATCCCTCCACCATTCAGCTGCGGGTGCTGCCCACGGTGCAGTTATATTGGTGACATGACATGCAGCGTCTTCTGTGACGCCCAGGTTACGAACGTCTGGTGATCGGCACAATATCGCGAAGAGGTCACATCGTCTTAAAGAGGGGTTCCTCTTTTTTTTTTTTATGTGGGTGACCCGTAATTATTGGTTGGGGGCCATCAAAAGGTGTGGATCAATGGATTGAGTGTTATGGATGACATGACAATGGTTGACACACAAATGGTTGACACATTTATTAGGCCAAATCTTGTAATATCATGTTATGTGATCACCATCCGTAGAAACGTGTTCCCTCAACCCAACATTGAGGTTGATTGAATGTCTAGAAAAGATTACATGTGGAATTTTGACATCTAGAAAGTGGAAGCTATTTTGTCAGCGAATGTGTAAAGTTGCGCCACATGGTGTCACATTTTGTGTGTACGTTATTCCCAGTAGATGTCCACATGGATAGTAAATCAAGCATATACTGAGATAACGTGAAAACCACCAATCTTTTCAACCTTTTGTAACTGTCGACAATATGGTGTCGACCAACACATTGTCAATCTATTATCCAGATCCTGACATCAAATTGCTCCCCCCTCCCCTCTCGCCAACATCCGTGGACTCCATTATTTTTCTGTATTCTAGAAATTGGTGTCTGGTAATCACACTGATCAACAGAAATCTGCTATTATGGGGGAACCTAGTTCCCCCATAGGAAAGGATAGGGGATCCTCCTATCCATAGCAGTAATTTGGGATTATTTTGTTTATGGCATGAAAGCGCAATGACATCACTTCCTGGCGACAGTATATTAGTGAAAATTGCTCTCGTCCGTCTCCAGGGATCTTGTCCTCTGACATCCTGTTATTTCCTATTTTAAAAAGAAAACAATATTAACTACATATAATAATCATTCCGCATGTGAATATTAGCCAGGAATACTAAACACCACATATAATGTAATAGCCCTATAAATGACAGTATTGAGGGCGTTGGTCTGATCCTGTAACGTGTTTTCTTTCTTTCCTTACAGCATGATCTATGTATTGGTAAGCTCCTAAGGAGATGCCCCTGAAGACGCAGGTTCCAGTTAATTGCATGCAAACTATACACACACAGCATTTGATCCGACAGATACTGCCGCAACAGCCAGTTACGACCCAAGACCACGTATACTGGAGCTGGGGAAACGTGGCTACCCAATTGTTAATGGAGAGATGCAGTTTGTGTCTGCAGGAAGATTTGTTGTTTCCAACTTACACGAAGACTAGGAAATTTGTGTATATTTATCATTCTTTCAGTTTGTACCCATTTCTACAAAACTTATTTGCCGCTATTTCTTCAATATATACAGTCTATATACCATTATATTTTTTTGCTTTTGCAAAACATCTTGCAGCACTGTTCATATAACTGCCATAGATAGTTCTGGTTCATTTAAGTGCTCAGCCTATGAATCTGTCATTCGCAGTAAACGTTTAGCGATCTCTATAGAATCCCCTTTTATTTTTACCGTACGTTTGGTTGTGTAATTTCCGTGGAATATTCTCTCTTCTGTCTTTATTTTGATTTTACAATTCGCTCAAAACGAGCCTTTTGCAGATGCAGTTGTTGGGCTGTCGTTTCATGCAATGGGCTATCTGAGGCTGGTTACCAAGCTCACGGGCCGGGCAGTACACACGCCTATGACTGTGTTAACTAACAGAAATAGAATTTGATGGCAGATAAGAACCACTTGGCCCATCTAATCTTGCCCCCATAATGCTCCCATCGTTGCCGCTGAGGTACCTTTTTGTAATTTGAGTTCTTTTTCAGCGCAGCAATTCTTGAGGAGGTTTTACCTTTTTGCGTATGAGTAGAAGAAAACAAATGTAATTTATAAAATGTAAGCATATGTATATAACCAACCAATAAGCATTCAGACCTGACTTGTGTGTGTGTGTTGATTGTCATTCAGTTGTGTTGCATAAGTCACAGAGAATAACATTCCATCTGCTCTTCTCTTTGAATACATTTTTGGTGCTGCTGTGAATTCACTATTTTGTATAATCATCTTTATATAGAACACTATGTGCATGGCTCACATTTCCTTTTATTCAATTCCGAACACCCCAAATGCCTTTATTGTAGATCTGGAGAATACAACAATGCAATATAAACTACCAATAAAAGGCAAGAGGTGACATCCTCAACAGATTGTGGCCTGTATTAACGTTTCTTTGTGCTAGACGTGTTCTCATGTGGAACTATTATACTTGAGTTACATCTGAATCCACTGGAGGACACAGTACAATGGGGATGTAGTGTCTCCATAAGGTCTTTTAAATTCATACAAACCCTTTAATCATTCCCTAGTATATACCCATACTGCAGAGACCTATTTTTATAACAAATCCTTACAGGACAGACTTACGGAAAAAGCTCATTTTGGTAGAGAAAACACCTCTAACTGTGTCAGCAAATGGATGTCGATAATAGGGTTTCACGTGCGTAAGAGAATACCACGTTACGTATAGCTTGAGATACACTGCCTCTTCTGGTTGGTATGTACATAGGATGTGATGTACAGTACCTTCTGACCAAAGCTGGCGTCCTTTTGGTGCAAAAACACTGAATCTGTAAAACCTTGTAACCGGATGCCCAGAGGAGCGTGCTGCCCACTGATCTGATAGAACACTCTACAGAGCCGAAAACTGTGACTGGTTTCCAACTGGACCCTCTACTGTTCGCCTATCAATCGAATCGGTGTGTCGGAGATGCAGTCAACCTGGGCCTGCACTACATTCTACAGCACCTAGACATTCCCGGTACCTACGCGAGGGTCCTGTTTGTCGATTTCAGCTCAGCCTTCAAGGCCTGTAGCCTTCCTGAGTGTTCCGGTTTAGGATAGTACTGATAGTACTGTATGATAAGCCTAAAGTTGGGTATACACTGGACAAGTTTTTGAACGTGTGTACGCACTATAACGCCAACGACGCGCCTTCCCATGGGCCGTCGCAAGGTCGTCTGTACATGCAGGTCGATTTTGGGTAAGTCATTAATGACATGGGGCATATCGGGCAGTGTGTACGCTACCAATGATGAACAATACAGACTTCTTCACAGCCACTCTCTGGACACTCCGTTTTCTGGCTTTTGCATGAAGATGCGGGTTTCGACCTGTGCACCCCCCTGAAATTCCTGCCCAGTACTTAAATTAGCTGAAAATCCAACCCTAGTATCGGATGACTCCTGTATATTGTTGGTAATTTGTAAAATCTTTCAGGGTGTACGCACTAAGAAGGTATTCAATTAAATGGCGTTTTTTTCCGACTGGTCGAAAAAAGGGCACTAAATTCAACAGAAGGTATTCAATTGCGGGCATTTTCGACTGTTTTTTAATCCATTTTCACCCATCCAGTTTTTTACCTTTTTGTCGAATTGGCATTGGCGAATTCGCCGATAAACGTGGTTTAAACCCATGCTGGATTTATCGACCAGTTGAAAAAATGACACGGGCATTGAAATGTAAATTCGACCTAAAAACGGGCAAAAAGTGCAGTTTTGACGACTGGTAAAAAAGCTGCACTAATTGAATACCCCCCTACATCGTTTGTCTGGGGCTCCTGGAAGTTCAAAGGAAATCGTTTATGTATCTTGTTTCCAGTGTGTACCCAGCTTTAGCATAAGTGAAGTTCTTAGCAGAAATTTGACCAAAAATGATTGTATTATTATTATTATTATGGTACTAGAAGCCTCAGCATGGTAGCACCTCTTATTTTTAAAATTAGGGTCTGCAATCCACGTCCTTCCCTTTTTCCCTCTATAGTTGTGTATATATTATACACTTGGAAGGGGAGGTTCCTTCAGTTTGGTGTTAGCCCCTCTCCTATCTCACCCTTAGGTGGTTTTAATTAAGTACACGTTCCTGCATATATTGCAGATTAGAATGGGCACTATTTAAAGGTAACACCATAAATTGATATAATGTGTTAATGTTAGGGACCCATCTGATGAGGTTTATTTTTGGCCAAATTTGTGCTAAGATCTTTGCGTATTCTCTGTTAATTGTAAGAGTTTATCAATATTATTTTTGTCTATCAGTATTCTTAGTGCTTAGAGTGTGCACGGCAAGTCTCTGGAAATGACCATGGCGCTAATTCAGACCGGATCGCGACAGCGATCGCAGTCTGAATCCTTGTGTGGAGTGCGCTCGCTCACCCCGGGAGCCCAGTGAGATGCTAAAAGCATCTCAGGGCTGCGATCGCCTCTGCCTGATTGACAGGCAGGGACGGGAGGGGGCGTACCAACGACGTTAGAACGCCGATGGTGGGGCGCAGTTCAGACAACGGAGGTGTGTCTGGGCCATTGCGGGGGTGGGCAGCGGCGGCTGCGTGACGTCACACGCAGCCCTGTGACCCTGGACGCAGCGAGTAGTGGCCTGCTAGCAATGCTTTTGCACCCTTGTGGGAGGGTAGGGCCAGACATGCGGGGCGGACTAGCCCCGCGCTGGGTGTCCCCCCGCATGTCAGAGTAAATGATCGTAGATGTGCAAATTGAGCACATCTACGATTAGATCTGAATTGGGCCCATATTGGGTTTTGGGTAGGTGGTAATCCAAGTGTGTGACTGCAGAATCTGTGTTCCCTCTTGGTAATGGGATTGGGGCAAGGTTAAGGACTCTGCTTTCATTAATCCATTAATCATTACCACCTTGGGCCTCAGAAGGACAGTCTTGATCTATGTGAATTCAGGGGGACATGTACTAAGCAGTGATAAAGGTGGAGAAGTTGCCCATGGCAACCAATCAGCTGCTCTGTATAGTTTTATAGTATGCAACTTATAAATGTTACGTCAATGCTGATTGGTTGCCATGGGCAACTTCTCCACTGGCTCACTTCTCCACTCTTATCACTGCTTAGTACATGTCCCTGTCAGTGAGCTGTTGTAGACTCCAAGCTGCAGTGGTGGAACCAAACCACATGTATGAGAAGACAGGGGTGACTCTCCCACTGCTTATTGCTTGTGACCCACAAGGTAATGTGTTCATTATATAACTGCTGGGAAACATGTCCAGTTATCATGGTATATTACCAGCCCTTGTCGGTGAATCTGGGGTTCTTTAGCAGGGCCAGTCCACAGTGTAATGTGCTGGAACTCCCAAAGGTTATTGCAAATTGTTACTCCGGGTGTGTTATTCCACAATAGGTCCACAGCCGTCTAGGGTCAGGGTATCAAAGCTGCAGGTTTATGCCAGCGAAACGTGTTAGGTCTGCTGCTACCCCAGGTGGCTATAGACTAAAAAAGAAAATACGCTGTAATAAAAATGAATGATCCATGAAAACATGTAATATTATAATGGCACCAGGTTGCAGAAAATACAAACTGCTTCTATGTGCCGTATTTTGGGCCTAATTCAGCATGGGTTGTAGATGTGCGAAAAATCACACGTCTACAACCCATTACACTGACACGCGGGGGGATGCCCAGCAAACATGCGAGCGCATCGTAAGACGGGGAAAATCTCGCATGTTTTGGGGTGCCCTCTGTTTACTCAGTCTAGCTGGTAAGGCAGACAGCAGGCCTCCATGTTTGTGATGTCAGGCAGCCGCCGCGGGCCGGACCGCAACACCGCCCCCCCGAAACGCAGACACGACAATCCCTCTCGCCCCGCGAACGCCTCTGCCTCATTCAGGCAGAGGCGTTCGCACACGTGAGATGCCGGCGCAGTGCGGCTTCTGCGCTTGCACAGGGCTTCAGAATGCGAATGCTGTCGGAGCAGCTTTCCATGCTGAATTAGGCCCCTTGTCGGTGACGCATATGAGAAGGAATAAGTCTGTGAATTTGTGACACCTACTGTAAATGAGAGAGCTGAGTAATGTAAGTTTCCTGGACAGACATATTTAATTAGAGCTCTGAGTAGGTGTGATGTCCTGCAGGGGGCAGCAGTGACCGTAGCAATACTAACATCAGCCAACAATGGCACTGCAAGCATGCCCTAAGCCCGGTGTGCCTGGCTACGTCCTACAGAACGAATACAAAAGATGTGCAGTAGTATTGGCGCTGAGTCCGTAAGATGTACCCTTATATTACTAAGGGAATATATAAATGAGATCTAGTGGATGTATGAAGTACAATACATTTTATTGAACATACATACACAACATTGAATGAAGTTTAAAAAATTAAAAATGCAAACTTAATGGACACGATACAATACATATATGTGCAACTGGAGCTGGGGGATAGTGACTTGGTTAAAGTGCTGGTGCAGTAAGCAGATGGTAAGTCTCTCACCCTTTGGTGGCCCTGCGGTGGGCTAGCTTAAGAAAGCAATGCTGGTCCGGCGCTGATGTAGCCCGGCACCACCGCACAGGGCAGAAATCAGCTTCTTAGTCCTTTGCCAGGTGTTCACCGTTCCCAGGTCCAGTGTTCAATCCAGTGTAACAACGCGTTTCGGTCATTTATTTTAGACCTTTTTCAAGTTTGTGGATTGAATTTGAGGGCTTATGGGGATGATTTATACCCCTAACCATTAGTCTATCACTCCTAACACCTGTGGTTTTACCGGAGCGCCGTATCGCCCCGGCTTGTTCCGCCGGAAATGACGTCTCCTGCGTTTCACCGTCAACCGGAAATGCTCTTGTTTGCGTTCCAATGGTGAGGACCGGAAGTGATGTCTTTTGCGTTCCACCGCCGGTCAGGAAGTATCCCGGTTTACGTTCAAATACAATATAGATCTCTTGCGTACTGCTGATATATCTGTGTTTTCTCTATCAAATTTGAATCACTCCTGGGTGCGTTCACTGCCTCTGAGAGTGGGTGGTTAGATTCCCTAGTTGTTATCAGGTTGCCTATGGTGAATCCCCGTCGGCCATCTTTTTTGAGGGTAGCACAGTGCGGCATATTCATGTGATTCCCATAATGCTTGAATTAAGGGAAATAAGGGTACATCTTACGGACTCAGCGCCAATACTACTGCACATCTTTTGTATTCATTGAGTATTCAGGGATTTTGTGTTTGTCCCTATCCGTGTTGTCAGTAAGGCTGCCTTGTCTGCTTTTATTGCGCAACCCTTGTGAATGCACATCCGTTTCTTTACGTCCTACAGAACCCCAGTCTGCCGCAGTGCTGACAGCGCGGGACTACTCAGGGGTAACCCAGGAACCTACAGAACAGCTGAATGTGGGCGAGATGGATTGCCAGAGGTACTCAGGATTTACTATAATTCCTATTGCACAAATGTGAGTCTGCACTAATAGCTAAGGGCCTAATTCTGAGTTGATCGCAGCAGCAAATTTGTTAGCAGTTGAGCAAAACCAGGTTCACTGCAGGTGGGGCAGATGTAACATGTGCAGAGAGAGTTAGATTTGGGTGGGGTGTGTTCAAACTAAAATCTAAATTGCAGTGTAAAAATAAAGCAGCCAGTATTTACCCTGCACAGAAACAATATAACCCACCCAAATCGAACTCTCTCTGCACATGTTACATCTGCCACACCTGCAGTGCACATGGGGGGTAATTCCAAGTTGATCGCAGCAGGATTTTTGTTAGCAATTGGGCAAAACCATGTGCACTGCAGGGGAGGCAGATTTAACATGTGCAGAGAGAGTTAGATATGGGTGGGGTGTGTTCAATCTGCAATCTAATTTGCAGTGTAAAAATAAAGCAGCCAGTATTTACCCTGCACAGAAATAAAATAACCCACCCAAATCTAACTTTCTGCACATGTTATATCTGCCTCCCCTGCAGTGCACATGGTTTTGCCCAATTGCTAACAGAAATCCTGCTGCGATCAACTTGGAATTACCCCCATGGTTTTGGCCAATTGCTAACAGAAATCCTGCTGCGATCAACTCTGAATTACCCCCTAAGTGGGGTCTGGAATGGAAGGAGTAGCAACACATAGCAATTAAAGAGAATGATGTATTACTAATATCAGCAGCAACCGGTTGCCAAGTAACTTTCAAAATAGCATTTCATTAAAAAGTATCCTAGCCAAATTACTATATAATAAGTTACCGAATGTATAAACATATTAATAATAATTCATTACAAGGAGGTGGATTGCATCACAAATTTACCATTAATCAGCTGAATTATGGACCCTATTCAGGTTGGATCGCAGAATTTGAGAATCGCAATCCGGCCGAACGACTGCACATGCGCTCCTGCGTATTGCGATTATTTCTGCGAACGCATTGTGCTTCAATGCAATTGCATCTTGACTGACTAGAAGCCAGCGTATAGGGGAGGAAACGTGGCGTTTTGTGGGTGTGTTTGCAAAATCGCAGGCGTGGAAAAGCGTTTTTCAGGTGGGTCTCTGACATTAGCGATGACCACTTCCAGCCCCTTGCGTATGCCGAATTGGGGACGACCTTGCCTGGCGCAGATGGAAAAACGTTTCGATGTTCCGGTATTTGTGTATGGTTATGTGATTACATCGTGCCGTTGTCATCCCCGCTACTAATGGGTTCATTACTAATTATTGATGTGATAAGCGTTCCTGCTGATAACTGTGCTGGGAGGAGTTCCCCAATCACGTTATGTAATGCTGCCGGAATATTTGACTTATTCTCTATGAAGCTAGTGGTGGTGAGGGCCCACCGAGAAAAAGGAGGGGGGTGAGTGGAGTTATATAACCAGGTATTATATTTTCTCTTACGTCCTAGAGGATACTGGGAATCCATTTTGTACCATGGGGTATAGATGGGTCCACTAGGAGCCATGGGCACTTCAAGAATTTAATAGTGTGGGCTGGCTCCTCCTTCTATGCCCCTCCTACCAGACTCAGTTTAGAAAATGTGCCCGGAGGAGCTGCTCACGCTAATGGAAGCTCCTGAAGAGTTTTCTGCATTTATATTTGTTATATTCAGGCAGGGTTGGTTGACACCAGACTGTCTGCTTCGTGGGACTTAGGGGAGGGAACGGCCCAACCTCTTGAAGGGTTAATGGTCCCATTACCCGCTGACAGGACACTGAGCTCCTGAGGCAACTATTAGCACGCCCCACCACAGCGAGCGTACATTCCCGCAGCACGCCACCACCCCTAACAGAGATAGAAGATAGAACAGTGGTGAGTACTAAGCCAGCGTTCCGGTTTGCGGGTCGCCGGCCATTATGGCGGCTTGAGGGTACAGAGACGCACGGCTTCAGACGTTCTTGAAAGGTGTTCTGCACATCCAGCCTCCCTTTGTGCCTCCCACGGCACCTTGGGATCTCAATTTGCTGCTGCAGTTCTTCCAATCGGACTGGTTTGAACCGTTACAGGAGGTTGACGTAAAGTATCTTACGCGGAAGACCGTCACACTGTTGGCCTTGGCTTCAGCAAGACGTGTGTCAGAGCTGGGGGCATTGTCTCACAAGAACCCCTACTTAATTTTCTATGAGGACAGAGCTGAACTCAGAACTCGTCAGCAATTTCTTCCTAAGGTGGTGTCCGCGTTTCACATCAACCAACCTATTGTGGTTCCGGTTGTCACCGACACCTCTGTTACTTCAAAGTCTTTGGATGTTGTGAGGGCTTGGAATGTGTATGTAAGGAGAAACAGCTCGTCACAGAAAATCAGACTCGCTGTTCGTTCTATATGATCCCAATAAAATTGGGTGTCCTGCTTCAAAGCAGACAATTGCATGCTGGATCAGGCTCACTATGCAGCATGCTTATTCCACGGCAGGTTTGCCGGTTCCAAAATCTGTACAGGCCCACTCTACTAGGTCGGTGGGTTCTTCCTGGGCGGCTGCCCGGGGTGTCTCGGCTTTACAGCTCTGCCGAGCAGCTACTTGGTCAGGTTCAAGCACATTTGCAAAGTTTTACAAGTTCCATACTTTAGCCTCTGAGGACCTTCAGTTTGGTCAATCAGTTCTGCAGGAACCTCAGCACTCTCCCACCCAGTTTGGGAGCTTTGGTACTTCCCCAGCATGGTACTAAATGGATTCCCAGTATCCTCTAGGACGTAAGAGAAAATAGGATTTTAATTACCTACCAGTTAATCCTTTTCTCGTAGTCCGTAGGAGATACTGGGCGCCCGCCCGGTGCTTCGTTCTTCCTGCACTGTTACTTGGTTAAGTATTCTGGTTTGTTCAGCTGTTGCTGTTCATGTTTCAAGTTTGGTTAGCATGGCTTTCCTCTTGTTCTGTGTGTGCTGGTTCGGAATCTCACCACTTTACTTATCTATCCTTCTCTCAAGGTATGTCCGTCTCCTTGGGCACAGTTTCCTAGACTGAGTCTGGTAGGAGGGGCATAGACTGAGGAGCCAGCCCACACTATCAAATTCTTAAAGTGCCCAAGGCTCCTAATGGACCAGTCTATACCCCATGGTACTAAATGGACCCCAGTATCCTCTACGGACTACGAGAAAAGGATTTACCGGTAGGTAATTAAAATCCTAATATTATAACTCACTTGTTTATGTTTCAGAACAATGGCTGCTGCACGGTTGCTCCTCCCGGCACAGTTCCCAGTAGGAATGCTTATCACATCAATAATTAGTCATGAACCCATTAGTACCCAGCACGACAGTGCCTCCCCCCCCCCCCCCCCCCCCCCCCTCTGCTTATCTTGTTTTGGGGCTTTGCCGTGAGGAGAAAAGCCAGTCACACAGCTGACAGCTGGAATGAGATGTGTATTATTTCCTGCTCTACGTTTCCTGTTTCTGTTTGTCCTGGATAGGAAAATATACTTTATAATGCTGAATAATACAGAAGGCCGCAGCGTGGGTGGTCACCGGAGCCCCTGCACGAGCTGACCAGGACATTACTGACATAGCGGGGATATATGCCATTAGTTTCCTCTTCTGTTTGTTCCTAACACTAACAATAAACAAGCGGTAGCGACGGAGCCCTGCTCAGACTTAATGAAGCGGATCTATCTATCTATCTATCTATCTGTCTATCTATCTATCTATCTGTCTATCTATCTATCTACCTACATATCGGCCATCAGAGATAATAAAAAGATGGTAACACCACACAGGCAAATATATGGATTTTGAAGTGTATGGGGCAGTACGGATGGTGTATTGGTTAGCATTACTGCCTCACATCACTGAGGTCTTGGGTTTGATTCCCACCACGGCCCTAACTGTGGAGTTTGTATATTCTCCCCGTACTTGCGTGGGTTTCCTCCGGGTACTCCGGTTTCCTCCCACAATACAAAAATATACTGGTAGGTTAATTGGCTCCAAACAAACAAATTAACCCTAGTGTGCACGGTAGGAAACAAAGATTGTAAGCTCCACTGGGGCAGGGACTGATGTAAATGGCCAAATATTCTCCCCGTAAAGCGCTGCAGAATATGTGTGCGCTATATAAATATTAATAATAATAATAAAAGAGCATAGAGGGAATGTGGAGCTCGCCTTATATTATCACAGTATTAGCGTGGATCCCTGTAAGTGACTTACACTAGGGGGCCACGTTTTACCACATAATGTCTACAAATGCACATCTCATTATTCCTCAAGCAGAATGTGACTGTGAATTATTGTGTCTATGTATATGTAATGGCTGCGTGTCTTCTATTCTTCCTTTCTCTGTTTTGCAGCGCAGTAACACTACATACATCTGCTCCTGACAAATGAATGAGACACATTTCAGGACTAGGTGTAGATTCATCCCATCTGACCACTGTTGTGTCTTCCGAATGCGAGTGTGCTTGGTTCTCAAATGATACTAGTGTAGAGAACCCCCAGTGTGGTTACATATGGAACTCATAAAATGGGCATGGGGTTTTTATAGATGAATATAATGTGAGCAGTGCATTGAGCCCTAATGGATCGAAGTTCCTTTTGTTATACGCTTGTAATAACATAGGGATAAAGATCCCGCTCCTTGTAGGAACACAATGGCGCTGAATATAGGATGCATTGGGTCAATACCTGTATAATCCATGGAAAATTGCTCCCCAGGGTGATAATACTCTATTGCTTTTTAGGTGTAGGTTGCAGCATCATGCCAACATTAAGGCGTTGGTTTGGCAGTAAGTATACACTGTGAAGATACAATTTCTCTTATGCGCAGAAATAGGCCCCTTCGTCAGATGCCGTATGTACTGGTGTCCACCAGAGTTGACTGTGCGCGATCGGACAGTGCATGAATGGAGTTGCTGTCCATCCAGGTTGCTATCCGATAGATCCCATTTTGTTTTTATAGTGTTGGGCCGTTTGCGTGGTCCGATGCACATTATAGTTTGCAGCCGAATAGTTCTAACATGGGCTCATTAGCTCATTCACAAGAATCCAGCTACGTAACTTCCATCGTCTATCTCAGTACCAAACAATAGTTCCCGGGTACAATATACCCAATTCCTTCCCAATATACAGGCATTTCTGGTCAGCTTGTACAGAAACCCTATTCATTTTGAAACAGCAGAGGCTGCCCTTGGCTTATAAATCGTGGCAGTAGCTCTGCAGGAATGTTGAACTTCTAGCTTTGGGTAGTCATGGCTGTGTGTGTGCCTATATACTATATATATATATATATATATATATATATATATATAATAGAATGGAGGTGCGGCACTCAAGGCTTACAATAACGGACACATCGCGCACGTCTTTATAGTAACGTTTCGGGCACTGAAACGTTACTATAAAGACGTGACCGCGATGTGTCCGTTATTGTAAGCCGTGAGTGCCGCACCTCCATTCTATTATATGCATTTATTGTGAGGGCACCGGCTGCTTTGCCTGCTATTGCTTTGGGAGTGCCATTCCTTCCTCCACATATATATATATATATATGCGTATGCATCATGCATCAGTGACGTGCGGTGGGGTGAGGCAGAGCCTTTCCTGACATAACGTTTGTACGCCGAGCTGTACCTGTACCAAGACATGAAAAACTATATATACATTTAATAGAAATCCAGAGGTCTTAGTTACACAGTTTGCAAACGTATGATAAGCCACCAGGCCCCGACAAGGCTCCTCTGATGCTGGTGGCCCCTATCTCTAGGTCTGGGCCCTGGTGGGCAGAACCCCGCATACCGGAAAAGGACAGCTACCCCAGTGCAGCTCAGTGCGAGAAGGTAAAGTGTTAGTAAGTGTTAATAAAAGGAAAACAAAATCTATATACAAAATTTAATATAGTGGACCTAAGACCTCTCGATTTCTATTATATGTATATATATATATATATATATATATATATATATGGGTGATGGGGGAAAGCTTATCGGCGCTTAACCGCGATACCAAATTGTACTAGAATGCAGACCAGGATGTTTATGAATGAGCAAAAAGGTCTCCTTTTTCTAGACACTCCCTTTAAGATATTCGGGCGTCAGCTACACCTTAAAGAAAGAAGCATTGGTAAGGTGCTTCATGTACAGTATAAAAGAAAAGGAGGATAACGTGATTTTAAGCGACCAGTGGTGTCTTATACTAGGAGGAGACTCAAATTAAAATATTTTTTTTTTTAATAAAATGTAATAGGCACCAATACAAAAGTAAATAAAATAATAGCCCTTTACAAGGAGCCAAAAAATTAGTTAGAAATCACTAAAACTGCATATAAAACATAAGTTAGTATAAAATTAATAGTACAAACTTAGATAAGACAGGAGGAAAAAAATGTCCTAACAGTAAAAAATTGGAAATAAGATCAGCATAAAAAGTGTATAAATAAGGGCCCTCATTCCGAGTTGTTCGCTCGGTATTTTTCATCGCATCGCAGTGAAAATCCGCTTAGTACGCATGCGCAATGTTCGCACTGCGACTGCGCCAAGTAACTTTACTATGAAGAAAGTAATTTTACTCACGGCTTTTTCTTCGCTCCGGCGATCGTAATGTGATTGACAGGAAATGGGTGTTACTGGGCGGAAACACGGCGTTTCAGGGGCGTGTGGCTGAAAACGCTACAGTTTCCGGAAAAAACGCAGGAGTGGCCGGGGAAACGGTGGGAGTGCCTGGGCGAACGCTGGGTGTGTTTGTGACGTCAACCAGGAACGACAAGCACTGAAATGATCGCACAGGCAGAGTAAGTCTGGAGCTACTCTGAAACTGCTAAGTAGTTAGTAATCGCAATATTGCGAATACATCGGTCGCAATTTTAAGAAGCTAAGATTCACTCCCAGTAGGCGGCGGCTTAGCGTGTGTAACTCTGCTAAATTCGCCTTGCGACCGATCAACTCGGAATGAGGGCCTAGGTTCTTAGCTTTTTGAGAGGGTATGTATCATAGCATCCAACGCGTTTCGTCCTATCTGGACTTGATGAAGTCCAGATAGGACGAAACGCGTTGGGTGCTATGATACATACCCTCTCAAAAAGCTAGGAACCTTATTTATACACTTTTTTATGCTGATCTGATTTCCAATTTTTTTACTGTTAGGACATTTTTTTCCTCCTGTCTTATCTAAGTTTGTACTATTCATTTTATACTAACTTATGTTTTATATGCAGTTTTAGTGATTTCTAACTATTTTTTTGGCTCCTTGTAAAGGGCTATTATTTTATTTACTTTTGTATTGGTGCCTATTACATTTTATACAAAAAAAAAATTCTTTTAATTTGAGTTTCCTCCTAGTATAAGACACCACTGGTCGCTTAAAATCACCTTATCCTCTTTTTCTCATATATATATATATATATATATATATATATATATATATATATAGTCTTTTATGTCTTTGTACAGGTACAGCTCGGTGTGCAGGGGGACACCAGGGGTTAATCCCCAATGTATTTCTAGCTCAGACTACCCCCCCCCCCTTTTCATGCACCTGAACTGTATTTCCTAATTGATTTGAGCAACTTACATTTTGTTCTGATAATAACGTGTGTGCCAGAGGTTTGACTGTATAGAATATATGAAAAATACAAATAATTAGTTTGAAATAACTTCTTTGCATTATTCTAATGATTTTTATAGCCAAAGCTCTGGAGTAAAAAGTCTATGGCAGGTGTCAGCACATCTCTGATCAAACCTGACCAAATTTCCAGGAGTTTATACTGCTGCACCTGTGTATAATGCCCACATGTATATACTGCTACACCTGTGTATAATGCCCACATGTATATACTGCTGCACCTGTGTATAATGCCCACATGTATATACTGCTGCACCTGTGTATAATGCCCACATGTATATACTGCTGCACCTGTGTATAATGCCCACATGTATATACTGCTGCACCTGTGTATAATGTCCACATGTATATACCGCTGCACCTGTGTATAATGCCCACTTGTATATACCGCTGCACCTGTGTATAATGCCCACTTGTATATACCGCTGCACCTGTGTATAATGCCCACATGTATATACTGCTGCACCTGTGTATAATGCCCAGATCTACCCTTTGGCTCATATGCAGTATTGTGTGTAAATCCCTATCCGTTTGATAGATAGACAGTGTCTAGTTAGACAGTCAATAGATAGACACCATATATTAGACAGACATTAGATCGACAGGGTCAAAAGGTCGACAGGTCGACATGAAAATGGTCGACATAAAAAAGATAGACAAATGTTTTTTTTTTAATGTAACATGTTTTTGGATTATTTCATACTTTCTCTATCCATGTCGGCATAGAGTTGGTTATAAACCTTGTGGCGAGCGCAGCGAGCCACCGTGCCCGAAGCGTGGCGAGCGTATGCCTTTCTACAATTGGGGTTCCCAGATGACAAAACTATCCACACAAACCACAAAAATGCAAAAAACACGGTGTCGACCATTTTCATGTCGACCTCTTGACCCTATCGACATTTTGACCTGTCGACCTTTTCCACGTCGACCTTTTGACCCTGTCGACCTAATGTCCATCTAACATATGGTGTCTATCTATTGACTGTCTAACTAGACACTATCTATCTTTCATACCGGAACCGTGTAAATCAGGCTCTGGGGCTAGCTTGTGCCTCCTGAGCCATTTAGCTCACCGCAAGTCCCTGGTGTGGCTATATGTGTGCGTGCGTATGTGTATAAATATATATATATATATATATATATATATGTAGTTACGAGCCCGGAGGCTCTGCATGCCGACAGGGGGCCGAGGGCTAGTCCCACTCTTGAGAGTCCACGACACCCATAGAGTGGTAATAGAACCTGTGCGAGCCACCGTGCCCACAGAGTGGAAAGCGCAGCGAGCCCGCAGGGGGTTTCATTGCGCTCGCCCCACTGACGGTATTCTGGCCGCGGGGATTCCGGCCGCCGGTAAAGCATACCCAACGCATATATAACAAACATAGGCACTTGTTGCCTGACATACTGTAATAACTTTACTCCATTCTCCCCCCATATATGAATCTGTGGGATTACGATGCGATATTTAACTCATTGGGGTCATTCAGACCTGAGCGCTAGGCTGCATCTTTGTACAGCGGGCGATCAGGTCTAAACTGCGCATGCGTATGCACCGCAATGCGCAGGCGCGTTGCACAGGTACATAGCGGATCGCCGCTCAGTGATGGGTTTTACGAAGATTCCATTCGCACAGGCGATCGCAAGGAGATTGACAGGAAGTAGGCGTTTGTGGGTGTCAACTGACCGCTTTCTGGGAGTGGCTGGAAAAACGCAGGCGTGTCCAGGCGTTTGCAGGGCGGGTGTCTGACGTCAATTCCGGGACCGGACAGGCTGAAGTGATCGCAGCGGCTGAGTAAGTCCTGGGCTGCGCAGAGACTGCACATAATCAGTTTGTACAGCTCTACTACACAGGCGATCGCACACTTGCACAGCTAAAATACACTCCCCCTGTAGGCGGCGACTATCTGATCGCAGGGCTGCAAATATCCCCTGCTAGCGATCAGGTCTGAATTAGGCCCAATGTGCAAAATGTTTAGCGGGGATGCGGTCAAGATGCCGCCGGCCGGAATCTTGGCGGTCGAAATACCGACGCCCGGAATCCCAACCGCCACAATCCCGACATATTCTCCCTCGCCGCAGCGTGGCGAGCGAAGCGAGCCCGCAAGGGGCTGCGTTCCGCTTGCCACCCCTGTCGGGATTGTGTGGTCGGGATTCCGGCCGGCGGCATTTAGTACTGATCCCGTTTAGCGTATACTTCTATTGTGTGTGATGCTGTTTTATGCATCCGATCACTATGTTGTTAATACATCTTTATGATGATGATGATTGATTATTATTATTATAGACTTTTCATGGTGGTGATTATTTAACTTAGTTATTAGTCACTTAACTAACAAGTTTCCCCCCCAAAAAAACACTCAGAAATTGTCATGATTTTTTTATAATTGAATTAGGTCAAGAACATTTATTTAAAACTTATCCCACAAATTTTATAACAATAAATAAATAAAATAAAAATAGACATTTGTAAAAAAAATATTTTATGCAACATCGGAACATTGTGATAATCACTATCGGATTATTGGAACATCAGGACCGATTTTGATTTTCCCAGCGGCTGCAGTCGCCAGGTACACACTGGGGGGTGAGCGGTTACTTACATTTCCCCGGTTGCTGCTCACTTGTACAAGCACTGGGTGGGGCTCCTGCCGTATTGACCGATCGGAGCACGGCAGGCACTCTGGGGGGAGGGGGGTTGGGGACAGGGTAGCAGAGAGACAGTTGAATCTAAATTCAAGTACACTAAAGGACCTCTGATGTCACACCCATGTGACCCATGACATCAGGGGGAGGGGCATGGTCAGAACATGTGACCCAACATTTACCCTTGCAAGCTCACTTCGCTCCCCACACTTCAGGCAAGACGGCTTGTTCCGTTCTGCTTTACCTGCCTCAGGTTAGTATTCCCAATAGATGTCCACGTGGTTGTGACGTCATAGGTCCTTTAGCGCACTTGGATCTAGCAATTATTTCAGAGGGCAGCCGGTTTCTGACCGGAAGCATTGTTTCAAATTCAGGCACAATCCTTTATATATATATAAAAGTAGTTTTTGCACACACACACATATATATATATATATATATATATATATATATATATATATATATATATATATATACACTACTATATATATGCATGTATAGTCAAATAACCTTCATACCATTGGCGTTTCTATAATGGGTGCAGTGAGTGCGGTGCACACGGGCCACTGAGTCCCTGGGGGCCCACACCGCACACACTGCACCCATTTCTCCTATACTTACCTTTCCAGAGTCCATCACTGACCGTGTGTGGGCCCCCTCCTCTCCCGTAGCCATTGCGCCGCTGCTAGCGCATTGACCACTAGAGACTCTGGCACAGTGCCAGAGTCTACAGCGCTCAGAGTGCTAGCAGCTGCGCGACGACTACGGGAGAGGAGGGGGCCCAGACACACGGAGTTTGCACACAAGTCCCCTCCTCTCTAGAGACGCCCCTGCTTCACACTGTATATTTAAGGACATTGTGTTTGGTTTATTTATTTTTGTGGGTGTATAATATATACATATACCCTGCCTGCGCTATCCACTTCCGCCCTTGGCTCTGACTGCTGCTGATCCCACCCTTTCACCCCTACCCTGTCCCACATAGCCCCATTGCAGTTTCTTGGATGAGAGGTCCTGCAGTTTCAAAAAGTTGCATGAACTGCACGTTTGAGATCTCCCCAGAGTGGCTCAATGATATTGAGGTCAGGAGACTGAGATGGCCACTCCAGAACCTTCACTTTATTCTGCTGTAGCCAATGACAGGTCGACTTGGCCTTGTGTTTTGGATCATTGTCATGTTGGTACATCCAAGTACGTCCCATGCGCAGCTTCCAGGCTGATGAGTGCAAATTTTCCTCCAGTATTTTCTGATAACATGCTGCATTTATCTTGCCATCAATTTTGACCAAGTTTCCAGTGCCTTTGTAGCTCACTGTCACAACTGAGGGCCTGAGCTGACGGGAGGCAGCCTCAGTTGTAGGGGCTGAGATGTACCGGAACCTGGGAGGTTGTATCAGACCCATAGGTGTGCGCAGGGGGGGTGCCTGGTGCGCACAGGCACCCCCTAATGTCTGGCACCCCGATCTCACATGCCTGATGCAGCGATCACCGAGCAAGCTGATTACTGTCCCCTCTGCGCTGCACCCTGTCAGGACTGTATTACTGACCGGACGCCTGGGTTAATCAAAGGTGCCACTGCCACCGGCTTTCAAACTCCCGGCTCCACCTCCATGTACAAAAACAATGTGATGTGATGTGATTACGTCATGCTGCTCGCACGCCCACCCACCACACCCGCCACATGCCCACCTCTCTCTTTCTATGCTATGCCAACGCCAGCCACTGATGAGGATCAGCATGCTGCCAGTGTTCCTCTTAGGAAGACAAATTCAATACTGCCAGGTGGTCTGCAGCAGCATTGACACGTCACTCGTTTTTCCAGCAGCCGCAGTACTAGTCTGCAACTGTCAATGTCAGTGAGTGACTGGCTTGTAAGTAAGCTGCTGCAGCTTGCAGAGGAAAGAGAGGGGGGAGCCAGACCAGGCTGAGGAGGAGCAGTGTAATTGCAGTGAGTGCCATCAGGGGTGTTTGTTTGGTGCACACCATAACATCTGACAATGTATCTGCTTTATTAGGATTTGTACAAGGGTGGATATTTTATATTGCGTTGGCCGTCTATAGATGGTGCTAGACACGCCCAAAAGGGGGTGCTAGACACACCCCTCCGACGGTGCACCCCCTAATAAAATGTGCTGCGCACGCCTATGATCAGACCCCTGGACATGTAAGTAACATGAATAATAACTGCCCGAAGGCGTGACCACGACAACTTGGATAAAAGTCAATGATGTTTATTATGACAACTCCGCAACACAGCAGCAGTAAAAGAAAACGTAAAAGTCAGCAAAGAATAAATACAGTTCCTGGGTACTACAGGATGGCAGGAGCCACAGGGCACTGGTAGTGTGAGATAGTTCTTATGATCTTCTAGATGGAAAGTCCTTACCAGGCCCGACTGTAGCAATGGAGATAACCCAGGATTGTGCCAGCTGGTGTTCCAGGAAAAGCTGGGTTGCTGAAGATAAAACAGCTGCTGTGGATACTGGCTGGAACCAGACTGTTGTTAGCACGGAGTGGATACTGGCTGGAACCAGTTAAATAATAAATGAACTTGGGAGCGATGAAATATGAACTGAAATGTAGAACTTGAGAGCGGAGAAATAATAATACCGGTGGAGAGTGGTAAAGTGTAGAAAGGACACCGGCCCTTTAAGGGAAGCTGTACTCTGCTGGAAGCTGAGCTGGAAGCAGGTAATGTTGTAGCTGGAAACAGATGAATCCACAATGAATTGGAGAGTCAGGCTACACCGCAGGTGGAATGCTGGTGCGGGTCTCTATGGTGGAAGTCTTGAGACAGGAGCTGGAACCTGGAAGACAATCACAGGAGAGAGACAAACAGGAACTAGGTTTGACAACCAAAGCACTGACGCCTTCCTTGCTCAGGCACAGTGTATTTATACCTGCAGCAAGGAAGGGATTGGCTAGGCAATTATGCAGATTATCAATACTGAGAACAGATTGGTGGAAATGATCAGCTGACAGAATCCAAGATGGCTGCGCCCATGCAGACACTTGGAGGGAAGTTTGGTTTGTAATCCATGTGGTAATGAAAACAGTAATGGCGGCGCCGGCCACCGGAGACAGGAGGCGCCAGGCTGACAGATGCACATCCAACCACGCGGACACAGCGGAGGCCGCGGCTGACGTAATCGCCACTCAGACACTCTGCATGCAGAAGTTCAGGGACGGCGGCGGAGGCCGCGGGAGACGCCATGCCAGGTGTAATATGGCGTTTACTGTGACAGCGTCCCAGAGTGACAGGAGAGGATACAGGAATGTACACATCAGGATAACAGATGGGATCCGGTCCTGGAGCGCTGAGCCAGCCTTAGGAGGCATCTGATGGGTAAGAAATGGCGTCCAGATACCCGGATCGTGACAGCACCCCCCCCTTTAGGAGTGGCCCCAGGACACTTCTTTGGCTTTTGAGGAAACTTGGAATGGAATCTCCGGACCAAGGCAGGAGCATGGACATCAGAAGCATTGGTCCATGAACGTTCCTCAGGACCATAACCCTTCCAGTCAATAAGATATTGTAGTTGACCGTAACGGTGACGTGAGTCCAGGATCTTGGCCACTTCATACTCAACGCCTCGTTGAGTTTGGACTTTCGGAGTTGGAGGAAGTGAGGAATGAAACCGATTCAAGATCAGCGGTTTCAACAGGGAAACATGGAATGTCCTGGGTATTTTTAAGAAGGGAGGCAACTGGAGTCTGTAAGCAACAGGATTGATGACTTGTTCAATCTTGAAAGGACCGATATAGCGAGGTGCAAACTTCATACTGGGAACTCTTAACCTCAAATTCTTGGTGGATAACCATACCCGATCACCCACCTTGAGAGCAGGAACTGCTCGACGCTTCTTATCCGCAAACTTCTTGTACCTGAACGATGCCTTGAGCAGAGCTGATCGTACGCTCTTCCAGATATTGGCAAACTGATGCAAGGTGATATCCACTGCGGGAACAGAAGTTGCTGGAAGCGGTTGGAACTCAGGGACTTTAGGGTGGAATCCAAAGTTAGTGAAGAATGGTGTTGAAGCAGATGAAGAATGATACTGGTTGTTATGACAGAACTCGGCCCAGGGAAGTAATTGAACCCAGTCATCTTGAGAGGAGGACACATAGATGCGGAGGAAGGCCTCCAAGTCCTGATTCACCCTCTCGGTTTGACCATTGGTCTGAGGATGGTAAGCCGTGGAAAACTTTAGCTTGACTTGGAGGACTTGACATAAACTTCGCCAGAATTTGGCTGTGAATTGAACTCCTCGATCTGAGATAATTTCTTCAGGAAGACCGTGGAGTCGGAAGATCTCTTGTATGAATACTTG
Source organism: Pseudophryne corroboree (assembly GCF_028390025.1). Classification (NCBI taxonomy): domain Eukaryota; kingdom Metazoa; phylum Chordata; class Amphibia; order Anura; family Myobatrachidae; genus Pseudophryne; species Pseudophryne corroboree. The sequence goes on along the minus strand of NC_086455.1, from coordinate 162,699,907 downwards.
AGCCAACTTGGAAGCTGACGGAAGACCGGTGAGAGGAATGAAATGTGCCATCTTGGTGAACCGGTCAACTACCACCCAGATGGTATTGAACTTGTTGCACATGGGTAAGTCTGTAATGAAATCCATCGACAAGTGGGTCCATGGTCGACGGGGAACGGATAGTGGAACCAGTTGCCCCGCAGGCGACTGGCGGGATACTTTATGTTGGGCACACTTTGGGCAAGATGCAATAAACTCCAAGACGTCCTTTTTCAGAGTTGGCCACCAATAGGACCTAGAGATAAACTCCAGGGTTTTTTGGATACCTGTATGTCCGGCAAAACGGGAAGCATGAGCCCAATGCATGAGCTTCTTCCTTAGCATCGGCTTCACAAAACTTTTCCCTGATGGGGGCGTAGAGTCCATCCCTACCGTGGAGAATGCCAACGGATTTATAATAGGATGCTTGTCTGAAGACTCTGACTCATTTTCTTGCTCCCATGAGCGGGAAAGGGCATCGGCCTTGCGATTCTGAGAGCCCGGACAGAACTGGAGTTTAAAGTCGAACCTGGAAAAGAAAAGTGCCCATCTGGCCTGACGAGGGTTGAGACATTGTGCGCCCTTCAGGTATAAAAGGTTCTTGTGGTCTGTAAGTATGGTGATTGAATGAGAAGCTCCCTCCAACAGATACCTCCACTCTTCTAGAGCGAGCTTGATGGCTAGCAACTCCTGGTCGCCAATGGCATAGTTGCGCTCAGCTGGGGAGAACTTCCGGGAGAAGAAACTGCAAGGGTATAAATGGCCATCTTTAGCCCTCTGAGATAACACCGCTCCTACTCCAACGGAGGAGGCATCCACCTCTAAGATGAAAGGAGAGTCGATGTCAGGCTGTTTCAGAACAGGCGCAGAGATGAACCTTTGTTTTAAAAGATGAAATGCTTGCATGGCTTCTTCAGACCACTTGGACGGGTTAGCACCCTTCTTAGTGAAAGCAGTAATAGGCGCCACAATGGTGGAAAAGTCTCGTATAAACTTTCGGTAATAGTTGGCGAACCCTAAGAACCTCTGGACCCCTTTGAGGGTTAAGGGTACCGGCCAATTTTGGATTGCTTGTAGTTTCTCAGGATCCATCTCTAGTCCGGAACCGGACACAATGTACCCTAGAAACGGAATGGACTTGACTTCAAAGACGCATTTTTCTAATTTGCAATAGAGATGATTGACACGGAGACGGGACAGAACCTCTTTAACCCAAAAACGATGTTCCTCTAAATCGTTGGCAAAAATGAGGATATCGTCTAGATAGACCACGACATGACGGTATAGAATGTCTCTGAAGATCTCATTGACAAAATGCTGGAAGACAGCTGGAGCATTGCTCAATCCGAAGGGCATGACGAGGTACTCATAATGTCTGTCACGGGTGTTAAAGGCGGTCTTCCACTCGTCACCCTCACGGATCCGGATGAGATTGTATGCACCTCGCAAGTCCAGCTTTGTAAAGATGGTAGCTCCGCTAACTCTGTCAAAGAGCTCAGTAATCAGGGGTAAAGGATAACGGTTCTTGATGGTAATGTCGTTCAAACCTCTGTAGTCGATGCACGGCCGCAGACCACCATCTTTCTTTTTTACAAAAAAGAAGCCTGCGCCGGCTGGAGAAGAAGAAGGTCGAATGAACCACTTTGCTAGGTTCTCTTTAATATATTCCTCCATAGAATGCGTCTCAGGCAGAGACAACGGATAAGTTCGGCCTCGAGGTGGAACCTTCCCTGGAACGAGATCAATCAGACAGTCCTATTCTCTATGAGGAGGAAGGATATCAGCAGAAGCTTTACTGAACACATCCGTGAAATCTTGATATGGAGGAGGTGGAACATCAGACGACCTGGGGGAGGAAGAACAGACAGGCAATACTTTAAACAAACATGTCTCAGCACAGGAGGAACCCCATGCCAGGATTTGCGTAGTCGTCCAATCAATTGTAGGATTGTGAAGACGGAGCCATGGAAGGCCCAGGACCACAGGATGTGTGGCTCTTGGAATTACTAAAAAAGAAATAAGTTCGGAATGAAGAACTCCCACTCTCAGACGAACTGGTAGAGTCCTTAAAGAAATAACTGCATCAAAAATTTTGCTGCCATCCACGGCAGTTAAAGAAATGGACGAAGGAAGTCTCTCGGTGGATAGGGACCACCGTTTAACATAGGCTTCGGTAATAAAGTTCCCAGCTGCTCCGGAATCAAGGAGGGCAATGACGTTCCGATAACGTTGAGCAACTTGAAGCGAGACTGGGAGATTACAATCTTGAGGAGATGGAGAGGAGATCATTACTCCTAGCCGGCCCTCTCCTTGGCGAGCTAGGATTTGGAGTTTCCCGGACGTTTGGGACAGGCATTAATGGTGTGAGACGGAGCTGCACAATAGAGACAGAGAAACTCGGAGAGACGTCTTCGGCGCTCAGCAGGAGTTAAACGGGAACGGCCAAGTTGCATGGGCTCATCTTTAGATGGTGACAGTTGACGAGGAGGAGGAGCAGAAGATTTTGGAGCAGATGATCTTCCACGCTCAGTTGCTCTCTCTCTGAAACGTAAATCCACTTTCGTGCAGAGTGAGATTAGCTCATCTAACTTAGAAGGTAAGTCTCTGGTAGCTAATTCATCTTTAATACGCTCAGATAAGCCATGCCAGAATGCAGCATACAGGGCCTCGTCGTTCCATGCCAGTTCGGATGCCAGGATCTGGAACTGTATCAGATATTGTCCTACAGTACGTGACCCCTGGCGTAAACGGAGAATCTCGGATGAAGCTGAGGTTACCCGGCCTGGCTCGTCGAAGATGCGCCTGAATGTTGACACGAAGGCAGTGTAGGAAGATAGCAGGGTGTCGGACCTCTCCCATAACGGTGATGCCCAATCAAGGGCTGAGCCACTGAGAAGAGAAATAATGTAGGCAATTTTTGTACGGTCACTGGGAAAATTGCCAGGTTGTAGCTCAAACTGAATCTCACACTGGTTGAGAAATCCCCTGCAGAATCTTGGAGATCCGTCAAATTTTGCTGGCGTTGGAAGATGAAGACGTGGAGCAGAAATGGGTAAGGTGGGTGGGGTTATAGCTGGAGTCACTGTGGTTGACGCACCAGACGCTCCTGATCCACGGAGAGTTGTCTGAATCCCATCCAGCCGAGTAGAGAGATCCTGGAGACAGCGGATGATGTGGCCCTGTGCAGCCTCCTGATGTTCTAGTCGGGCTGCCAGTTCTTGCATCGGCCTGGCCGCTTGATCCTGGTCTCCGGCTGGATTCATTAGGTCAGTGCTTACTGTCACAACTGAGGGCCTGAGCTGACGGGAGGCAGCCTCAGTTGTAGGGGCTGAGATGTACCGGAACCTGGGAGGTTGTATCAGACCCCTGGACATGTAAGTAACATGAATAATAACTGCCCGAAGGCGTGACCACGACAACTTGGATAAAAGTCAATGATGTTTATTATGACAACTCCGCAACACAGCAGCAGTAAAAGAAAACGTAAAAGTCAGCAAAGAATAAATACAGTTCCTGGGTACTACAGGATGGCAGGAGCCACAGGGCACTGGTAGTGTGAGATAGTTCTTATGATCTTCTAGATGGAAAGTCCTTACCAGGCCCGACTGTAGCAATGGAGATAACCCAGGTTTGTGCCAGCTGGTGTTCCAGGAAAAGCTGGGTTGCTGAAGATAAAACAGCTGCTGTGGATACTGGCTGGAACCAGACTGTTGTTAGCACGGAGTGGATACTGGCTGGAACCAGTTAAATAATAAATGAACTTGGGAGCGATGAAATATGAACTGAAATGTAGAACTTGAGAGCGGAGAAATAATAATACCGGTGGAGAGTGGTAAAGTGTAGAAAGGACACCGGCCCTTTAAGGGAAGCTGTACTCTGCTGGAAGCTGAGCTGGAAGCAGGTAATGTTGTAGCTGGAAACAGATGAATCCACAATGGATTGGAGAGTCAGGCTACACCGCAGGTGGAATGCTGGTGCGGGTCTCTATGGTGGAAGTCTTGAGACAGGAGCTGGAACCTGGAAGACAATCACAGGAGAGAGACAAACAGGAACTAGGTTTGACAACCAAAGCACTGACGCCTTCCTTGCTCAGGCACAGTGTATTTATACCTGCAGCAAGGAAGGGATTGGCTAGGCAATTATGCAGATTATCAATACTGAGAACAGATTGGTGGAAATGATCAGCTGACAGAATCCAAGATGGCTGCGCCCATGCAGACACTTGGAGGGAAGTTTGGTTTGTAATCCATGTGGTAATGAAAACAGTAATGGAGGCGCCGGCCACCGGAGACAGGAGGCGCCAGGCTGACAGATGCACATCCAACCACGCGGACACAGCGGAGGCCGCGGCTGACGTAATCGCCACTCAGACACTCTGCATGCAGAAGTTCAGGGACGGCGGCGGAGGCCGCGGGAGACGCCATGCCAGGTGTAATATGGCGTTTACTGTGACAGCGTCCCAGAGTGACAGGAGAGGATACAGGAATGTACACATCAGGATAACAGATGGGATCCGGTCCTGGAGCGCTGAGCCAGCCTTAGGAGGCATCTGATGGGTAAGAAATGGCGTCCAGATACCCGGATCGTGACACTCACACATCCCCAAAACATCAGCGATCCACCTCCGTGTTTCACAGTAGGAATGGTGTACCTTTCATCATAGGCCCTGTTGACTCCTCTCCAAATGTAACGTTTATGGTTGTGGCCAAAAAGTTAAATTTTGGTCTCATCACTCCAAATTACTTTGTTCCAGAAGTTTTGAGGCTTGTCTCTGTGCTGTTTGGAGTATTGTAAGCGGGATGCTTTGTGGCATTTGCGTAGTAATGGCTTTCTTCTGGCGACTCGACCATGCAGTCCATTTATCTTCAAATGCCTCCTTATTGTGCATCTTGAAACAACCACACCACTTTTTTTCAGAGAGTCCTGTATTTCAGCTGAAGTTATTTGTGGATTTTTCTTTGTATCCTGAACAATTTTCCTTGCAGTTGTGGCAGAAATTTTTGTTGGTCTACCCGACCATGATTTGGTTTCCACAGAATCCCTCATTTTCCACTTCTTAATTAGATTTTGAACACTGCTGATTGGAATTTTCAATTGCTTGGATATCTTTTTATATCCCTTTCCTGTCTTATACAGTTCAATTACCTTTTCCCGCAGATCCTTTGACAATTCTTTTGCTTTCCCCATGACTCAGAATCCAGACACGTCAGTGCAGCACTGGATGAAAGATGCAAGGGTCTTTCAGGAGTCCAGAAACTCACTGACCTTTTATACACACACACTGATTACAAGCAAACAGATCACAGGTGAGGATGGTTACCTTTAGTAGCCATTCAACCCCGTTTGTGTCAACTTGTGTGCATGTTATCAGGCCAAAGTCTCCAGGGTATGTAAACTTTTGATCAGGGTCATTTGGGCAGTTTCTGTTGTCATTATGATTTAAAAAGAGTAAACACAGTTGTTTGACAATAAATGGCTCCACCCAACCACTAACCATGAGTGAAATAAAAGTTTGTGAGTTATCATTCATATTCTCTGACAAATGGACAGAAAATCACAAATTCTGCTAGGTTATGTAAACTTATGAGCACAAATGTATATAATTTGCATACTATAAAATGATACAGAGCTGCTGATTGGTTGATGGGGAAATTTCTCCACTGGCTCACTTCTCCGCTCTTATCACTGCTTAGTAAATGTTCCCCAAATATCCTAAATGACTGTGCAATAGAGAAATCTGACAATAAAAATGCAATATCTTTAATATCAACCATGTGTGTGAATGGTCTCAGCCCTGTAACCTGCATGTGTTATTCCCTTGCCAGGATTTCCTTGTTATATCACTGCTGTAGGAACGGGCGGCCATACAGGAACATTAGTAGGCTTGGCCGGTTCAGACTATTTGTAGAACATCATCCCCCTAAGCCAAAATTTATCTTGTCACAATGAGTGCCTGGAACACTGCTTAATTGGCTCTAATTGTAAGGAAATGTTACATGTCATTGAGTGCTATCAGAAAATGTGATATTGAAGATATTATGTAGCAAGTAGTCAGCATATTTAAGACAAGTTAGCTCTTCTAGATGTTTGATATAACAATGTATTGCACCAGGTATAGCGAGGAATCGGATATAGACTACAGTAGCGCAGGAGGGTCTGAACATAGTCCACAGATCTGGCAGGTCTGTAGTTTGAGTTAGCAAAGAGTATGGCAGAATAATGGTCAACGACTATTCAAGGGTCTGGTAGACTTGCAGGCATCATCAGTAACACAGGGATGTAGTAGGACAGCGGTATAAATGAAAGCCAAAGGTGTGCTACGCTGGCAGTCACATAGAAGTTTAACTGGGAGTAACAGGAACAAATTATCAGCACAATAGAAAGGTTGGTATGCAGAGTCGAGGATTACAACTACCTAGACTGGCAACAATCACCTAGCAAGGTGTGCTAGTGAGTGTAAGTCCGTTTATTTGTTCTAGCTGTTTACTGCCCCCTCAGGATTGGAAATGGTTTATATACCACTATGTCCAGAATCATGTACATGTGACTGCTCTGAGTCAAGCTCTCTTGTGTTTTACCCGATGCCATATACCCAAAACCAGAAACCATATGCGCCTCCACCAGAACCGAGCCACTAAAATTTTACTTGTTTATATGTGTCCCTTAAATAAGGTTTTTAGAAAGTTGGTTTTTCCTCTGAAAAAGAAAGAATGAAGCGCTGTGCATCTATCCAGAACATTACTGTTACAGAACATTTATTTTATCCACAATACACACAGCCGGTGATCAGGGCGGCCAATCCCGGGATCCGGAGAATTTGGCCCAGTATTGCTGGGATTTAAATCCTGGGATTGGAGCTTCCTCTTAAGCAGAGGAGGACTGCTGGTGGGTGTGATAGACTGTAGTGTAAGGGGAACATTTATTAAGCAGTGATAAGAGCGGAGAAGTGAGCCAGTGGAGAAATTTCCCCATCAACCAATCAGCAGCTCTGTATCATTTTATAGTATGCAAATTATAGATGTTACTTCAGTGCTGATTGGTTGCCATGGGCAACTTCTCCACTGGATCACTTCTCTGCTCTTATCACTGCTTAGTAAATGTACCCCTTAGTGTGGTGGTAGTGGCACTCAGCCTCTCACAGCCACAGTCAGGGAGGAGAGGAGCACAGCATAAAGGATGGGCTCATTAGACCGAGCCGGGATTTGGAGTCGAGCCTCAGGGGATGGGGGGATGATGAGCTATACATTGGGACTGAGGGACGGGGGGAGAGGGAGGGAGTGTACTGAGCCCTGCTGATGCTGCCAGTGATAAATATTAAAATACATCCCCTGGAGAGGAGAAGAAGGTGGGTGGGGATAGGGCAGGGCCTGGTTAATTGTGTTATTAGGCACCTCCCCCTCATGGAAAAATACAGCGATTGGTGCATATTTGAATAGGGGGCGGACACAAATGCCCCACTTGCCATAGAAATGCATAATTAGGCCCTGCCCCCTCCTCGGATTCCCGTATAATTGGATCATTGGGTCGACCCTGTCTAGGCCAACAGTCACTAGGCCAACCACTGTTGGTCAACATGCTCTAGGTCGACACTGAAAAAAGGTCAAAATGGGCTAAAGGCCGACATGAAAAAGGTCAACACAGAAAAAGGTCGACGTGAGTTTTTTTCACTGTTATAGTGTTGTTTACTCCGTAAAATCAGCGGTAAGCCAAATTAGTGTATCGTGTACCCTGGCGTGGCTCACTTCGCTCACCATGCTTTGGGCAAGGTTCTTTGCTTCGCTACTGCTGCGCACAGCACAGGTTACTATTCCCTTTCGTGGATCGTAACGTATGAAAAATGTAATAACATGAAAAAATGGAAAAATTCATGTCGATCTTTTCCTGTGTCGGCCTTTGTCACGTCGACCTCGGAACCATGTCAAATTAAGGCATGTCGACCATTGACCATTTGGGTAGGCCTCAGGTTACTCAGGATGTCCGGCCAGACCATGCAGCTGGGGCCAGTGAAGCTGCATCGAAGGACATAGCAACTGGCTTCAGCACACCCAGGAAAGCCACGCCCCCTGCACCAGCACTGCGTCCGACATTGCCACATCTGATCTACGTCCACCACTGCAGTCTGTGGCCCAGATTTATCAAGCCTTGGAGAGTGATAAATTGCAATGTGATAAAGTGCCAGACAATCAGCTCCTAACTGCCATGTTACATGCTGTTTAAAAAATGACAGTTAGGAGCTGATTAGTTGCTGCTTTATCACCGTGCTATTCATCACTCTCCAGGGCTTGATAAATCTGGGCCTATAGTTCTGTTATCACATCTCAAATCAACTAAGCAGTGCTAAGAGCGGAGAAGTGAGCCAGTGGAGAAGTTGGCCCATCAACCAATCAGCAGCTCTGTATCATTTTATAGTATGCAAATTATAGATGTTACTTCAGTGCTGATTGGTTGCCATGGGCAACATCTCCACTGGCTCACTTCTCCGCTCTTATCACTGCTTAGTAAATGTCCCCCTTTATGTACAATGTCAGCTTCCTCCTCCACATACCAGCCATCGGCCTATGGTGGTCATTCCGAGTCGTTCGCTCGCTAGCAGTTTTTAGCAGCCGTGCAAACGCTATGCCGCCGCCCACTGGGAGTGTATTTTAGCTTAGCAGAAGTGCGAACGAAGGGATCGCAGAGCGGCGGCAAAGTTTTTTTGTGCAGTTTCAGAGGAGCTCAAGACCTACTCAGCGCTTGCGATCACTTCAGACTGTTCAGTTCCTGTTTTGCCGTCACAAACACGCCCTGCTTTCGCCCAGCCACGCCTGCGGTTTTCCTGGCACGCCTGCGGTTTTCTGAACACTCCCTGAAAACGGTCAGTTGACACCCAGAAACGCCCACTTCATGTCAATCACTCAGCGGCCAGCAGTGCGACTGCAAAGCTTCGCTAGACCTTGTGTGAAACTACATCGGTCGTTGTAATAGTACGTCGCACGTGCGCATTGCACCGCATACGCATGCGCAGAAGTGCCTTTTTTTGCCTCATCGTTGCACAGCGAACGAATGCAGCTAGCGATCAACTCGGAATGACCACCTATATTGTATTGCTGGTTATTTTACAGAAGTGATGTGTACTTTACACGTGTGCACTTCTCCTGTGACTGCAATGACAGATCAGAGAGTTGCCTCTGTGCTGTCTCTGATAGTTCCCCGGGGCGCGTAGTGACCATTCCTTTTTGGTGACTGTACAAGCATTTGGTCCGTGTGACTAAGAGGGAGTAGTAACTCGCCCTAGACATCTCTTGATAAACATCTTTGTAAAGCGATTCTGCTTAAAAATGCAAACGGTGCTTTCCCCCTCACAGGCCAGTGCTAGTTGCCTGTGGCTCCGGGCTGGTGCAATGCTGGGCAGTAAAGAGATTGAGATAGAGACGGCTCATGGTGACGGTCAGACTGGGGTAAAGGGACATGTAATCGCCATATATAACTCTGCGCTGTTGGGCTGTGCTAACTTGCTGGAACGGGATGGGACTGATGTTCAGTCAGATTACGCTGGGACTTTTTTTTTTTTTTACAGATTTGGTTTTCAGTTAATTTATTATTTATTTATAGCTTTGCCTCTTGTTTAATGGATCAGAATAGTTTGCATCATTTTTTGTGTCAGAACTGTATAACTATTTGTAGAAAAAAAAACAGTTTTTCCTTTAAAATAGTGGTTAATATTTCTGCCACCATCTTTGCTTACTGACAGGCGTTCCACTATAAGGCACATTGGGCCTAATTCAGACCTGATCGTAGATGTGCAGAAAAAAACACATCTACAATCAATTTGTATGGCCTGGGGGGGAAGGAAGCTCAGCACAGGGCAAATCCGCCCCGCATGCCGGATCCAGCCCCCCACTCCCTCAGACATGCGAAAGCATCACATAACGGCGATGTTTTCGCATGTTTCGAGTACCCCTCTGCCTGCGCATTTGGCTACCCACTATGTTTAGGGTCGCGGTGGCTGCGTGTGATGTCACGCAACCGCCGCAACCCACCCCAGCAACGGTCTGGACACGCCTTCCGTTGTCCGGACAGCGCCACTTAAACGGAGCATCGACGCCCACAAAATGCAGTGTCGACTCCCCATTCCCCCCCCCACAAGGTCTTAAGAGAACTCAGTTTAGGACCTTGTGTGTGCGCGTACCGGCATATCGATCCCTTCATATTGATTTTGCACGTCAGCGACAGGGTCTGAATTCGGCCCTTTGGACAATAATACAGCTATGTGCCGCTGTAACATCCCAGTCATTGTGTTGTGATTTCAGGGGCCTCTGTCTATGGGGCTAATTCAGAGAGTACGCAAACGGATGGTTTACGTACGTTTCCGATGTTTAGTGTACTGCGTATGTGCGGGACGGGTCCTGCGTGGTTGGGTGAGGTGCTTCCTAACGCGCAGCCTGACTGACAGGCTGCGACCGTTTAGGGCAGCAGTGGGAAGCATTTCCTAATATGCCGGGGATGGTGTAATGGTTAGCGTTACCGCCCCACAGCACTGTGCTCATGGGTTCTATTCCCTCCACCCTAAGGTGTGGAGTTTGTATATTCTCCCCACTTGCGTGGGTTTCCTCCAGGTACTCCGGTTTTCTCCCACACGCCAAAAATATACTGGTTGGTTAATTGGCTCCTGACAAAAAAAATAAAAAATGAACCCCAGTGTGTATCCAGTGTGTAGACTGGATGGGCCGAGTGGTTCTTATCTGCCGTCACATTCTGTGTTTCTATGTTAGTGTCCGCGTCTCCTGATGCAGATTTCCTCGCCTCAGTGCTGGAGAAAAGATATTTTTTATGATTACTTAATAGAGCCACTGGCGTTTTTGCAATGGGTGCAGTGTGTGTGGTGCTCACGGGCCCCCAGTTTCCTGGGGGGGAGCCCCAACCGCACACCCATTATATTTAATACTTACCCTCCGGAGTACTGCGGCGCAGCAGCTACAGAAATCACTGGAAAAATAGCGCAGCGGCCATTTTCCCGGTGTTTTGCCCATGTGCAGTAGGAAAATCACTAGGAAAATGGCCGCTGCACCATTTTCCCAGAGACCTGTGCATGTGCTTTAGATTCTAGGACAGAGCTAGGGTTACAGAACATGGTGTGTTCATCTAGAGTGAACATATGTCTATGCACAAAGCAGAACAAGTACCTTACTGGAATGGAATGAACATGTGGCTAATTAAGGGTATTCACACACCTCTCAGTTTTGGCTAAAAGCAAAAATAGACCCCATCCCACACCACCCTAGCATGCCCCCTTCTTGTGTCGCAGTCCGCCTACGTCAGTGTAAGCTCCACCCCTTCCACGGTCTGCCAGTTTTGTATCTCATGATGAAGTGCAATCAATTCTCTCGTGTAAATACCAGGATGTTGTTGCTTGGTTAACGAGGGATTGCTCGAAGTTTATAACCAATTTAAGAAAACTTTCAAAGTGATGAATTTGGGTGCGAGAGCCCCTGAGGGAAGAACATCAATGAGGGGCAACGTGAGAGGAGTTTTGGGGACATGAGACAAGGTCATCAGAAAAGACGGGGCAGTAACCCGTCATCAGGATCGTATAATTAACTGCAAATTATTAATGGGAAATTAGCTCTTTTACAGATTTTATAGAATGACTAATAACTACGTACGTGTGTATAATGATATGACCAGCCTGTAATTAGCTGTTATTTTCTTTAAAGTCTTTAAACACCGATGACTGTGTATCCTTCAGACGGGGTCATAGCTGCACCTGTGTGGGTTTAGTAAGCAGTGTTGTAATCTCTGGCAGCTCTTTGTGGAAGAAAATATATACGTTACTTTAAGTCATCTGGTTTTATGATCCTACACTTTCTCAGTAGTTCTACAACCTCGTTAGCATCCCTGCCCTGACGAGCACACCACATGAAAAAGGATGTCTCTCCGCTGCATTTTTCTTGTGGTTGCATATGAGTGTGCTTTTTCTCTTTTTTTCTTTTTTGCGCATATGTTACCAGGCAGGTATTTTAATTATTCCTGTCTCAGTTCTGCTGTGCTATTAACACGCACCACAAGAGCTTTTCTCAGTGCTGACCCCATGAATAGTACGTTCTACTTTTCCAGCTTTTGACAAAAGTGTAGTTAGAAGCGTGTATAGGTGTGTGTAGCCGTAGAGGTGTATATGCCACGTCCCTACGCAATTCCCGTCCAGTGTAGAAACTAACCCTTTACATCTCTGACCTTATCTCCCTTCTCACTCCCGCCCCGTCCTCTTCGTTCCTCAAATGAATGCCGCCTCTCCTGCAAACTGGTTACTTCCTCCCATTCCCGCCTCCAAGATACTGGCTGTGGTGCTCCCTACCTCTGGAATTCTCCCCCTCTCCCTATCAGACTCTCCACCGCTCAACAAAACTTCAAATGGGCTCTCAAGGCCCACGTATTCACCAAACCCAGCCGTCTCTCATCCTAACCCTCTGTTCCACGCTCACTGTCTACCCCATCTGTGTCACCCCTGTCTGTCTGCCCCTCTCCTTTAGAATGTAAGCTCTCACGAGCAGGGCCCTCTTCCCTCATGTGCTTTGGCTTCCCTACTAATACTATCGGGTGTGGTTCGTTTTATCGACAGTATCTAGGTCGACAATGTTTAGGTCGACCACTATAGGTCGACAGTCACTAGGTCGACATGGATGGAAGGTCGACAGGGTTTCTAGGTCGACATGTGCTAGGTCGACAGGTCTAAAGGTCGACATGAGGTTTTTTTTTTTTTTGGGTGTCGTTTTCTTCGTAAAGTGACCGGGATCCCAAATTAGTGCACCGCGTTCGCTCGCCATGCTTCGGGCATGGTGCCTTCGCTTCGCTCGGCACACTTTACCGTTCCAATCGTAGTCCACGTGGATCGTTAAGTATGAAAAAATCCCCCCCAAAAAATGTGAAAAACTCATGTCGACCTTTAGACCTGTCGACCTAGAAACCCTGTCGACCTTCCATCCATGTCGACCTAGTGACTGTCGACCTATAGTGGTCGACCTAAACATTGTCGACCTAGACACTGTCGATCTTCAGACCGGATCCCAATACTATCATCTACTCCATGCTCCCTTCAATGACACCTAACCATTGATACTGCTTATTTGAGTGCTATGACCACTGATACAGCAATGTTTATAAACCATGTACTCATCTTGCATTGTCTTGTAATGTAAGTAACTGTTCTCCTGTCTGCTCATGTGTTTATGTACTGTGTAATAGGCGCTGCAGAACCCTTGTGTCGCCATATGAATAAAGGATAATAATAATAATATATTACATGAAACTCTTGTGTTTCCATTATCACATTTCGGTAAGCAGAAAGTGCTGTTTCGGCTCGGAGACTCTAAGGGCATGATCTGAGTCAGACGCAGCTGCAATGTCGGACGCAGAAGAGCAATGTTTTTTTCCTGCGTTGGAGTCGCAGTACAGATTTAGAGGCACGGTTTCAGAAGTGTGTTGGGTGTACACGAAATTGGGAGGTAATAGGGGAGTGGCTAATCAGACGAACTGAGATATGGCGACACGCCTGAGTCTCATGACAGTGACGCAGGCGTGTTGCTGACAGTGGTTTCCTACAGAGACGCTGAATTTATAACATAGGAGGCCATATTCAGGTGGATGATCTGCACCTTGCATACGGCTGGTGCGTCCGATGTTGCGACTAAAGACACAGCAAGCATGAGTGCGGCATCTGAGGACACTGACGTGGGCGTCTCAGTCCTTGCACATTGGGATGTACGGCTGTACACCAGGGAAAGGCTCTGTACTGCACAGACAGCCATGAAACAAAATGTCAACACGTGAAAATGTCAACGCGGGAAATGGTCTACACAAAAGAGGTCAACACAACTTTTTTTTACATTTTTTGGTGTCATTTTCCCCATCAGAGCACAGGGAACCCTAATTAGTGCATCATGTCCCCTTGCATGACTCGCGCTGCGGGCAAAGTGCCTCCCTCTGCTACCGCTGCGCTCAGCACAGGTTACTATTCCCAATCGCAGTCCACGTGGATGGTAAAGTATGAAAAAGGTGTAAAAAAAAGTGCAACCCCCCCCCTTAAAAAGTTGTGTCGACATGTGTCAACCAATGTGATGCCCTTGGCAGGATTTTGTCTGGTGCCCCCTAGCACCACTGCTAGTTCTGCCCCTGACCCTGTACCCCTTTCCCAGCACCATCATCCGTAGCAGTCCTCATATTGGTGTTCCTACCCCCTATATTTTAAATAGGAACAGTGTGCACATTTGGTGTGCAGCCCAAAAAGGGGCGTGCTCTTACTACGAAGGGGCGTGGCCACACAATAGTGCCCCCAATTCAAATTGCGCCACATATGAAATGCTACGTTACAGTGATTTCCAGGAATACACTGTAATGTAGCATTTCTTATGCAGATACAGCCGCAGTTACACAAAGAATATAGGCATGCCGCATATAATTTTAATCAGCAAATGCGCTAGGCCTTTGCCTAGTTTGCCTATGCCTACGGCCGGCTCTGCAGGCCCCTTGCCCTTCCCAACAACCCTGTTTCGATGCTGAGCACACATTTTGCTGTGATTTCCAAGAATACCCTGTAATGTAGCATTTCATATGCAGATACAGCCGCAGTTACACAAAGAATATAGGCATGCCGAATATAATTTTAATCAGCAAATGCGCTAGGCCTTTGCCTAGTTTGCCTATGCCTACGGCCGGCTCTGCAGGCCCCTTGCCCTTCCCAAAACCACTGTTTCGATGCTGAGCACACATTTTGCTGTGATTTCCAGGAATACCCTGTAATGTAGCATTTTGTATGCAGATGCAGCCGCAGTTACACAAAGAATATAGGCATGCCGCATATAATTTTAATCAGCAATTGCGCTAGACCTTTGCCTATTTTGCCTATGCCTATGGCCGGCTCTACAGGCCCCTTGCCCTTCCCAAAAACACTGTTTCGATGCTGAGCACACATTTTGCTGGTACCGTATGTGTGGATTTTTGCACAGCTGAGCAATTATCGACTGACTGCGCAGGCGTCCAGTGAGAAGCTGGTTGGTTTCCAAGGGCAACATCTCCGTTCTTTCTCTCTCAACAGTTTGGTACATCTCCTGAGATATAATTTCCCACTGGATCAGGACAGCCGGGTGTCATGCAATAACTAATCACATTTACACTGAGATACTGGGACAATCATTTCTCATTTGTGGACCTGGATTTATTTTCCGTCCACGTTCAGCTCCCCTTTGTCATGTGACACCATCCCAAATACAACAAAATAGTCGATTTTGTATTTGATCTTGGATCGGGTTTCCCATTAAATACCTCACTCTTTCAAATGCTACTTTCTGAGTCCTCGTCTCTTTGTGTCACACTTGGACAGTTTGATCATTGGGGCTGTCGGTGGACAGCAGAGGTCCCTTTGGACAAGGATCAGGCAAATGCAACAGGAATGTCAGCACTAAGCGTCACTTAAGATTTTACAACCTGCCTTGTTGGATTAGATATGTAACACGAAACTTTGTGCGTTGACGTGAGTGGCATAGGGGCATACGGTTGTAGCTCTGGTGCTGCTGGTTTAAATTATAACATAGCTTAAGGTTCGTGTCAACGCAGAGACTCGGGGCACTGCTGGCTTTTATCGGCCTTGAAGTCCCAATTGTATTACCTGTTGCAACGTTACAAATTAGCTGATGAAATCATTACCGCTGCAGAAAAGCAGGGTCATAGTGTCTGTAATAATAGCTGGAAGTGCTGTTTCAGATATTGCAACCATGAGGTGCCTGCTGAATGTAGACCGACACTGAGCTGAGGAGCATATGATGGAAGAACTGGTGGGCAGAGGGGTATGAGGGAAAAGCTGGTGGTAGATGTGCATGTGAGGAAAGAACCTGTGGGCAGAGGAGCATATGAGGGAAGAACTGGTGGCCAGAGGGGTAAGAGGGAAAAGCTGGTGGTAGATGTGCATGTGAGGCAAAAGCAACCGAGCTGAGGAGCATATGATGGAAAAACTGGTGGGCAGAGGGGTAAGAGGGAAAAGCTGGTGGTAGATGTGCATGTGAGGAAAGAGCTACCGAGCTGAGGAGCATATGATGGAAGAACTGATGGGCAGAGGGGTAAGAGGGAAAAGCTGGTGGTAGATGTGCATGTGAGGAAAGAGCTACCGAGCTGAGGAGCATATGAGGGAAGAACTGATGGGCAAAGGGGTAAGAGGGAAAAGCTGGTGGTAGATGTGCATGTGAGGAAAGAGCTACCGAGCTGAGGAGCATATGATGGAAGAACTGATGGGCAGAGGGGTAAGAGGGAAAAGCTGGTGGTAGATGTGCATGTGAGGAAAGAGCTACTGAGCTGAGGGGCATATGAGGGAAGAACTGATGGGCAGAGGGGTAAGAGGGAAAAGCTGGTGGTAGATGTGCATGTGAGGAAAGAGCTACTGAGCTGAGGAGCATATGAGGGAAGAACTGATGGGCAGAGGGGTAAGAGGGAAAAGCTGGTGGTAGAGGTGCATGTGAGGAAAGAGCTGCTGAGCTGAGGAGCATATGATGGAAGAACTGGTGGGCAGCTGGGTATGAGGTAAAAGCTGGTGATAGATGTGCATGTGAGGAAAGAGCGGCTGAGTTGGAGCATATGATGGAAGAACTGGTGGGCAGAGGGGTATTGAGGGAAAAGCTGGTGGTAGATGTGCATGTGAGGAAAGAGCTACCGAGCTGAGGAGCATATGATGGAAGAACTGATGGGCAGAGGGGTTAGAGGTAAAAGCTGGTGGTAGATGTGCATGTGAGGAAAGAGCTACTGAGCTGAGGAGCATATGATGGAAGAACTGGTGGCCAGAGGGGTATGAGGTAAAAGCTGGTGGTAGATGTGCATGTGAGGAAAGAGCTACTGAGCTGAGGAGCATATGATGGAAGAACTGGTGGGCAGAGGGGTATTGAGGGAAAAGCTGGTGGCAGATGTGCATGTGAGGAAAGAGCCTGTGGGCAGAGAAGCATATGAGGGAAGAATTGGTGGGCAGAGGGGTATGAGGGAAAAGCTGTTGGGCAAAGTATGGGAAAGGTGGAGGGCAAAAGGGCTTGTGAGGGAAAAGCTGATGGAGATTTTTCATGTCTTCATTATATTGTTTCCGTTATTTAGGTGGTCACTCCGAGTTGATCGCAGTCAGCAACTTTTTGCTGCTGCTGCGATCAACTAGTACACGCCTATGGGGGAGTGTATTTTAGCTTAGCAGGGGTGTGATCGCTTGTGCAGCCCTGCTAAGCTAAACATTTTTTCAAGCAGAACAAGACCAGCCCTGGACATACTTACCCTGTGCGACGATCTCTGCGATGCTGGAGCCGGCTTTGACGTCAGACATCCCCCCTCTGTTCTCCTGGACACGCCTGCGTTTTCCTTGCCACTCCCCGAAAACACCAGCCAACGGTCCGGGTCTGCCCAGGAACGCCTTCTTCTTGTCAATCTTCTTGCGGTCATCTCTGCGACCACTTTCTTCGTAGGAAGCGACGTAACCCGGCGACGTCGCGCACGCTCATTGCAGCCGCCACGCATGCGCATTCCGGACCCGTTCGCACCGCAGCGATAAACCGCTGCGTGCGAACGGGTCGGAATGACCCCTTTAGTACAGACACTTTGGTGGCTGCACACATAACTAAGAATTGTGGTGCCCAACACTGCACTTTCCGACGCGTCTCTTTGGGGTGTGAGGGGAAATGTACAATGTTGATGCCAGTGATGTGCGAGACTTCTGACTTTCTCTTACACTTTGCAGCTATCACTGCTAATTGAATTGCCCCTTTATGTGTTGTGCAAGTATAGCAGCATTCCACAGTGCATATGAATAAATGCTTAATAAATACACATGGGAGTTTAAACACATCGTCACAAAAAAAGTGTTTAATTCCGGTTGATTGTGACAAGTTTTTTTTCATACTTTTTTTTTTTTTTTTTCTTTAAGTCTAGCATTTGAAGAATCTCTTCCCCTAGAAATGCTGCATTCGCTGACGAGGCTGAAGTTCGCCCCTGGTCAGCAGCGAAGCTAGGACTGCATGCTACATCAGACATCAGCGCTGCCAGCCAGCCGGGCGCACGCAAGAGTATATTATTTTTGTTTTACAAAAGTGCCGCGAGGCCGCAAAAGTCCCATTATCCCCACAGTAGTTTGCGGCGTCACAAAAACTATAGGTGTACCCCGTATTCCCGCCGAGGCCACACCCCCTTATATACTTGGTCGGGTGTGTTATGTTAGGTAGATTAGACTTAGGTCGACAGAGTCTAGGTCGACCACTATTGGTCGACAGTAAGTAGATCAACATGGTTTCTAGGTCGACAGGGACTCTAGGTCGACATGAGAAAAAGTCGACATGAGCTTTTTTACTTTTTTGTGTTGTTTTTTTCCGTACAGTGACCGGGAACCCCAATTAGTGCACAGTGTCCCCTCGCATGGCTCGCCATGCTTCGGGCAAGGTGCCTCGCTCCGCTACCGCGACGCTCGGCATAGGTTACCGTTCCCAATTGTAAACCACGTGCGGAGCCGGACTAAGGCCGGGACGAGAGGGGCGGCCGTCCCGGGGGCCCCCACACCCCAAGTTTCACTGAAAAGCTGTTACTAAACAGCTGAGCCGCCGAATGAAGACTCCTACAAAACGGTTTTATAGGAGTCAGCTATTCAGTAATCAGCGTCCGCCGAGGAGCTCCTGCACAGTCAGCCTCGCGGGACAGGGAAATCCCGCGAGACAGTGACTGCAAGCCGCCGGACAGCCTGCGCTCCCTACTGAATGTAAGTGTGCGTGTGTATATGTGTGTTTCATGTATGCGTGTGTGTGTGTATGTATGTGTATATGTATGTATGTGTGTGCGTGCGCGCGGCCCCGGGAGGGGAGGAGGGGGGGGGGGGGATGTCGAGACTTCGCCAGAGATCATAGGTGGGGGCCCCCACAATCTACGTTGCCCTGGGCCCCATCACCTTTAATCCGGCCCTGTCCACGTGGATCGTAAAGTATGAAAAAGTTAAAAAAATTAATAACAAAAAAAGTGAAAAACTGATGTCGACCTTTTGTCACGTCGACCTAGAACATGTCGGCCTAGAGTCCCTGTCGACCTAGAAACCATTTTGACCGACTTACTGTCGACCTAAAGACCGGATCCCTACTTGGTCATGTCCCCTCCACTCCTAACACTCCCCACCTTAAATAATTACAGTGCCCCCCCCCCCCCCCTTTCCCCGACATTTTTCTCTCCTCCCCAATAGAGAGTTGACCATACTATGGTATTACCGCCCAAATCACCCAGCGTTAAACCACCGCAGATCCACACTGCTCACAGCCGGGCAGGCCTGACAACCTTCTTTCTTTCTTGTTATAGGTAATATAGCTAAAAATGTGGTTTTAATTGGAACGCTAATGAAAACTGAAAAACCAGACGGACACTTGACAAACTCTGGTTTGCTTTATATTCCAATTGTGCTAACTACGAAGTATCCAGCTGAGTGAAACATTATCTCCCCTTTATTTCCCCTCCGAGCATCCGCCTGAGTTAAGCTGTATAATGAATGAGTTCTTTTGCTAGAGGTCAATTTACAGGTTTCTGCATAGAATTGTTACATTTTTCATAATGGCGTAATAAATACGCAGGTTATTTACCATGTAGCGGGAGCAGAGGCTGCAGGTTGCTTATATGGAGGACAGGTGAATGCAGGTCCCTGGCGTTCAGTGACCTATAATTGTTTTATTTTCATTTTTATTTAGAATTGAAACAGATCTGTACATTTTACGGATTTGTGTATATATATATATACTGATATTTTACATCTTCATTTTATTTTTTAATTTTTGAAAATACGTTTACTGCCTTAAAAAAATAATAATTGAAAAAGCGATTTCACAAAAGCAGAAATGTACCAAGATTGCACACAATGGGGGTAATTCGGAGGCGATTGCACTCTGAAGGCTTTTGTGGAGACGCAAAAGCATCTCACCGGTGCAATGGCCTCTGCCAGTGACAGGCAAAGGTGGTGGCGGGGCGGGAGGGGGCGTGCCTCAGCGTTATGGGGGCTGTGCCAACGCTGTTGGGGGGGGGGGGGGGCACAGTCCGGACAACGCAGGCGTGTCCGGACCGTAGCTGGTGCGGGCTGCGTCAGCTGCGCGACGGCACACGCAGCCGCTGCGACCCAAAACATGGTGGGTAGCCGCCTGCCAGCGCAGCTCGGCTATGCAGGCAGGGGAGCTACTCGGCTGGAGCGAAAGCATCGCCGTATATACATGCGTTCCTAAGGAGGTGATAATGGAGTAGAGTCTTGTATAGAAGATAGTTTTCCAATATGCTGAAATTGAGTACAGTGAGGTCAGAAAGCTATGAATTTCACACATATAAACAATAATAATTGGTGGGGGTAACTCTCTGTCTCTCCCTGTCACCCTCTGCCTCTCCGTGTCACTCTCTACCTCTCCAACTGCCTCTCCCTGTCACCCACTGTCTCTCTCTGTCACTCTATGCCTCTCCCTGCCACCCACTCTCTCGTTGTTATCTATACCTCTCCCACTGTCTGTCTCTGTTACTCTCTGCCTCTCCAACTGTCTGTCTCTGCCTCTCGCAGTCACCCACTGCCTCTCCCTGTCACCCATTGTCTCTCTCTGTCACTCTTTGCCTCTCCCTGTCACCCATTGTCTCTCTGTCACTCTTTGCCTCTCCCTACCACCCACTGCCTCTTACTGTCATCCCTACCTCTCCCACTGTCTGTCTCTGTCACTCTCTGCCTCTCCCGCTGTCTGTCTCTGCCTCTCTCTGTCACCCATTGTCTGTTCCTGTCACCCTCTACCTCTCTATGTCACCCATTGTCTTTCTCTGCTGCTCTCTGCCTCTCCTTGTCACCCACTGCCTCTCCCTGTCACTCTGCCTCTCCCACTGTCTGTCTGTCACTCTCTGCCTCTCCCTATCACCCATTGTCTGTCCCTGTCACCCTCTACCTCTCGCTGTCACCCACCTCCTCTCCCTGTCACACACAGCATCTCCCTGTCAGCATGGATTGGTTATACTACTAGAGAAGGAATTGTACCAGAGACTAAAATACAAAAAATACATATAACACTCACACATGTAAATGACATATTTATGTTTCAGGAATTCATCAAAGCAAATTATGAGATTAAGTAGGGATCATTAGGGGTGGTTATTACCCTACACACATCAGTCCTCCTCTCAGTGACCGTACTGCCTTCATTTCTGTATCTTACACTCGACACCTGCAAAGTGCCGTCAGAATGTCCTATATTTCAGGTTATGGGTAGAAATTCGACTTTCAGCCTCTCATATAAGAATATCCCCGTACGCTAGGAAAAAGTGAAAATCACTGACACACAATGCACCTTTGTCACTGGTTCATTGTGAACACATTGCTATGGGTATTGGCTCACTTTACAAAATGGCCGCCTCCGATGTACGCAGGTGTTCTGTGTACGCTATATCCCAATCTGCCTGCCCTGCAGGCTGATGTTCACTGCTACTATTGTTTATCAAGCGCTGTGTGAATCCAGTGTGCATTCACGTGCTTTTGTGCTGAGAAATATTCCTGTACTCGTTACAGCTATCTGGCTGAAAGGTGTAGCTTAAATAACCTAAAATGCCCTTGGCACCGCTGTACACAAAGATTGATATTAATAGTTTGTGCACGTAATTCCCCGGATTCATTAGAACATCAAGGAGGTATTTTGGCTTAAAGCGGCATTACAGCCTATATCAGTCTGTAATTAATCACCATAAAGTCATTCTATCCTCATAACTATGTGTAATTTTTTTGTTTAAGTTATTTTTACTCCTTTGGGATAATTTCAGCTGTTGTATTGTTAGTCTTTATTACTGATAGAAGAACATCAATGTAACTTGTCAGCATTTTGTCTTGCATGAAAGTGCTTTCATTCTCCATCATTGATATACCGGGAAATGAGGAAGAAAGGGGTATATGCTATGCTGCATGCGCCAACAGTGATTGGTTACGTTGCTGCATGCGCCAACAGTGATTGGTTACGTTGTTGCATGCGCCAACAGTGATTGGTTACGTTGTTGCATGCACCAACAGTGATTGGTTACGTTGTTGCATGCACCATCAGTGATTGGTTACGTTGTTGCATGCACCAACAGTGATTGGTTACGTTGTTGCATGCACCAACAGTGATTGGTTACGTTGCTGCATGCACCAACAGTGATTGGTTACGTTGTTGCATGCTCCAATAGTGATTGGTTACGTTGTTGCATGCTCAATGATTGGTTACACCAGAGGTTCCCAAACGCAATCTTCAAGGCACCCCAGTGGTCCAGGTTTTAAATGTATCCATGCTTGGCCACAGGTGACTTAATCAGCACCTCAGTCAATTTGATTTAACCATCTGTGCTGAGCCATGGATATACCTAGAACCTGGACTGTTGGAGTGCCTTGAGGACTGCGTTTGGGAACCTCTGGGTTACGCTGTTGCATGCTCCGACAGTGATTGGTTACATTGTTGCATGCGCCAACAGTGATTGATTACGTTGCTGCATGTGCCAACAGTAAATGGATACGTTGTTGCATGCGCCAACAGTGATTGGTTACATTGCTGCATGCGCCAACAGTAAATGGATACGTTGTTGCATGTGCCAACAGTGATTGGTTACATTGTTGCATGTGCCAACAGTGATTGGTTACTTTGTTGCATGCGCCAACAGTGATTGTTTACGCTGTTGCATGGTCCAACGGTGAATGGTTACGTTGTTGCTTGCGCCAACTGTGAGCGGTTACGTTGCTGCATGCGCAAACAGTGATTGGTTACGTGGTTGCATGCACTAACAGTGATTAGTTACGTTGCTGCATGCGCCAGCAGTGAGCGGATACGTTGTTGCATGTGCCAACAGTGATTGGTTACGTTGCTGCATGCGCCAGCAGTGAGTGGATACGTTGCTGCATGTGCCAACAGTGATTGATTAAGTTGCTGCATGTGCCGAAAGTGATTGGTTACGCTGTTGCATGCTCCAACATTGATTGGTTACGTTGTTGCATGCGCCAACAGTGATTGGTTACATTGTTGCATGCGCCAACAGTGATTAGTTACGTTGCAGCATGCACCAACAGTGATTGGTTACGTTGTTGCATGCGCCAACAGTGATTGGTTATGTTGCTGCATGCACCAACAGTGAATGTATACGTTGTTGCATGCTCCAACAGTGATTGGTTACGTTGTTGCATGCGCCAACAGTGATTGGTTACGCGGTCACATGCTCCAACAGTGATTGGATACTTTGTTGCATGCGCCAACAGTGATTGGTTACATTGCTGCATGCGCAAACAGTGATTGGTTACGTTGCTGTATGCGCCAACAGTGATTGGTTACGTTGTTGCATGAGCCAACAGTGATTGGTTACTTTGTTGCATGCACCAACAGTGATTGGTTACTTTGTTGCAAGCGCCAACATTGATTGGTTACGTTGTTGCATGAGCCAACAGTGATTGGTTACTTTGTTGCATGTGCCAACAGAGATTGGTTACATTGTTGCATGCGCCAACAGTGATTGGTTACTTTGTTGCGTGATTGGTAACGCTGTTGCATGCTCCAACAGTGATTGGTCACGTTGCTGTCAGGCAACAGCTTTGATGCCTGTGTGAAACTTTTGATTAAACTTTTTTAAAGAAACGAAGGTGATAACCAACTAAATGAACGTGTTATAATCAGAGATGTTGAGAGGCAGGCACCAGTGATGCCAAGGGGGCATAGCCAAATCCGGAATGTAGGGCAGACCCCCCCCCCCCCCCATAAAAAAAAACCCTATGCGCACTAGCGCAAAACGGAAGCATCTGTTCCTCCTCCTATCCAACATTATCGGATCTGTGTGCACCTGTACCCACTCTAGATCAGTGCTTACTTTCCTCAGATCTCTATAATGGGATTGGGAGGTCGGGAACGAGATAGCGTGTGCAGGATACCAGGTTCCGACCTCCCGATCTGACCGTTGCAGGAGAGTTTGAAGCCGTTTATGGACTAACACTCCAGCACACACACAACGATTAGCCCCATAATTGGATAATGTGTACCCGGCTTTAGAAGCTGGTTGCTATGTGTGTCTTCTCCACTTTATCTCTCTGAAAGGTTTGACACATCTACCCCTGTGCAAATACTTTAATGACACAATAAAAATCTGTAGCATAAAACACGTTTAATTGTAGGTATAGCTGTGTACCAGATAGGGGGAACACAACTTTCACATATATAGTCCACCAACAGATGTCCCAGGATGATGGACAGACTGGCACAGAAGGGGCGATAGCCTGATGGTTTGGTCCAACTGTCTGGATGTCTTCTCAAGTAGCTTTGGGCCTAATTCAGACCGGATCGCAGGCGTACAGATCGTAGGGGGTAATTCTGAGTTGATCGCAGCCGCAAGTTTGTTAGCAATTGGGCAAAACCATGTGCACTGCAGGGGGGACAGATATAACATTTGCAGAGAGAGTTAGATTTGGGTGGATTATATTGTTTCTGTGCAGGGTAAATATTGGCTGCTTTATTTTTACACTGCAATTTAGATTTCAGTTTGAATACACCCCACACAAATTTAACTCTCTCTGCACATGTTATATCTGCCCCCCCTGCAGTGCACATGGTTTTGCCTAATTGCTAACAAAATTGCTGCTGCGATCAACTCAGAATTAGGCCCGTAATGCGCAGGCACGAGGCCAAACTGCAAAAAAATCCTGCATCTGTTTTGATCGCTAGGCGTACGCAGACTGATTGACAGGAAGAGGGCATTTGTGGGTGGTAACTGGCCGTTTTCTGGGAGTGTCAGGAAGAACGCAGGCGTCTCCAAGCGTTTTCAGGGCGGGTGTGTGACGTCAGCTCCGGCCCCGATCAGCCTGTTTGTATCGCACTGTAGGAGTAAGTCCTGGGCTACGCACACACTGGAAACATCATTAGATGGTGAGTGAGTGGCGAACAGATTTGCAGCTGGCCGGTGTTTGCACGGCTTTTCGCACGGCGTACGCAGACTTGCACGGGGCGGATTTTCACTCTGTCTGGGCGGCGACTATCTGATCGCAAACCTCTGCAAATTCACAGAGGAGCAATCAGGTCTGAACTAGGCCCTTTACCTCCTGTACTATATTATACATAGCTATTATTATTATTATTATTATCCTTTATTTATATGGCGCCTCATGGTATCTGCAGCGCCCAATTACAGAGTAAACAAATAAGCAAAACATGCAGACAGTGACTTACAGTTCAATACAATATAGGACAAGTACAGGGTAAATAAACATGGCTGCGTCAGTAAACAGCACTGAAACAAGTATCAGGGCGGCAGAAAAACCAAAGTATTTGGTGCCATCAAAGGGAGTATTGAAAAGAAGATAGGGTAAGTAAGAGACGTAAACGCACATGAGGGAAGAGGACCCTGCTCGTGAGCACCTACAATTAGTAAATGGAATAATTAGCCATATGATCTATTGGATTGCCCTGATGGCTTCAGGAAGGTGTTTGGCCCTGTCAGGGATTAGTAGCCGCCATTTTGTTATGTTTTCCTCATGGCATTGCCTGACCCCAGTGGATTTGTATCTTTTTTTTCTTCTTTCAACCTAACTGTGTAAAGTAATCGTCCAAGAAGATTACCGCTTCAAAACATCGCCTTACCAGCTCTCGCCGCGGCTTCCGTCCACTTCATGGTGTTCGCTATTCATTATACTTTCTCCTAGTCAGTTTTGTAAGTCTTTCCCCAAATGTAAGAGAGAAAACCTTGGTCATTTTACGGTCATGGCTGAATGATAAGGAAAATTGTATTTTAATGGGAAAATGACACTGGGGGCACTGGAGGAATTGCTGTAGAGGGGCAGTTCCCTGAGGTAAAAAAAACAAAATAAGAATAGGATATGGCACCCCTTGAATATCTGCAAACGCGACAATAAACATTGCCTTCTGTAGGAACCACTCGGCTAATTTAAACTTTTCCAGCAGCGCGTTTATAAGAGTGAACTGTTAGGCGGCCTAAAACAGACCTTTCTTATGTAAATTATAGAAATCCAATAAAGGCGCAACATGGAGACCAGATCCGAGCTTCAAGTGTAGGGGGTAACGCATGTTTCACATGCCGGTCCTCCATTGCAACTTTCAACAATAAATTGACTTACTTTTCAGTTTATGAGGCAATAAACAGTTTGGACCTTTGACCTTGGCATTCAATGAATACATTTCCAACAGATGTGTTTATTGACAGCTATTTACATGGAGACATTCATACGGACTGTGGGTATATTACATGGGAAGTCATATGTTTGAGTTTAACACTTTTCTCATATAAGTTTACATAAAAATACACACTAAAGTGATTGAACGCTCCATATTTACCCATAGGAACAGAATTGTTCTTGCATGCAGGAACACGATGTAATCAGTGGAAGCAGGAAAGGGTCAATTTATCAAAGGCCGAGATTTGCTTACATATTGTTGTCTTTCGACTCGTGTGCGAGTTGTTTGTTGAGAGCCGGCAATGTTCAGCTGGAATTCCTGGGAAAAATGTGTGAACGGCTCGTGGTTTGTGGACAGAGCCTGAAGTCGGCATGAGGTGGTGCTGTTCAACCTCTGAGTGTTCTTGCTACGCTTTAAGGGGTATATTCATGAAGCGGTGAAAAGAGAGGAGAAGTGAGTCAGTGGAGAAGATGCCTACGGCAACCAATCAGCATTGAAGTAACATTTAGAATTTGCATACTATAAAATTAAACAGAGCAGCTGATTGGTTGCCATGGGCAACTTCTCCACAGGCTCACTTCTCCACTGTTTTCACTGCTTCATGAATAGACCCCTAGTAAGTTTTCACTTTCAGATTTATGAAGTCGTTATGTTATTCGTGCCGATGTCTTAGACATACTTACCCACTCTCCCGGAATTTACGGGAGACTTCCGAATTTAGGGTTAGAGCTCTTGTCCTGCAGTGTCATTTCTCCAGAGCGCACGAAAATGTAATGCTCAATATATCACGCCAATGTCGCCCTAGCAACATAATTCTGGGAATCATTTCAAATCCTATGGGAGGGAGGTGGGGCAACGACAACTAGATTCACAACTGCACACACCCACTGCATCCATTTGGATCTTCATCTTTAGGGACTTTGGCATTCCACAGTTGTCAAGTAACATAGTGACATAGTATCTGAGGTTGAAAAAAGACAATTGTCCATCGAGTTCAACCTATTTGTGGTCTCCTATGCATGATGATTTGACTAAAATTTCTGACTGATGCTACTGTCAGCCGTTGCATTTTATCCCTATTTATAGTAACTATAATGCATGACTATGCACCATACCCCTGGATATCCTTATCCATTAGGAATTTATCTAACCCATTCTTAAAGGTGTTGACAGATTCCACCATTACAACTCCCCTTAGGCAGGGAATTCCAAACACGTATTGTCCTTACCGTGAAAAAGCCTTTACGCCGTATTGTGCGGAATCTCCTCTCCTCTAACCTGAGCGAGTGTCCACGAGTCCTCTGTGTTGATCTAACCAAAAACAGGTACCGCGCAAGCTCTGTGTATTGTCCCCTTATATATTTGTAGATGTTGATCATATCCCCTCTTAGTCTCCGCTTTTCCAATATAAACATGCCTAGTCTTTCAAGCCTTTCCTTGTATTCCATCGTCTCCATGCCCTTAATTAGTTTGGTCGCCCTCCTCTGTACCTTTTCTAGCTCCAGGATATCCTTTTTGTAGTACGGTGCCCAGAATTGTACACAGTATTCAAGGTGTGGCCTCACTAGTGATTTATATAACGGGAGTATAATACTCTCGTCCCTAGCATCAATTCCCCGTTTTATGCATGCTAATATCTTATTAGCCTTCTTTGCTGCAGTCCTACTTTGGGTACTACTGCTTAGTTTGCTATCTATGAGGACACCTAAGTCCTTTTCCAGTACAGAATCCCCTAATTTTACCCCATTTAGTAGGTAGGTGTCATTTTTGTTCTTGTTACCACAGTGCATTACCTTACACTTTTCTGTGTTGAAGCGCATTCTCCATTTGGCTGCCCATGCTTCTAATTTAACTAAGTCGTTCTGTAGAGACTCGGCATCCTCCTCTGTATTTATAGCCTTACACAATTTGGTATCATCTGCAAAAATTGACACCATGCTCTCTAGACCTTCTGTTAGGTCAGTACAGTATGTCCTGAGTATAATTCTCATAATAGGAAAGCCAGTCGTACCGTGAGCTATGAAACTTCTCGTTATCGCGAGAATGCTTGGGATAGACTTTAAGTGTGGAATTAGGTGGCTGGCAATGTGCTGGGGGGCATCGTGGCCAGTGGTGCCAAGAGAGGGGGGGGGAGAGGGTACAAATTACCCGGGCCCAGGTCTGATGGAGGGGCCCAGACCCCCTCCCCCTTACCTGGCAGCAGCAGCTGCAGCTCTTCTCCTCAGTCCAGCACACTCTGCGGTGTACTGGGCTGCAGTGTGGCCATGGAGGTGCTTAAAATACTATTTTTTTCAGTATTTTTTTCTAAGAGTATATGACCACACCTCCTCTGATTAGGCCACACCCCCTTGAAAAGTACCTTGGCCAAGCCCGGCTCTCGACTGCCCTGATCGTGGCAATGCCCTGCCGCACACTTATTAGACACTTTCAGTAGCCCTACAATGCAAGTTTCCTCTTTGGGGGTACAAAACAAGACGTGCAATGTAGTAGATGCAATTTGCTGCTCCAGAATGGCAAGTCACGTCCTTCGCACTAACCTAAATTTTCCTTTTAAACTTATTTTTTCTAGAAAGGCTGAGTCTCCAGTAGAGTGTGGCGGAGTGAATATGAAGGATAAATCGGAACACCTATTCCTTTTATTTTTCCTGGATGATAAACTTGATATTTTCTTGGGATCCCCACCATAAGTATTCCACCTTCTCCGCAGTACCTCCAACACCTATTAGGCAGACTGGGACAGGCCTCCTGAAGATAGAAGGGAACCAAGTACCAAGATTTTCTAGATGTTTTCTTACACATTTAGAATTCTCTCTTTCTCCTCCCCCCGCATACAGTCCCACTCCCAATCCTGCCGCTTCATCCTCACAAATATTCCAGGGATCCAGCCCTTTCTCACTACTACAACGAATTCTCTCATTCATGACCTAATTTCTCACCGGAATGACTGTCATTTACTCCTCCCCAGCCTCCTGAACCCCAGCCTTGCCCTTCTTCAGTCTGCCCTTCACTCCTCTGACTAAGTCCTCTTCTTCTCTTGTTGCGCCACCGCTATTATCCCCCTCTGCTGGTCTCCCTGTCAAAAGCAGGATCAAGTTTAAATTCCTCTCACTCACCTACAAAACCCTTAACCACTCTTTTCCACTCTACATCTCCATCATCATCATCATCATCATCATCATCATCATCCCCACTCACACTTACTCCTGCCCACTCTGCTCTGCCAAGTACTGCCACTTGCTTATCACCACTACTCTCTCTTGCCTTGAGGTGTGCCCCGGGCGCAGAATCTGAGGGGGTTCCAAGATGGTTATGCTGTCTCCCCTCCCTCCTCTCAGCCCTAAGGGACTACCTTTGGGGGTGCCAAACTACTGCCTTGCCCTGGGTGCCAAAACTCCTAGTTTCGGCCCTGGGCTAAGACAGTAGAGCAATTTAAACATGCATGGGATAGACATAAGGATCTCATTACAAAGAAATAAGGATCAGATAGGGTTTGAGGTAATAATATGGTTAAAAAAGGGGCAGACTAGAATGGGCCAAGTGGTTCTTATCTGCCGTCACATTTTATGTTTCTATGGGGGACATTTACTAAGCAGTGATAAGAGTGGAGAGGTGAGCCAGTGGAGAAATTTCCCTATCAACCAATCAGCAGCTCTGTATCATTTTATAGTATGCGAATTATAGATGTTACTTCAGTGCTGATTGGTTGCCATGGGCAACTTCTCCACTGGCTCACTTCTCCGCTCTTATACTGCTTAGTAAATGTACCCCTATATTCCTTAACAATGGGGATCTGTAATAGAGAGATGTGTAATAATATAACATTGGGATGTGATCTGTGCAGTGCAGATCCGCAGTATGCACAGCTAGGCTGGATGCGAAAAATGGCAGGTGCGTTTTTTATTTCATGAAGTGTTTTATGTTTACGCCTTAATGTAGGTTTACTAAAGCTTAGTGAATAATAATGGGCCCCTTACCACTTTGTGTAGCAAATATTGAATGCAATAAATGTTTCTGCAATTTATACAGTTTTATTTCCATTTATAATTTGTTTAGTTTAGAGTTCTTACAATATTGTGTGGTCCGCAAACTATCCCTCAAATTGCGATCTACACTTACGCAACTTATGTAACAATACCTTGAGTTCAAGAAATACTTTTTTTTTTTAACAATGCAAAATAATAATCAGTTTCTATGCTGTTTCAAATTATAATGATGTCATGCTCAATTCCTTAAAATCCAATAAAAGAAAATTGAAAACAATAATGTACCAAGGATTTACTTGGGCGCTGTAAAACAACTGCAACCCAACTTAGTTATTCCCTCGTGAACTTCAACTAACGAATCTCGTTTATGCTCCAAATTCTACTTATCTTAATAATTTGAAGTCCTGCCAAGAAGAAAGCCTTGTTCACAAGCACCTCAGGTAAGAAGATCTTATTACCGCATGATTACTATTAAGAGGTCAATAATCTTTATTTACAGCCGTGTTACTAAATGAAATCCAGCAATACCCCCCCACCAAAAAGAAAAAAGTTTTAGAGGTGACTGTTGTAAAAGAAAAATACGCTTGTAATGGGGAAGAATGTTTTGTAATGCACTTTCAATATACATTGCATTGTCAGCAAATTAGAAGGATTTGGCTACTAGCCCACCTAGGGAAATAGGCAATAAACATTCTGGTGCTAGAGGGGATCACAAAGTAACCGTCAAAGCTCAGGGTCATGCAAGGGTTTAAAGGCCTCTTACTTGGTGCAATGGTGCAACAGTGATTGAAAGACCCAGGCTCACGGATAGTGCCCCGTGGCTTCCAGTGCTGAGGGACATTCATGCAGAAGGTTGGGAACTCCCTCTCAGATTACATGATCTTAAAAATTGTTCTTGATTGAATCAAGACCAAAATTTGGACTTGGAATATGAATGTAACTATTAGCAAAGCTTACAAACGCAAACAATGCCTCCATTTCTCCCTGTGATGCAATATAGTTACCTTTGCTTCAACAAGTCTTGTATGCTTCAGGTGTGTGCTTAGTGTGATGCAAGGGCAGTGATGGGCAACAGGTGCCCCCCCCCCCCATTCCCTAACCGGTTGTGTTGCATGTTATAGCTTGTAATGCTTATTTAAGAGGCCTGTTGATATCTTATCCATCTGTAGATGGGTGTATCTTTCATTGATCACACGTATCAATTCAATTACTGTTGTGAATAAGAGTAATGTGTGGCCCTTTTGAAGGTTAGAGGACTGTCTAGTGTGGCCCCCCAAAATGAATTATGTTGCCTATCACTGTATTAAGGGTTATACACAGGGACGTAACTAGACCTTTGTGGGCCCCAGAGCACCTGCAACCTCTGCCCTATGATAGTCATACAGACTGTCTATGAGAACAATGGGTTGGCTACTCCAGATCCCCTGAAGATTATTGAATATTTTTGATTTATAAGCCATGATTTACAGCAAGGGTTCCCAACCATAGTCCTCAAGGCACACTAAACAGTCCAAGCTTCAAGGATGCCCATATTTGAGCACAGGTGACGGGAGATGTACTAAGCAGTGATAAGAGTGGAGAAGTGAGCCAGTGGAGAAGTTGCCCATGGCAACCAATCAGTTGCTTTGTATACTTTTATAGTATGCAAATTTTAAATGTTATGTCAACGCTAATTGGTTGCCATGGGCATCTTCTCCACTGGCTCACTTCTCCACTGTTTTCCCTGCTTAGTACCTCTCCCCCTTAATTACTACCTTAGTTATTTTGATAACACCGTCTGTGGATATTACTTAGACCTAGACTGTTAGTGTGCCTTGAGGGCAGAGGTTGGGAAACACTGATATACATAAATAACATAGCACCTAATGTTCTTTGCAGTCTACACACTTCCTATATCTGAAACCTGTGTGTTGAAATTACAGCCAAACCAATGTTACCGCCCCTGAGATGAACTACTAAGCATATATAAAAGGTAAATTGCCAGGCCCTAATTACTACTGCGGAGCTTTGCAGAAAAACCCTAACTCTGTAACTAGTTGCCATATTCTCTTAAGATGGTCAGAAAGTCTCGAAAAGGGAGATCTAGAACAACCTTTTTCCGCTCTTGTAAACCATTGAATTGCCCCGCCAATATCTGTACTCTCCACTTTCCATCCGCCTTCTATCTTGGGGATCTGTTAGAGATGCCCCCTCTCCTTCACTCCCTACTTAGAGCCTCTTGCGCCCCTGTGTTAGAATTCAGTACTCATGGAATTAAAATAGCTGGAGTGGACAATAAAATGTTCCTTTCAATAAATGAAGTATGAAATAATGGGACGGCCATAATTCAAGTCCATTGATGATATAGTATGAGATTTACTTATAGTCAGACACCTGACCAATCACTGAAATGGTGGCTGTATAGCATTTGACTAGTGTATTTATTCACACTTGCCGCTAGTCTATTGGCACATGAGAATACATATATGGGAACAAGCTATACATACTAACTAAGCAATTTTCATTTAAGGCAGTGAGATGTTGTTGGAAATGTTTTATGTTAGAGACGTACAGGGGGAGATTTAGAAAATATTGGAGAGAGATAAAGTTGAGAAGTTGCCCATGGCAACCAAGAAACTTCTGTCAATTTCCAGGCTGTGTTAGATAAATGACACTTGATAAACTTCTCCATTTTCTCGATCTCCAAGATTTTCTATAGTTCTATAGATACAGTAGAAGACAACAGCAAAGGTCGGGAGTAGTCAAAAACGTTTAACACTTTACTGACATCTTCATCTTGTTGCAAATAATTAAAAGTCCATCTTATCAAGTCCTTATTATCCTTTAGCCCAATCCTAAATGCATCTGCCACCTTTACAGGTTCTTACCTCTAGAACATACTGTATACTGAAGGTGCTACAGATTCATTTTGGGTTCAGGCTCGCTACAAGCTCCCTATAAGGATAAACCGGACACCTGCACCTAATTATATTATTAAACTCTCACAACATCACTCCTATAATAGCTAAGAAAGACTTTTCAGTTTGGGGATTAGTTATCCCGTTTCCTAGTTGTATTGTAATATATAGTGTTACTTTCTGGCTGCGTGCATGGCGTAGTCTAATAGTTTATTTAATAGGATGCCACATGGATAAAAAATGGAATAACCATTATCCCCCACATTGTCACTCCCTCCTCTGTTTTGGCTCCGAGCTTCTGACGTTGATTCAATCCAGAAGCTACGCAGAGTAATGGCACACACTCCTCTGGAACTCATTTGTGCACAAGAGACATCTGGCCAGCACCATATGGTCTCTACAGTTGGAGACTTGATGGACTTACAATTTTCAATCACTGAGTCCAAACCTCTGAACATTTTACCCTTTCACCACCTTGTGGAAATACCATAATCTGAAAGCTTGGTCTACCTCCAGTTGCCATTTTTATCATGTTGAAGGTCCATGTTAAAGGAGAATGGTGAAAAAAAAAAAGTTTTAGATACTATGCCAACATAATTTCTCAAGAATAATTGCCAGGATTTAGTCATTGCTCAACAGGGTCCAAGGAGCTTAAATCATTCTACACGCCAAGTGGCAGGAGAGGTGGTAGAGATGGAGTGGTCCATTATGAAGAAACTGCAAGCCTTGGGAAGAGATAAAGTGGAGAAGTGTCTTCTGTCAATTCATAGACTGTGCTAGATAAATGATGGAAGCTGCTTTGGAGAACTTCTCCAATCTATTTCTTTCCAAAGATTGACACATCTCCCCCAGAGAAAGCACTTAAGGGCTGTTATAGCTGGTACTTCTGAATATGCCTTCTAGAATCACTGATTTACATTGTTCATGGATCTTGGTACTTTTTTGTGGCAAATGGTAGTGTAAATTTTTACTGCATGTCATGGATTTGATTTAACCATTAGACCTAAAGTTGTTTTCTCTGGGGCTCATTCCCAAACATATAACCAGTGTCCTGCTAATATGGAACTTGATCTACTACTGTTGGATTCCCTGTCAGTCCATGCAGGTACTTGCCTTTTTCCCACACTCTGATCTTTCTAATAAAGTTGACCGAACCACTGGATTGGTCTCTTGTGCACAAATGGATACGTCTCTTATGGCTTGTACTGAGCTGACTCTCTTGGACGGATAATCCACTGTGGAATTGGTGTTTTTGTCTTCAAACTGTGTCTTGCAATGGGGTTTGCAAATTGGAGTGTTCCTGGTTCACATGGTGAGCTGCTTTTTGGAGCTATAGGGATATAGGTTATGGGGTGCGTTTTCGGGCACCTACGTGATTGCAACGATTGATCGCTTGATGCAGAGGGGGGCGAAGCAGCATCTCTCGGTGGTTGCCTGTCTGTGACTTTATTGAAATGCCACTACATACTCCTCCGTTTGTGCTCATCCGTGCGGCCAACTGTGCAAGCACTGACACACCCACCTTCAGCATCTGTGCACTCGGTAATACCAAGTGGTGCATCATTATATGCCACCATCGGTTGTACCATCAATACTTGCACAAGCCCTATTCCAGGAGCAGTGTCTCTGCCTGACTATGGCCTCTTATGCCTTCGGCTGTGCGTCCGGGAATACAGTTGCTTGCATTGACATGGCCACAACACGCCCACCGAATGAACCATGTTTTGCCTGCATTACTAGCCACCACCTCGCAAACTTAAAATCTACAATAATTGTGATTTACTTTTATTATTATTATTATTATTATGTTCAGAGAATTACATTTGAATGGTTGTTTATCTTATTACATCATCCAGTTGTGCAATAGTCCCATGTCTCTCTGAGTATTTCCTGGTTCCACTCTGAGCATTTCCTATCTTGATTCCCAGTCATCCTGGGCCACCCCAACGCGTTTTATCATTGATGACTTCATCAGAGGCGTCCCATAGTTCGTTTTGGATATGTGGTTTTCTAGTAAATTTTGAAGAACATAATTTATTATTTTTATCTATTTAATTGGGGATGAAATTATTAATTTGAGATATTTATCATGAGAGCAACAGATTAGCATTCTTGAATAAGGTACCACTGCTTGATCCATGGTTGTTTTCATTTTTTTCATTATGTTATCCTTGCTCAATGATCCTAATAATGCTATAATGTTTTAACAATTTACAAAGCATCAGCTTAATTGGCCGTTTTGGTGGCTGGTTAGGTTGCGTGCATATCTTATATAGGTTTTACGCTTGAAGTCCGTGCATTTTTAGTTGAGCCACACACCTGTAGATGAATAGGGTAACAAGGTGTAGTTTGCAGCATGAGAAGGTCATTCATTGATCATGTGTGAGTTCAGTTCCGGTAGGTTTTGCAGAATGGAAGCCTCAATGTAACATTTCAGGTTGGAAGCAGAGGTGAGATGGAATATGTGCTCTTTTGTTTACATATACTCAAGTAATTTGGTTGAAATGAGAGAAGAAAAATTAGATGACGGCCAGAGGTCACGGATGTGTCAGTGGGATTTCTTTAGAATAGGAATAATTAGTTTAGGTCTTGGGCAATACTGTTTTTAAGGGAATGGTGTTAGATTTGAAGAGGATTCTATTTTAGTTATTTATGATGTGCAAAACTGGCAACATAATCTGCGGTATTGCGACCAGTATCTGACAAATGGATACCGTCTAAGATAATGCAGGTACTGAAAATGACGTCAATGCTCGATAATAATTATATTACATTACAATATTTATAGCATCAATATCAGACATGTTAAGAAATGCAGTTAGAAAATAATCTGAGATGATCCCTATTTGCCTGGATGTGGCCATCTTCCAACCACTCTAACAGGCCTCAGCTATATTGGAAGTTATCTAATCCAACAGTCCATGTGAGTGGAGCCGACTTGGATGCTGATCCTGTTTTGTCCATAGGATCGCCCCTTTGTGTGTCCAGTTTAAGACTAATCTGGCGTAAAGTTCTCCTTGGGAATTGGTGACATGGGTTTTATTAATGAGAAGTTATTTTGTTTCGACAGGGCCAAGCAAGCATGCATGGATTTTTGGAGATCCCTTGTCTGATAAGTGAGACAGGTTTTTGGCTCCTTGAGGAAAAGTAATCAATTCATTTTGGTGAGAGCAGTCTTTTCCAGAACTGATGATGATGATAATGATGATGATGTTGTGTTGTCCTAGCTGAAACCCTGGTCGGAGGGTGGTTTCAGATCAAGAGGGAAGACTTATCATGGAGTCAGAAATATATCCATGACCATCCTTGGGAAATCCATGCATTTTGTAGGCTGGTTTTGGTTTAGGTGGTGATAGGAAGGTAGCCCTGATTTGCTCGAGGTAAGTCATTTGTAGAATCTGTTTAGAGCGCGATGCTCCAGAGATCTAGTGTGGTGAACTTGGAAACTGTTGTGTTGGTGGGAATCTCAAGGTTCTTGTTGAGGTCTCCTCTTAAACATCTATTCTTCATATTACACACCTTGGGAAATAAAATAGATCTTGCCATACAAGACCTCACTATTGGGCTAGCTTTCTATATAGACACTGTGGACCCAGCTGTAACTTTTGTTTCAGAATAATTTACTTGGTTAGCGAAAGCATTTAAAACATATTTGCAATTTGTTGTAATTTGGCAGCTATATTGGCGCTGAGACATTAAACACAATAATAGGTCTAGCGTATGACACATTTTATGAAAGTGTGACCTTTAAAATGAGCTTTGAATTATAGCGTCATACAAATATGCTTTAGTTTTAAAGCACAGCTCATGATCTCTGGTCAGTGGATCCTTATGGGACTAGCCATACATAAAACTCTGACACTGCATTCTCAGTGCAACAATATGCAATTTCATGTACCAAACTCCGGGTACGGGTCATCGGGTCAACTCAACTTAGGTCGACAGTCATTAAGTCGACCACTGAAGGTCGACATGTGCATTAGGTCGACATGCACTAGGCCGACAGGTCAAAAGGTCGACATGAGTTTTTGGACTTTTTCTTGGTGTCTTTTTCTTCGTAAAGTGACGGGGAAACCCCAATTAGTGCACCGTGCCCCCTTGCTTTCGGGCAAGGTGCCTCGCCCCGCTACCGCTGCTCTCGGCACAGGTTACCGTTCCCAATTGTAGTCCGCGTGGATCGTCAAGTATGAAAAAGTAAAAAAAAATATAAAAAAAATATGTGAAAAACATGTCAACCTTTCGTCATGTCGACCTTTTGACCATGTCTAATGCATGTCGTCCTTCAGTGGTCGACCTAATGACTATCGACCTAAGCTGTGTCGACCTAATGACCATATCCTCAAACTCCTACTTCTCTTATAGACTGCAAGCTTGAAAGCAACCTACCCTCTTTCTGGGTGTAATACTTAGGGTGGAATGTAAGGGGTCATTCCGACCCGCTCGCACGCAGAGGTTCTTCGCTGCGGTGTGAATGGGTCGGAACAGCGTAAGCGCGGTGGTTGCAATGCGCACGTGTGTCGTTGCCCGGAGACGGGCGTAGCCAGGCAACAACCAGAAGAAAGAAGAAAATGATCGCTAGCGCGATCGCAAGAAGATTGACAGCGGGGAGGAGTTCCGGGGCGTCTACTCACTGTATTCCGGGCATAAAGATCCGAACGCAGTCGTGTCCAGGCGTTTGGAGGGCGGATGTCTGACGTCAATCCCGTGACCTTTCAACGCTGGATCCGTCACACAGGGTAAGTAAGTCTGACCCTGGTCTTGTTTTGCAGGAAACTTTTTTTAGCATAGCAGGGCTGCACAAGCGATCGCAGCCCTGCTATGCTAAAATACACTCCCCCATAGGCAGCGTCAAGTTGATTGCACGAGCAACAAAAAGTTGCTACTTGCGAACAACTCTGAATGACCACCGTAATACGGTGCAAATTTGCAATAACTTGTCATTTCCTGGATTCCTCAATCAAGTTTTCCTCACAAATTGGCAGATGTCATAGCCGCTGGTTTGCCGGATGAGAAGCCAAGCGGCCATCTGTGTGGATTGGAATATTCCAGGATGTTTGCGGCATTTAAAAAAATAGAGAATTGAGTAAATAATTTTTAAAAAGCCTCCCCCTAGAGTAAATTATTTTAAAAAGCCCCCCCACCCCCCCAAGCTCCCACCGGCACTAGCACGCAAAGCTTAAATTAGTAATAATGATTTTGGGGTGTATTCAGGTTTGTTAACAAACTGAAAAAGATAGCAATTGGGCAAAACTATGCTGCAATGCAGGTGGGTTAGATGTAACATGTGCAGAGAGCTGTAGTTCAGCCCGTCTAGCTGCTGTCCGCGCTGCACACGGCGGTTACTCTGTCTGTTAGCTGGTGGACATAATAATGTGACTCCACCGTGTATGGTAATAATAATAAAACTTGTCCAGAAGTAAGTTTATTGTGCGAGGCAACTTGTTCTCAGGGTTTTTTCCATGGGTACAGAATAATGGAGCCATATAGCCGTATTATTGATAAATCGACCTATGTGCCCGTGTGTTGGGATTGTTTTGCTGGCGGTCGAGATCCCGGGAGGTCAGCATCTGGACCCCGGGATCCTGGCCGCCAGAATGCCGCAGCGGGGACGGTAGCTCACTGCGCTCGCCACAGGTTCTGATCTATTTCCACTCTGTGGGTGTCGTGGACACCCACGAGTGGGAATAATCCCAGTGTGTCAGCATGTCAGCCGTCGGCAATAACAATGATCTGAATCCTGTGCCCGCGATGACATCCGTATAGATGGAAGCGCAGCGCAAGCTAGATTAACGGAAATCCAAACTGTGACTGATCGCTGTGGCTTTAAACATATCTGCAAATGTGCATCATTTTATTACAGAGACCTTTGTGTCTTCATATATACTGTACGCCCAAGCTGCACTTTTCTTGCTGTCCTGAGATAATTTCTTTCCACTGTATTTGGGCATTAAATAATGAGGTTTATTTTATGATAGCGTCAACTAATTCTGTGCCACTAGATGGTGTCCTCCTGATTGCTTGAGAATTGCTTTCCACATAAAAGATCGCACACAACAGAATTCTCAGACCTTCCACAGGGCCTCTCTTTAATTGTTTAGATAATTCATCAGCTTCGGAGTATGCATGTGTCTGTAAGGAGCATGTGCTTTGAATATATGGAAGATGTATACACAGATGAAGCAAATAACGCACTTGGGAGGCTGTAATGTAATGTCTGTGGTGTAATGCGAGCAGATTGCAGATCAATCACAGCATTTTACATTTCACAGCTTTGTTTGGTGATGTGACTCAATTATTCCTCTTACAGCTCCCGGAAGAAAAAAAAGAAATAAATAAAAATTTCTCGCTTTTCCTTGAGGTCATTTAAACCTTTTATTACACTTATTTTTTTTTCCAGAAAGCTAGCTGCGTTTTGTGGCCTATTCACATGGATCTTGTGTCAAGCTGCCTCCATTATACACTAAGCAGATTCCGAATGCTGCTGCTTAGTGCAAACGTACGTGTGATAATTATTTTTGGATTAGGTAAAATAGCGGTCAGATTCTAGGCTGCTGCATTAAGCCCCCCCCTGGGGTGGAGGTGTTCTGAGATACGTAATAAGATCATGTGGCCGCTACACGTCTAACCTCACTGTCACCCACTTGTCCGTCAGCATTATCCCCCCCCCCCCCCCCCCTCAGTCAGGCAAGCATTGTGTAATTGAAGGGGATAACCGTGTAATTGGCGCTCACAGCAGCCAGTTCACCAAATGAAAACCAACAAATTGAAATGTTCAGTTAATTAAAATGCTGTTTTGTTACACAGTGAGGTGCAGTTCATTATTTAATGAGGAGTGTGCCTTGCACTATTATCAGTCCCCACACTTATCATTTCCTCCCGAATAATTATATCATCCATACCTCACTTTCCTATGACCAGTAATCAGTAGTGGCCTGAATTCATATGAGGACCGCTAGAACTGGAGGCCATATTTGATTTATCCACTGCACAGCTGCGTCCGCACCCCCTGGGGGTGGTGGAGGTAATTATGAAATGAAGTGAATTGGGGAGTGCCACGAGTCATTGAGTAACTCACTCAGGGCATATGTACTAAGCTTTGGAGAGAGATAAAGTAGAGAGAGGTAAAGTACCAGCCAATCAGCTCCTAACTGCCATGTTACAGGTCGTTTTTGAAAATGACTGGAGCTGGTTGGTCGGTACTTTGGCCCAGATTTATCAAGCCTTGGAGAGTGATAAACTGCACCATGATAAAGTACCAACCAATCAGCTCCTAACTATCATTTTTCAAACACAGCATGTAACATGACAGGTAGCAGCTGGTTGATTGGTACTTTATCACCGTGACATGTATCACTGCTACTGTATATCTTGCACTTTCTATTTTGCTTTCCAAACGCCTGTGTAAAGGCCCGTACACACTGGTCGATATATCGGGCGTTCTTTTGAACGGCCAATATATCGCGGGACCGTCGGCCAGTGTGTACGGCCAATACGTCTGTGAACTCCGTCGTTCACAGATGTATCGCGTCGGCCGCGCAGCACAGCCGACGGCCAATATATCTACCGATATATTGGCGCGTCGCTGTGTGTGTACGGGGCGGTCGGCCGACCGCCCGTACACATGCTGCGGCGGCCGGCGGTGATTGACAGCTGAACTGGGCGGGCGTGTGTACACGCCCGCCCAGTTCATGACGTCAGTCCCCGACGGATCGGGCAGTGTGTATGCACAGCACACTGTCTGATCCGTACATAGATATATCTGCCGATCAATTGATCTGCAGATATATCTATTAGTGTGTACCCACCTTAAGAATCAGGAGATTGCATCTTTGATGTACAGTATGTAACTGAGGTTATGTACCAACATCAGGTTTTACCGATGGCTGCTTGTACCTGCTTTCTGCACCTTGAAGAATGCAGAGTAGATAACTGTATCAAAATATGTTCTGCTTGATTTTGGTAATGTGCCCTTTTAGATACTGTGCCGTACCCGTTACAGATTTGTGTTTATGTTCCCTGTGTCTTGAAAGTTACACCTGATTGCTAGTTATTAAACTTTATCACTGCAAGGCATCATAATAGGGAGCAGTTATTATGCTACAAAGCGTCTATTCATGGAGCTTACACAGCGGTTTTCTGTAACATTGTAAATGCTAGACAACCGCTATCGTGGCATAGGACCTTGGTCAGAGTTAAGGGCAGGGCCGGATTAAGCCTTGGGAGTGCCTGGGGCACTTAAGACAGGGGGGCCCCCGATGGAAGGTGGGGTATGTATATTAGATTGTGCATACCACCCAACATGTCTAATTTCAGGAGGGACAACAATGGGGCTGACAAAGGGGGGCCCGGGGTACAGTATGCCTTGCATCCCCCCTTTAATAAGCAACTTTCAAACAATTTGAAAGACAAAAGATATCTATGGAATTGGCACCTTATTTACATATTTCAATACTGTGGAGGCATTTCTGGGAATGTGTCAGGGCTGTAGAAGCAGGATAAATCATCCTGACGAAGAGACATTAAAGTCTCGAAACGTTGAACTACTTACCTGCCTCTGTGTGATTATTCTGCCCAGTGCCCCCTGACTGGGTCCCAGCTGCGGACAGCTAGGAGGGCACCAGAGCGTTTA
This sequence comes from Pseudophryne corroboree, assembly GCF_028390025.1. NCBI lineage: Eukaryota > Metazoa > Chordata > Amphibia > Anura > Myobatrachidae > Pseudophryne > Pseudophryne corroboree. The sequence continues at coordinate 162,658,221 of NC_086455.1, read as the reverse complement.
CCACATATGATTGGAGTGCTGCCCATCAACCTGATTATATATATCTAAATATATATATCTAAATATATATATATATATATATACTGAAACACATCCCTTTCCTCCACTAGATCCCAGCTACAGAAATACATTCCTTTCCTCCACTAGATCCCAGCTACAGAAACACGTTCCTTTCCTCCACTAGATCCCAGCTACAGAAACACATTCCTTTCCCCTACTAGATCCCAGTTACAGAAACACATTCCTTTCCTCCACTAGATCCCAGCTACAGAAACACGTTCCTTTCCTCCACTAGATCCCAGCTACAGAAACACGTTCCTTTCCTCCACTAGATCCCAGCTACAGAAACACATCCCTTTCCTCCACTAGATCCCAGCTACAGAAACACGTTCCTTTCCTCCACTAGATCCCAGCTACAGAAACACTTTCCTTTCTTCCACTAGATCCCAGCTACAGAAACACGTTCCTTTCCTCCACTAGATCCCAGCTACAAAAACACGTTCCTTTCCTCCACTAGATCCCAGCTACAGAAACACTTTTCTTTCCCCTACTAGATACCAGTTACAGAAACACATTCCTTTCCTCCACTAGACCCCAGCTACAGAAACACGTTCCTTTCCCCAACTAGATCCCAGTTACAGAAACACATTCCTTTCCTCCACTAGATCCCAGCTACGGAAACACGTTCCTTTCCTCCACTAGATCCCAGCTACGGAAACACGTTCCTTTCCTCCACTAGATCCCAGTTACGGAAACACGTTCCTTTCCTCCACTAGATCCCAGCTACAGAAACACATCCCTTTCCTCCACTAGATCCCAGCTACAGAAACATGTTCCTTTCACCCACTAGATCCCAGTTACAGAAACACGTTCCTTTCACCCACTAGATCCCAGTTACAGAAACACGTTCCTTTCACCCACTAGATCCCAGTTACAGAAACACGTTCCTTTCACCCACTAGATCCCAGTTACAGAAACACGTTCCTTTCCTCCACTAGATCCCAGTTACAGAAACACGTTCCTTTCACCCACTAGATCCCAGTTACAGAAACACGTTCCTTTCCTCCACTAGATCCCTGTTACAGAAACACGTTCCTTTCCTCCACTAGATCCCAGCTGCGGAAACACGTTCCTTTCCTCCACTAGATCCCAGCAACAGAATCACATTCCTTTCCTCCACTAGATCCCAGTAACATAGTAACATAGTTAATGAGGTTGAAAAGAGGCAAAATGCCCATCGGGTTCAATTGTATCTGTATTAAGCAGTGCACATTATAATGCACCAGCTGAAGTAATGGTTTAGTACCAATTGACAACTATATTTCGTATCACTCCCAGATACTTAATGTCAATATATTAAATGCTATAGCGTTGGATACTTTTTTTCTGCTAGAAAATTGTCCAATCCGTTTTTAAATGCATTTACAGAGTCCGCCATTATTACCTTCTCTGGCAGGGAGTTCCAAATCTTTATTGCCCTTACCGCGAAGAACCCTTTCGTACGATTTGTACTGAATTTTCTCTCATCTAGCCTCAGTGAGTGCCCACGTGTCCTATACAGAGTTCTATTAATAAGCAAAAAACATATTTAAAGATATTAATAATGTCTCCTCTTAGACGCCTCCTTTCCAGTGTATACATATTTAACCTAGAAAGCCTTTCCTCGTACTCCAGTGTCTCTAACCCTTTAATCAGTTTAGTAGATCGCCTTTGAACTCATTTGAGTTCCCCGATATCTTTTTATAATATGTTGCCCAAAATTGAACACAATATTCCAGGTGCGGACGTACCAATGATTTGTACAGCAACACGATTACATCCTTGTCTCAATACCCCGTTTTATGTATGTGAGGACTTTACTTGCCTTCTTTGCTGCATTTCGACATTGTGTACTGTTATTAAGACTATTATCTATGAGCACCCCCAAATCTTTTTCCACCACAGTTACCCCTATGTTTTCCCCATTTAGAGTGTAGGGTGCATGTGTGTTTTTTTTATCCCAAAATTAATAACTTTGGCCCTCATTCCGAGTTGTTCGCTCGGTATTTTTCATCGCATCGCAGTGAAAATCCGCTTAGTACGCATGCGCAATGTTCGCACTGCGACTGCGCCAAGTAACTTTACTATGAAGAAAGTATTTTTACTCACGGCTTTTTCTTCGCTCCGGCGATCGTAATGTGATTGACAGGAAATGGGTGTTACTGGGCGGAAACACGGCGTTTCAGGGGCGTGTGGCTGAAAACGCTACCGTTTCCGGAAAAAACGCAGGAGTGGCCGGAGAAACGGTGGGAGTGCCTGGGCGAACGCTGGGTGTGTTTGTGACGTCAACCAGGAACGACAAGCACTGAACTGATCGCACAGGCAGAGTAAGTCTGGAGCTACTCTGAAACTGCTAAGTAGTTAGTAATCGCAATATTGCGAATACATCGGTCGCAATTTTAAGAAGCTAAGATTCACTCCCAGTAGGCGTAGGCTTAGCGTGTGTAACTCTGCTAAATTCGCCTTGCGACCGATCAACTCGGAATGAGGGCCCTTGTATTTTTCTAAATTGAACCTCATTCTCCATTTATACGCCCAGGTTTGAAGTTTACATAAGTCATTCTGTAGAGACTCCACATCGCTTTCTGAATTAATTACCTTACACAGTTTAGTATAATCTGCAAAGATTTACACTGTGCTTTCCAGGCCTATTCCTAGATCATTGTTAAATATATTGAACAGTAGCGGGCCAAGGGTGTCATTCCGAGTTGATAGCTAGCTGCCGTTGTTCACAGCGCAGCGATCAGGCTAAAAATTGGCACTTCTGCGCATGGTACGCAATGCGCACGTGCGACGTACTTTCACAACAAACGATGCAGTTTCACACAAGGTCTAGCGACGCTTTTCAGTCGCACTGCTGACCGCTGAGTGATTGACAGGAATGGGGCGTTTCTGGGAGGTAACTGACCGTTTTCAGGGAGCGTGTCAGATACAAACGCAGGCGTGCCTGGGAAAATGTGGGCGTGGCTGGCCGAACGCAAGGCGTGTTTGTGACGTCAAAACAGAAACTAAATAGCTAGGAGTAGGTCTGGAGCTACTCAGAAACTGCTCGAAAATATTTTGCTGCCGTTCTGCGATCCTTTTGTTTGCACTTCTGCTGAGCTAAAATACACTCCCAGAGGGCGGCGGCATAGCGTATGCACGGCTGATAAAAACAGCTAGCGAGCGAACAACTCAGAATGAGGGCCCAAGTACGGACCCTTGTAGTATTCCGCTGACTACTGGTGCCCAGCTGGAGAACATCCCATTGACCACTACTCGTTGTACCCTGTTATCCAGCCAATTACTTATCCATGTACAAATAGTATTTCTTAGGCCAAGTTCCCTTAATTTGATGATCAGTCTCCAGTGAGGCACTGTAGCGAAGGCTTTTGCAAAATCTAAATAGACCACATCCACTGCTTTCTCCTGGTCAGATTGACAGAAACACATTCCATTTGCTCCACTAGATCCCAGCTACAGAAACACATTCCTTCATTAGATCCCTGCGTCCATAATTGTTGACCGCTATGATGTCAACATTGTAGAAATGTGTGCACCTAACCTGTTGATATCCGCAGAATTTTGGCATGTTTGTAGATGACAAGTGAAATGTCAACAGTTTGGTTAGGATTAGCGTTAGGGGCATATTTACCACCCGTTTTACAACACTTGTCGTAACCTGTGACATTATCCGCAAACACCGGAACATTTTCCGCAGCGGCTGGTTTAGGGTTAGTGTTAGAGTACTTAACACTGCAACCGCCGGAACAGCCGCGTCACCGCACCACCAGTTGTCAACACTGGTAGCATGTCAACGTTACGGCATAGGTGTGGCACCTGCTAGAGGGCAGGTGAAAATACTGTATACCCTGATGATGGTCACCTGGCACAAACCAGATGCATAGTTTGCCAATATTGGGCCTAATTCACACCTGATCACAGCAGCCGATCAGGTCTGAACTGCGCATGCACCGCCGCATGCCAGACAGCTGACGGCTGTCTCAGCCCTGCGATCACCTCTGCCTGATTGACAGGCAGAGGCGGTCGCTGGGTGGGAGGGGGCGGGCCGGCGGGTTTAGGGGGTGCGCCCCGGGCAACGCGGGTGTGCCCGAACCGTTGAGGGGAGGCGCGGCAGCTGTGTGACGTCACAGCGACGAATAGCTCCTTTTGTACTTGTGCGGAGGGGTCGGGCCTGACATGCGGGGTGGACTAGCCCTGTGCTGGGCGTCCCCCCGCATGTCTGTGTCACTGATCGTAGATGTGGTAAATTTAGCACATCTACGATCAGGTCTGAATTAGGCCTGTAGAGTCCAGTGCACCTTGATGGCATACAGTGCAAGACACCTGGCACGAGTGAGGCGGGAGGACCTGAGCCACTCGGCTTGCTGCGAGCACTTTTTGTCGCCCGAATATTTGCGTCAATGTCGCAGTGTGATGCAATAAATCTGCTTCACGAGTCTGCAATGTGAGGTAAATGTACTGATCGTACAGCTATAACTCTACCTGCTTCACCCGAGACGAAGCAGGGAGCTGTACCAGCGACATGTGCTGACATTTGTCTGTTGGAGTCGGGAAGTGAAAACTCCCCCCTCTGGCGATCCCTGCCAGAACCCACAGCTGATGCGCCGTGTCTCACTTCCCGCCTGGCTCCACTGGGCATGCGTGAGATCTCGCTACCATCACGTGCGCTGGCAGGAGACCAGCAGCTGCCGCAGGTATGTACACATGTATACAGATATATGTGTTACATATGACTCAGTGTGGTCTTGTGAAGTGGTTTTGTTGCATTGCGTTGCTACTAAGAAGCAAAGTTGGACAAAAGAGACATGAAAAAGATGCTCGGCGCAGGACCGCAGGTGATATCAAATGCCAGTCAGGATTTAGGGGGACATTTACTAAGAAGTTATAAGAGCGGAGAAGTGAACCAGTGGAGAAGTTGCCTCATCAACCAATCAGCAGCTCTCTATCATTTTATAGTATGCAAATTATAGATGTCACTTCAGCACTGATTGGTTGCCATGGGCAACTTCTCCACTGGCTCACTTCTCCGCTCTTATCACTGCTTAGTAAATGTCCCCCTTAGTTTAGTATCACAGTGATATTATGCGTATACTGTCGGTATTTACCAATCACCTATCCGACGAGGTCCAGCGCAGTCTTCCTCCCCTGCAGTGTCTCCACCTGTGACACCCACAGAGGCGGCATTTAACCCCCTGTCGGGATTCTGACGTCGGCATTGTGACTGGCGGTATTTTAAACTCTACCCCCGCTATATACTGCATTGTATTTTATAACAGGATTGTTTCTGAGTTTACCCAGGTACTTTGCAGTTGGCAGACTCTTCTAAAATATATATAGACGCAGACCAGTTAGCTTGCCCATTAAGCTGGCACAAATGGACATACTTGTGGCTGAGATGCAGCTATTAGAGCAGAGATAAGAGCCCAAGTAAACAGAAGCAACTCCTCCATTGCTCTGGGAATTTGGTGAAGCGCCCACAGAATTTGCTGATAACGTCCCATCTGTTATAACAAAGTGCTGGTGCGGCAATCATAAATTCAGCCAGACACCGAAAGGGGTTATTTTCTCTTGACAGCCTTGTTATTCCTTTCGCAGGGAACCCATCTGAGAGGGAACTGCTTTTAGGTGAGTGGATGCAAATGGGAAATTCTCCTCAGGAAACAGATCTGTTACACTGGAGCTGGGAACTCTGCAGCAGCATAAAAAGCACACGCTATAGTTTCAGCTTGCAGTACTTATTCATTATTTTTCTAAGAGACTCAGAATTGCTCCGCTAGCGTCTTTTCTTTTTACCAGCACTTAAAACATATTGCTTCCACTTTATTTCGGTTTGCTGAGGACTAATAAGCATAGGAACATAGAATTTGACGGCAGACAAGAACCACTTGGCCCATCTAATCTGCCCCTTTTTACCATATTTGATCCTTAGGGGGACATTTACTAAGCAGTGATAAGAGTGGAGAAGTGAGCCAGAGGAGAAATTGCCCCATCAACTAATCAGCAGCTCTGTATCATTTTATAGTATGCAAATTATAGATGTTACTTCAGTGCTGATTGGTTGCCACGGGCAACTTCTCCACTAGCTCACTTCTCCCCTCTTATCACTGCTTAGTAAATGTCCCCCTAATTTCTTTGTATGGATACCCTTATGTCTATCCCAAGCATGTTTACATTGCTCTACTGTCTTGTCTCTACCACCTCTACTGGGAGGCTATTCCACTTGTCCACTAACCTTTCTGTGGAATAATTTTTCCTCATATTTCTCCTGAACCCCCCCCCCCCTCCAGTCTCAGTGCATGTCCTCGTGTCCTATTGCTTCTCTTCATATGAAGAATGTTTCCCTCCTGGACTTTGTTAACACACTCGATCTATTTGAAGTTTCTACCATGTCCCCCCTTTCCCTTCTCTGCTCCAAACTATACATATTGAGATTTTTTAGTCTTTCTGGGTATGATGTGTGATGTAGGCCATGCACCATTTTAGTTGCCCTTCTTTGTACAGTCTCTAATGTATTAATAATATCCTTCTGAAGATATGGCCCCCAGAATTGAACACAGGAATTCAATTGTGCTGCGCGCCCCCTGCTGGCCGTCTATAGTAATTGGCGTCTATCAGAGCAATTCAATTGTTGCTCTGATCAGACGCTATTAGCATTTAACGCTGCTGAAAAACACCGTTTATATAGCCACGCAAAGCGCTAAATCCGTCTACTCTAAAGATCTCTATTGAGCGTCTAAAGTCCAGGTTTGGGCGCTTTAGGAACGCAACCTATGGACTTTTAAAAAAAATATTCTCGCACCTCCGTAGGCTGCAAAATAAAATTGTGACTGCTGCAGCTAATGGGTGCCTGATCAGAGTAACAATTGAATTGCTCTGATAGACGCCCATTACTACAGACGGCCAGCAGGGGACACAAGGCAAAATTGAATTCACCCCCGTGTGTCTTGTGCTCAGATGCTTCCGTTCCTGTAGTTGATATTAATTGATGTATTTATGCATTCACTAGGAATTGGTGACATCACTGAGGCCTTACGCCATAAGGCTATAGATTTGCGGAAACATTCTCATATTAAAGGGAACTCACATCCCAGCACTCGGCTTTGGTGGCTGCAAAACACTTTCTACAGGCTGTGCCCCTATCGCAATCTCAGAATGACAATAAGACAGTAACATATTATTTATTTCACTGAAGCTTGCAAATTTTATTATAATATTCATTTTAAAAATATGTGACTACTTTTTTTTTAAAATCTGGTACAGATTAACCAAACCAGCTTCCTTTGTAATGCGCATGTATAACCCGCCAAAGACGGGGCACTCACACGCAGAGGCGAAGTCATGAGAAGATTGTTCCACCATTGATAAATTGCAGTGATAAAAGAAGGAGGAGGGGGGGGGGGGCATTAGTTTCTGGAGGACTTGTGTGTCCGACACCTTTTGTGTTATCATACGTGCGCTTGGCCTTAAGTGTTGTTGTATAGTATGAACTTTGGGGCCTAATCCATACCTGATCGCTGCGCTGCAAATGACACTGTCCTGCGATCAGATAGTCGCCCCCCAGGGGGAGTGAAAAGTCGCCCAGTACAAGTGTGGGATTGCATGTGTACGCTGTGCGACAATTCCCCTCAGTCAGTGGACAGCTGCAAAACCGTTCGCATCACACTAAGGGGTCTATTCATAAAGCAGTGAAAACTGTGGAGAAGTGCGCCAGTGGAGAAGAACCAATCAGCATTGAAGTAACATTTATAATTTGCATACTATAAAATCATACAGAGCAGCTGATTGGTTGCCATGGGCCACTTCTCCACTGGCTCACTTCTCCACACTTTTCACTGCTTCATGAATAGACCCCTGACCATCAAATGTTTTTCACATTCTGTGCAGTCTCTGCGTAGCTCAATACTTACTCCTACAGTGCGATGAGAACAGGCTGATCAGGTCCGGAGCTGACTGTTTTGTTCATATTTTTGGCAATCCAGTCATCAGGACACAGAGACATGTGAGTTCACTGCTGTGCTGTTTATTGGTAGATGCTAGAATCAAGTGGGCTAAGGGACCTTTTCCGTAAGGGGGAGGAGTTATGACACAAGGGGGAGGAGCTAGGCCAGCGGGATAGTTCCTCTACTATCCACGCCACCAACTATTACCTTTAGTAATCAGGTGGTGAGCGAAGCCCGAAGCGTGGCGAGCGTACTTTTCGGGTACCCTGTTCGCCCGTAGCTCCTCCCCCTGGTGACGTGTCTCCTCCCCTAGATACGTCAGAAGGTCCCTTCTCCCACTCCGAAATAGAATCAACCGCTGTTTATTCCCTCCAACTCCAGGCACACTGCACAATGGACCACCCACTTCCCAGCATCCCCCTGGTCCCAAGGACCATCACTGAAGAGTCAGGCTTACACAGATCAGTAAGGGAGTGTCTACAAATATTAAGCATTCTAATATACTAACATCACATCCTCTTTTCTTTAAAGATAAGCCCTGTACGCTTCAATGCAAGAATTAACAACGTCATATTAAGAACATCATCTAACACGTTTCAATGAGTCTCTCAGGTCTGCGTATTTCCCTTTTGGGTCTTTCATACACAGTCTGTGTTTCATCGACCATGTTGGACCTTTCTAAAATCGTGGTTTGTTCACCATTATCAGGATCATCATACATGTCAGATGAAGGGTATTCTTCAGTCATGTTGTCTTCATTATGGTTAGGTTGAGATCTTAAATCCACCCGATTTCTTCTTACTTCCGTTCCATGCTCTGTACGTATAGTATAAGATCTTGGTGCTACTTGTGCTTGCACAATACCTTTCTGCACCCAAATACCTTTCTCGTGATCTCTGAGACGGACTTGGTCACCCGATTTTAGATCAGATAAGCGTTTTGTTTGTCTGTCATGGAACAGTTTCTGTTTCGCCTGTTGACGTTCCTTACTCAGTTTGACCAACGCTGAGTTATGTGTATTAAGCAGTTCATCATGTATCGGGAGATTTGCTCTAATCCTTCTTCCCATCAGCATTTGTGCAGGAGAAAGTCCATTCTGTAAAGGTGTACTGCGGTAGATTAAAAGACTTTTGTAGAAATCTTCTTTACCTTCTTGAGCTTTTTTCATGAGACTCTTTACAGTTTTTACTGAACTTTCCACCAACCCATTTGAGCGTGGATAGTGGGGACTTGACGTAGTATGGTCAAATTCCCACTCATCAGCAAATTGTCTAAATTCAGCACTGGAAAACTGAGGACCATTGTCAGTGAACACTTCCATAGGAACACCATGCCTTGCAAAGATTGACTTCATGCAATTGATTACGGCTTTACTAGTAGTTGTATGTAGTTTCTTCACCTCAGGGTAGTTAGAGTAATAATCAGTCACGACAATGTATGTTTTCCCATTACAATCAAACAAATCTGCGCCAACTTTCTGGTACGGTCTCTCTGGCACTGCATGAGGACTCAGTGGCTCGACTTATTGTTTCGGTCTATACGTAAGACATAATTCACATGTAGCTGTAGTCTGTGCTATGTCTTGGTTCATTCTTGGCCAATACATAACTTCACGCGCTCTCCGCTTACATTTTTCTTCTCCTAAGTGGCCTTCATGTATCTTGCACAGCATAGTTTTTCTTAGTCGTGCAGGTATGACAAACCTATTGCCTTTGTAAATAATACCATCGACAACTGTAAGGTCACTGCGGTGAAGAAAAATGTAAGCGGAGAGCGCGTGAAGTTATGTATTGGCCAGGAATGAACCAAGACATAGCACAGACTACAGCTACATGTGAATTCTGTCTTACGTATAGACCGAAACAACTAGTCGAGCCACTGAGTCCTCACGGACTGCCAGAGAGACCGTACCAGAAAGTTGGCACAGATTTGTTATTTTGTTCATACGTTTGTAAATCCAGTCATCAGGACACAGAGACATGTGAATTCACTGCTGTGCTGTTTATTCCCTCCAACTCCAGGCACACTGCACACTGGACCACCCACTTCCCAGCATCCCCCTGGTCCCAGGGACCATCACTGAAGATTCAGGCTTACACAGATCAGTAAGGGAGTGTCTACAAATATTAAGCATTCTAATACACTAACATCACACTGACGTCACACACCCGCCCTGAAAACGCTTGGGAACGCCTGCATTTTTCCTGACACTCCCAGAAAACGTCCGCTTCCTATCAAAGACCTTGCAAATACCGGTGCAATCGAAATTTTAGCACCATCAGGTCGCTGTTTGGCGGCGTGCGTGCACATTGCAGTGCATGCCCAGTAGTTTGATAATCGCCCCCTGCGCAAAACCGCACAGCAGCGATCCGGCCTGAATCGGACCCTTAATCATTGCATGTATATGATGTACGTATTGTACGGCCTGTTTAATCAGAAAATGGTAACGCTCTATGGCTCGGAGTTAGACTGCGATCTGTTCTGCAGACTTAACAAAAGGATAACATTGTTTTTGTGGTTACAGTGTCTAAGCAGAAAATATTCCCCATTTCATTCGCTCGCAGCATGACCAAGCGAGAATAATGTCATCGGGGAAACTTCACAAGTGACATGAATTAAAAAAACAACAGATGTTTGGTGAAGTAAAGAATCCGACCAATGCCAAGAAGTTGAAAAACAAAATTAATTTCCTTTGGTCTTTGATAGTGATGATGTAATGTAGCTAGTAGGGAGAGCCTGTCACGGTTCTTTATTGTAAAAGGAAAAATGCTCGCCACGCAGGAGGTGAGAGCTGTTAGTTTAGTTGAAACTTTAATTAAGCACGTTTTTAATTCGTGGAACACATGCAAATACGAAGCTGAGGTCATTCCTAATGATTTTGCTTTTCTAATCCCTGAATTATTGTGGAAGGTTATCATCCAGCACCTGCAAAAACATGCAGCCAGCTATGTCATGGTGACAGCATACTGGCGGGTTATAATGTACTATTGTAACGCAGGCCAGAGGGGGTTCTGTTACAGAGGCCATGTTTGCGGAGAATGTGGGTAGGGTGATGTTGGGGTCTATTCATGAAGCAGTGATAAGAGTGGAGAAGTGAGCCAGTGGAGAAGTTGCCCATGGCAACCAATCAGCATTGAAGTAACATTTATAATTTGCATACTATAAAATGATATGTAGCAGCTGATTGGTTGCCATGGGCAACTTCTCCGCTGGCTCACTTCTCCACACTGCTTCGTAAATAGACCCAGTTGTCAGGCTGAAAGGATTTCTGTCAGTGACACGCCGTGGACGCGGCCTCTTTGTGGGATGTTTCTTCAGCGACTGCTCTTATATCGAAATGTGGGTCACAGGTCAGACAAAAAATGTGGGACAGGTATACGTAATAATGTAGGTTCTGATGGGATCCGGTCTGAAGATCGACAGTATCTAGGTCGACAATGTTTAGGTCGACCACTATAGGTCGACAGTCACTAGGTCGACATGGATGGAAGGTCGACGGGGTTTCTAGGTCGACATGTGCTAGGTCGACAGGTCTAAAGGTCGACATGAGTTTTTCACATTTTATTTCTTTTTTTGAAATTTTTCATACTTAACGATCCACGTTGACTACGATTGGAACGGTACAGTGTGCCGAGCGAAGCTGTAGCGCAGCGAAGGCACCATGCCCGAAGCATGGCGAGCGAAGCGAGCCATGCGAGGGGACGCGGTGCACTAATTTGGGATCCCGGTCACTCTACGAAGAAAACGACAAAAAAAAATAAATAAATCCTCATGTCGACCTTTAGACCTGTCGACCTAGCACATGTCGACCTAGAAACCCTGTCGACCTTCCATCCATGTCGACCTAGTGACTGTCGACCTATAGTGGTCGACCTAAACATTGTCGACCTAGATACTGTCGATTTGATGAACCACACCCGGTTCTGATATGCTTGTTTTCAGGGGGGACTTTACCTATGGGCTGCAGGACTACAGCCCCCCAGGTAAAATCCGCCACCCAACTCAGTGTCAGTGAGCCAGATGCAGTCCGTGAGACCTATTGGAAGTCCTACCTGTCAGTCACCCGCGGGACAGGCAGTCATATTTGGATCTGTTTCCTCCTTCCGGGACTGCCAGACCGGGCTGCGATAAGCAGAGAGCTGGCTTCCTGTAGGAAGCCACTCCCTGCCTTTGGTGCAGCCCAATCCGGCTTCTATGGGCTGGATCTCGTACAAAAAAGGTGGTACGGCTGGCCGGGGAGTTGGGTACCACTAATAAGGGCACGTGCCCCAGCTGTCGGCGTCATTGATGGGGGTGTGCCTAGCACTTACGGAGGTGCTGGTCTTCCGTCTTCCCCCAAGCTAGCTCTCCCTTTAATGTGAATAGATGTCGTGCGCGTGCGTCTATTCACACGGCAGCAGCACGGCAATAGGCAGGCTGTTTTAGCAGGGCGGCGCTAAAGGGGCAGGTGCAGTGCCCTGTTAAAACAGTCTAACGCGGACAGCAAATTGCTTATCCCACCCATAATAACCTATATAGGGCAGAGAAGATGGCTGCAGTTCATTGGTAGGCCGATCAGTCCATGGAAGTGATGATTCTGTTCATTGTATATTTTATTTCGTACTTTGCTTCGCCCCTAAGTGTAACCCCCTCCATGTGTCGCTGATCCCGCCCGTTGTAACCTGTGTAGTGCACCTAAGATGTTGCCTTCACCTGGTACTTTCCTGGGCAGGATGAACGATCATCTGATGACTGTGAGGGCACCTTGTATTGGAATTGCAGGTGTTGTATACAGGCACTGTAATCATTTCCTAAAAAGCAGCCAAAGCAAGGGTGCACTATAGCCAATACAGTCCACGCGACTGCTATAGGTTGCGGCAGCAATTGGGGCACCGTCCCTGAGGGAAAAATGGGCATTGAAGTACAAACATCATAATGAATTTTTCCAGGATAACAAGGGGACTGTATAAGTAAGTAATAATAATGTGCCAGGGTCATACCTTCCAACCAACATTTTAGCCATGAGGAACAGGGAGAAAAATAAGCCCCGCCCCAATCTGGCTAACCCCCATTCCACAAAGGGAAACATTGCACTTTTGGATAAGCTCCTCACCCTTTTGAGATCCACCGATCAGTCCTGCCAAACGATGGAGCGAAAGCAGACTATTGTTACCGCGCTTAGGGGGTCATTCCGAGTTGATCGCACGCTGCAACTTTTTGCAGCCTATGCGATCAACTAGACGCCGCCTATGGGGGAGTGTATTTTTGCATAGCAAGGCTGCGATCGCTTGTGCAGCCCTGCTATGCAAAAAAACGTTTTGTGTAGAACAAGACCAGGGTAAGAGTTACTTACCCTGTGCGATCAATCCAGCGATGCAGGTCCCGGAATTGACGTCAGACATCCGCCCTCCAAACGCCTGGACACGCCTGCGTTCACCGCACCACTCCAAGAAAAAGGGAAATGGGTGTAATGATGTGGGACATGTATGTTGGGTCTTGTATTGATGGGAAAGGGGTGTAATGATGTGGGACATGTATGTTGGGTCTTGTATAGATGGGACAGGGGTGTAATGATGTGGGACATGTATGTTGGGTCTTGTATAGATGGGAAAGGGGTGTAATGATGTGGGACATGTATGTTGGGTCTTCTATTGATGGGACAGGGGTGTAATGATGTGGGACATGTATGTTGGGTGCTGTATTGATGGGACAGGGGTGTAATGATTTGGGACATGTATGTTGGGTGTTGTATTGATGGGACAAGGGTGTAATGATTTGGGACATGTATGTTGGGTGTTGTATTGATGGGAAAGGGGTGTAATGATGTGGGACATGTATGTTGGGTGTTGTATTGATGGGACAGGGGTGTAATGATGTGGGACATGTATGTTGGGTGTTGTAATGATGGGAAAGGGGTGTAATGATGTGGGACATGTATGTTGGGTGTTGCATTGATGGGACAGGGGTGTAATGATGTGGGACATGTATGTTGGGTGTTGTATTGATGGGACAGGGGTGTAATGATGTGGGACATGTATGTTGGGTGTTGTATTGATGGGACAGGGGTGTAATGATGTGGGACATGTATGTTGGGTGTTGTATTGATGGGAAATGGGTGTAATGATGTGGGACATGTATGTTGGGTCTTGTATTGATGGGAAAGGGGTGTAATGATGTGCGACATGTATGTTGGGTGTTGTATTGATCGGAAAGGGGTGTAATGATGTGGGACATGTATGTTGAATCTTGTATTGATGGGAAAGGGGTGTAATGATGTGCGACATGTATGTTGGGTGTTGTATTGATGGGAAAGGGGTGTACTGATGTGGGTCATGTATGTTGGGTCTTGTATTGATGGGAAAGGGGTCTAATGATGTGGGACATGTATGTTGGGACTTGTATTGATGGGACAGGGGTGTAATGATGTGGGACATGTATGTTGGGTGTTGTATTGATGGGACAGGGGTGTAATGATGTGGGACATATATGTTGGGTGTTGTATTGATGGGACAGGGGTGTAATGATTTGGGACATGTATGTTGGGTGTTGTATTGATGGGAAAGGGGTCTAATGATGTGGGACATGTATGTTGGGTGTTGTATTGATGGGACAGGGGTGTAATGATGTGGGACATGTATTTTGGGTCTTGTATTGATGGGAAAGGGGTGTAATGATGTGCGACATGTAAGTTGGGTGTTGTATTGATGGGAAATGGGTGTAATGATGTGTGATATGTATGTTGGGTGATGTAATGATGGGAAAGGGGTGTAATGATGTGCGACATGTATGTTGGGTGTTGTATTGATGGGAAAGGGGTGTAATGATGTGGACATATATGCTGGGTGATGTAATGATGGGAAAGGGGTGTAATGATGAGGGACATGTATGTTGGGTCTTGTATTGATGGGAAATGGGTGTAATGAGGGGGGACATGTATATTGAGTGTTGTATTGATGGGAAAGGGGTGTAATAATGTGATACATGTATGTTGGGTGATGCATTGATGGGAAAGGGGTGTAATGATGTGGGACATGTATGTTGGGTGTTGTATTGATGGGACAGGGGTGTAATGATGTGGGACATGTATTTTGGGTTTTGTATTGATGGGAAAGGGGTGTAATGATGTGGGACATGTATGTTGGGTGTTGTAATGATGGGAAAGGGGTGTAATGATGTGGGACATGTATGTTGATTGATGTATTGATGGGAAAGGGGTGTAATGATGTGGGACATGTATGTTGATTGATGCATTGATGGGAAATGGGTGTAATGATGTGGGACATGTATGTTGGGTGATGCATTGATGGGAAATGAATGTAATGATGTGGGACATGTATGTTGGGTGATGTATTGATGGGAAATGGGTGTAATGATGTGGGACATGTATGTTGGGTCTTGTATAGATGGGACAGGGGTGTAATGATGTGGAACATGTATGTTGGGTCTTGTATTGATGGGACAGGGGTGTAATGATGTGGGACATGTATTTTGGGTCTTGTATTGATGGGACAGGGGTGTAATGATGCGGGACATGTATGTTGAGTGTTGTATTGATGGGACAAGGGTGTAATAATTTGGGACATGTATGTTGGGTGTTGTATTGATGGGAAAGGGGTGTAATGATGTGGGACATGTATGTTGGGTGTTTTATTGATGGGAAATGAATGTAATGATGTGGGACATGTATGTTGGGTGTTGTATTGATGGGAAAGGGGTGTAATGATGTGCGACATGTATGTTGGGTGTTGTATTGATGGGAAAGGGGTGTAATGATGTGGGACATATATGTTGGGTCTTGTATTGATGGGAAATGGGTGTAATGATGTGCGACATGTATGTTGGGTGTTGTATTGATGGGAAAGGGGTGTAATGATGTGGGACATGTATGTTGAATCTTGTATTGATGGGAAAGGGGTGTAATGATGTGTGACATGTATGTTGGGTGTTGTATTGATGGGAAAGGGGTGTATTGATGTGGGTCATGTATGTTGGGTCTTGTATTGACGGGAAAGGGGTGTAATGATGTGGACATATATGTTGGGTCTTGTATTGATGGGAAAGGGGTGTAATGATGGGGACATATATGTTGGGTGATGCATTGATGGGAAATGGGTGTAATGATGTGGGACATGTATGTTGGGTCTTGTATTGATGGGAAATGGGTGTAATGATGGGGGACATGTATGTTGGGTGTTGTATTGATGGGAAAGGGGTGTAATGATGTGGGACATGTATGTTGGGACTTGTATTGAATGGACAGGGGTGTAATGATGTGGGACATGTATGTTGGGTGTTGTATTGATGGGACAGGGGTGTAATGATTTGGGACATGTATGTTGGGTGTTCTATTGATGGGAAAGGGGTCTAATGATGTGGGACATGTATGTTGGGTGTTGTATTGATGGGACAGGGGTGTAATGATGTGGGACATGTATGTTGGGTGTTGTATTGATGGGAAATGGGTGTAATGATGTGGGACATGTATGTTGGGTGTTGTATTGATGGGAAAGGGGTGTAATGATGTGCGACATGTAAGTTGGGTGTTGTATTGATGGGAAATGGGTGTAATGATGTGTGACATGTATGTTGGGTGATGTAATGATGGAAAAGGGTGTAATGATGTGCGACATGTATGTTGGGTGTTGTATTGATGGGAAAGGGGTGTAATGATGTGGGTCATGTATGTTGGGTCTTGTATTGATGGGAAAGGGGCGTAATGATGTGGACATATTTGTTGGGTGATGTAATGATGGGAAAGGGGTGTAATGATGTGGACATGTATGTTGGGTGATGTAATGATGGGAAAGGGGTGTAATGATGAGGGACATTCATGTTGGGTCTTGTATTGATGGGAAAGGGGTGTAATGATGTGGACATATATGTTGGGTGATGTAATGATGGGAAAGGGGTGTAATGATGTGGACATATATGCTGGGTGATGTAATGATGGGAAAGGGTGTAATGATGAGGGACATGTATGTTGGGTCTTGTATTGATGGGAAATGGGTGTAATGATGGGGGACATGCATATTGAGTGTTGTATTGATGGGAAAGGGGTGTAATAATGTGATACATGTATGTTGGGAGATGCATTGATGGGAAAGTGGTGTAATGATGTGGGACATGTATGTTGGGTGTTGTATTGATGGGAAAGGGGTGTAATGATGTGGGACATGTATTTTGGGTGTTGTATTGATGGGAAAGGGGTGTAATGATGTGGGACATGTATGTTGGGTGTTGTAATGATGGGAAAGGGGTGTAATGATGTGGGACATGTATGTTGATTGATGTATTGATGGGAAAGGGGTGTAATGATGTGGGACATGTATGTTGATTGATGCATTGATGGGAAATGGGTGTAATGATGTGGGACATGTATGTTGGGTGATGCATTGATGGCAAATGAATGTAATGATGTGGGACATGTATGTTGGGTGATGCATTGATGGGAAATGGGTGTAATGATGTGGACATGTATGTTGATTGATGCATTGATGGGAAATGGGTGTAAAGATGTGGGACATTTATGTTGGGTGTAATGATGTGGGACATGTGTGTTGAGTCATTTATTGAAGAAGATAATTGTTTTATATGGAGCACTGATGGCATTATATGTGGACCTGTTGGCATGGTATGGGGCAGTGCTATGACTCTATAAGGTAGTAGTATTATAGGCCTAATCAGGGCATGGTTAGTATGTTGTGGCGTATGTTGTGGCGGTGATGTTGGTACGTCACACTACTGGTATAACAACAGCGACACATTTACAGTAGTCTACAATTTTAAGGCCTAAACGTAAGTGTAAACATACAGAGGCAGAACCGCACACTAACGTGTGTATGTTGAGTTGCATATATCTGAATTCCACCTACATAAAGGATTTTACATGCCTGTATCTCATCCTAAACCAAAGCCTCCGTCTCTATTAGAAGCCTAGACAAAAGCTGAGAGGACCATGTGTAAGCTCCACTTCTTACTCACACCCTTCTCTGCCAATTATAGGTGGTGGATACCAGGGTAATGCTCTAAAGTGCAAAGGTCACTGGGGAGGGGCATAATCTTATTGTGCCAGTTATAGGGTTACCAGCCCACCCTGGCATAGACTCCCCATGCACTGTCCTTATGGAGTAAAGGTCACCATACAGGCTATAGCACCGGTACTGATCATGTATTTTACATTTTCCACCTTGTTTGACAAGCGCAGATAATCCGTATTAACATGCATCTTTATACCAGCCTTTCGGGAGACCAAATAATACCCCGGCCCTTATACACCGCGTGCAAAATCCAGGGATTGCAGGCAGTGTGAAAGGGTCCTTCTCCGAAACCCTGGGTCCATTTTCCCGGAAATCCAACCCAGCTTGCTTGCAGGGCTGGACACGGGTAAGTCCTGGGGTAGGAGGAGGTGTAAACAGGTTAGCCAGGTCATCCGGCCCGGTACCCATTTACAGTATGGCAGACCTCCCGAACCGCAGTGTCTGGCGGGCGATCGGGAGGCTGGGGGTGACAGCGCACGCTGTCCATGCAGACAGCAGCGCCGTGCAGGTTGCTTTGCAGCGTCAGAGGCTGGGGACACTGCACACGCTGTCTATGCAGACAGTAGGCGGGGGCTGGTGGCAGCACAGACACTCCGAAGTTCTGATCTGCCAGGTTTCCCGGCAATTGGAGATGACTTCATCTCTAAGCGCTAGCCCAAAAGACACTGCACCCGGATCGGAAAGGGTAAGAGACGTCTCCAGAATGTGGGATATGGTCCTCTGCTGGTAATTTTACCCTTTTTGCATTGTCCAGCATATTTATTGCCTGTCCTTCTCTACATTAAATAAACTGCTTGTGGGGAACGGTCGTAGGGCTGGGAAAAAGAAGGTTCTCTCCTGCAGCAACGACAGACCATTGCGCCAATAATACTGGACGTAGCAATCTAGGCCTGTATACAGAGCAGATGACATCTCGGTCTCCAGCTGCCGCACTCACTGCCCTCTATGAGCTTTATAATCGACGTTGTATAAGGACTTAGTGAATTTCTGACATAATATTTGCCGCGTATCGCATTGCTGTGCTGGAAACATAGAGACGCGCTTGTTTTCCTGTGGTCCTGCCGGGACCTTTCTGCTTTTATGGCACAGAGTCCAGTATCCTGTTTATATTACATCCGGCCCTCAATGGCTTTGTCCTTATCTCCTCCGTCTTGTCTTCACTTTCAGAACCTGCATCTTGTGAACACAAATAGCACAGCGGGCAAGATAAGGGGATACCGGAACCTTAAGTATCGCCGCAGACTGAGAGATGCCGGCTTCTCGAGCTGTTTCCTTTGAACAATTACCGCCCTGTCTTGGGAATTTAACTGAACCCGCTATTTGTCTCTGGGCATCAATTCTCGGGTCTTTGGAGAAGATAACAGCACATCAGTGTTATAGTGTTATAAGGTAAATGGATACAGAAGATAAGATTAACACTCCATACAAATGCATATATTCACAGCAAGACAAAAAGCTATTTATCAGAGTACGTTTCCCGGCGCTGAGTGCAGAGCAGCTGTCATCTCTCTCCATGTGTTTATGGTGTGTGTCATATTGAATCTGCATGATACTTAAACTTTAAGCTTAGTTAGTCACAGGAGCTGCGGATGTAAGCGCTGGATCCCCAGGACTAGAAGACATGGGCGCTAGGACTACCCGTATGTCACCGTGCTGCGGATTCTACAACCAAATCCCGGATATGGCGCACACTTACTTATTATCTTAAAGAATAAAGACTAAAAAAAAAAATGCCCTCTTCACTCTAAACAAAATAGTTGAATAAGTATTAGGGATGAGCGGGTTCGGTTCTCTGGGAACCGAACCCACTCGAACTTTGAGATCCGAGCTGGGATCTGAGTCCGGATCGGGTTTTTACTGCCTGACTAGGATCCCAAAGAGAGGCCGAACGTCATCTTCCCGCTGCCGGATTCTCGCGGCTTTTGGATTCTACATAAGTCCTGTGCATCGGCGCCCTCTTCACGTGTGCAGAGAGATTTGGGTGGGGTGTGTTCAAACTGATATCTTGCAGTGTAGAAATAAAGTATCCAGTATTTACCCTGCACAGAAACAATATAACCCACCCAAATCTAACTCTCTCTGCACATGTTACATCTGCCCCACCTGCACTGAAGCATGGTTTTGCCCAGTTGCTTGCTTTTTTGGTTTGCTAATAAACCTGAATAACCCCCCAGTGTGCAGTAGTTTGTAAAATGTTTGGACACTTTCACAAGCATCCAGTAAATACTAGTGACGGAGTTGTCTGAGCTTAATTACCATCGTCCAACAATTACCCATTGTGAAGAGTGAGCCCTGCAGACACTTGTCAGTATTAACATTCCAGGGGAATGGGCCGGCCCGTTATATGTAAATAGAAGTGAATACTAGTCGTTACTCCAAGCCTGTAGAGTATGCGTGTCTCCTACAGCGGATTAATAATGGACACTGTTTACTAATCACTGGTAAATGGGCGCACTGTATGGAATAATCTGCAGCCCAACACAATGGCTTGTTTTCATCTTCATTGTTTCACTGTTTAGTGACTACGGGATTTAAATGGGAGCACTTTGCGGCCACATCGCTGAATATTCCTCCTCTCAGGTTAATGGGACCCTTAAGAAGTGGCTTTGCCATCAATTCTGATAAGACCATTTCCTGCCCATGATATACCTATATATATATATATAATGGTAGATGCTCAATCAGCTTAATGATATCATTCAGGTGCTCGAAAGGGAGGGGTATTTCTAAGCAAGAAAAAAAGAGAGACATTGATTCCCCCAGCACCCTGAATGATAACAGCAACCAGATATAAATCCCACGTAATATTAGAATTCAGAGATCTCGGTTACACATATTTGCACAAATGTGTGAATAAGCCCCAAAGCCTCATCAAGGCATCTCTGTATATTTGGGGTCCCTAGCGCTATATCTAGGTGCAGAGTGTGGCCCCCAAAACACCAGCATTTGCCAGAAAGCCCAACGTAGCATACCAGTGAAAAAACTATAGTGTTATAAATTAGTATTTAGGAAGCCGAAGCTATAAAGAAGGTGATACAAAAATGAAATGTAATGCAATTTAAAACTATTTCTCTTTTTTAATTACATTTCATTTTTGTATCACCTTTATAGCTTGGGCTTCCTAAATACAAATTTATTAACACTATAGTTTTTTCACTGGTATGCTGCCCTGGGCTTTCTGTGAACCATCAATGCACCATCAGTCGCGTCATCAATTTCTGGAGCCGCCCCTGCCTGGCGCAGAGTCTCCCTTGGTACTTTCTTAAGATATGACCACTGTGGCTGTGATGCTGTGCAAGAGATGGCAGCCGCACGCTGAAACGCCCTCACGGCTGTCCCATAACACGCCCATGGCTCCTCCTCTTTTTGCGAAGACTTTAGGTCACCTCCCAGTCTCCCCTGAAACGCCCCTGGACATAGGGTCTGATAATGAGTCGGACGCTGCCACTGTGCCGGTGCACTGTGTGCAAGTTTATGCTAATGCCGGTACAAGCCCTTCTCCGGGGTATATCCGTGCGTCTGCATGTGCAAGGACTGATACACCCACTCTGAGCAGCTTTAGACGCTGAAATACTATTGGAGCATTGTTAGATGCTACCATTGGTAACCACCGTGGAAGCTAGCAGCAGCCGGATGCTAGGTACAGATTCTACATCAGAGTACGGCCTCCAATGTGAGCGATTAAACGCCTGAGTTCGCACCAAGTTCGGCGACACGTCCACAACTCTCCCATAACTGAATAGCCGCCTCACAGTCACCGCCCAGGATCGCCCGATACGTTTCTGAAAATGTGCGCCTCAATCATTCCTGCGGCTCTTTGCGTACACACTGTGGGCTGCTCGCAAAGTGCGACTTTGTGCGACACAAGTGCGTTAGAGAGAGTTACAGCGATGGGAACAAAAGTCCTGAAGTCAGGAGCGGAAAGATGGAACCAGGTGGGGAGTGAGGAGGTAGTCATTAGTGGAGTGGGTGTCTGGGAGTGTGAATGGGGTGGTCATAGGTGTTGGTGGGCGGGGGAGGGTGAGAGCTGTATAGGTGTGTGAGCGATTGAGTTGGACTGTGTAGGGGAAGGTGTAGGGCCTGTCGGAGAGCCGAGCGGCAGGACTGGAGTGGAGAGAGGTGGGAGTTTGGAAGGCCAAAATAGGAGGGGTCTTAGCTGCCTCCAGGATGAGAGAGGGTCTGATCTCAAACATGAATGAGGGGACTGGAATGGTTATCTACCTGATCCTCAGCAGTGAAAGGGTTACTGCGCTTAGCCTGAGGAATGATAACTTTTTGATTACTTAAGCAACTAGCTTGTCTAATTATCTGGATCCAGACCTCCAGGCCAAACAGTTGTCAGGTAACCCTACCCCGGGGAATGATATTCGCTAGTGTGAGGCTGCCGGGCATTGTCTCTTGTCGTGCTAATGAGCAGATTACAAACAAATCACCATTAGGCGAATACACGGTAAACGTTGTGCTTTTCATGCTGTCTGAGCAGATCTACTTCTTCCCAGTGTAAAGCCGTTAGTTTAAGCTTCTAATTGTACAGGGCGACCCAGTGACGTGATCCGCACAGAAGGGGGTACGTCGGCTTTACACGGCTATTTGGTTTCACTTGTGGAGAGACAAGACCGATTTGCTTTTTAATGTAGCCATGTTCTAGATCTCCTTGCGTGTTCTCCAGGGTTCCCTGTGACAGCACTGTGCCGATATGTGCAGGGTTCTATTGCGTGAGAAGGTGGACCCGGTGAAGAAGCTCTCCAGTACAAGCGATCGCACATCTGCACACACACACCATACCCTCCCCCTGTAGGCGGCGACTACCTGATCGCAGGGATGCAAAAAAGGCACCCTAGTGATCAGGTCTGAAATACCCCCACTATCATATTTATTTTTAAGGCATTACAAAAGTTTGCTGCTGTCTAACTGTTTTATAGTTGTGTTTTTATCTTACCTATTGCTATTTTATAAATGTTATTCTTATATTTTATCCACGCTACTAATTGATTATTGTTTATAGGTCTTGAGGACGATGGTACGCTGCTTCTCTACTGTATGTTGTCATGGGCCCTCATTCCGAGTCGTTCGCTCGGTATTTTTCATCGCATCGCAATGAAAATCCGCTTAGTACGCATGCGCAATATTCGCACTGCGACTGCGCCAAGTAATTTAACAATGAAGATAGTATTTTTACTCACGGCTTTTTCATCGCTCCGGCGATCGTAATGTGATTGACAGGAAATGGGTGTTACTGGGCGGAAACACGGCGTTTTATGGGCGTGTGGATGAAAACGCTACCGTTTCCGGAAAAAACGCAGGAGTGGCTGGAGAAACGGGGGAGTGTCTGGGCGAACGCTGGGTGTGTTTGTGACGTCAAACCAGGAACGACAAGCACTGAACTGATCGCAGATGCCGAGTAAGTCTGAAGCTACTCAGAAACTGCAAAGTAGTTTGTAATCGCAATATTGCGATTACATCGGTCGCAATTTTAAGAAGCTAAGATACACTCCCAGTAGGCGTAGGCTTAGCGTGTGTAACTCTGCTAAATTCGCCTTGCGACCGATCAACTCGGAATGAGGGCCATTATTCGATGTTGTCATGTATTCTAAGGGCTAAAGTTACTAAGGTGAGAGGTTATTTACAATCAGGTTCTACTTAACATTTATCTAGCTACTTCTAGAAGAAAATAGATCGAATCTGTTTGGTTGCTATGGGAGACATCACTAGGCCTAAAAAAACTCCCACCTAAGTAAATTTACCCCTTATTGTGGAGACTGAGGGGTATAATTACTAAAGGTCGATTTTAATCGATTAAAATCGATCTTAACTGATGTTAGGCTTCCAGGGCTAAAACACATATTTACTAACATTAAAAAAATGTATATAAAAAAATAAATCATCTTTTAGTAAATGCGTGTTTTAGTCCTGGGAGCCCAACATTGATTACGATTGATTTTAATCAATCAAAATTGATTTAAATCGACCTTTAGTGAATATACTCCTGACTCTCTCCATTATGGTGGTCATTCTGAGTTGTGCGCTAGCTGCATTCGTTCGCTGTGCAGCGATGAGGCTAAAAATCGGCAGTTCTGCGCATACGTACGCGGTGCAATGCGCACGCGCGTCGTACTATTACAACGAACGATGTTTCACACAAGGTCTAGCGAAGCTTTTCAGTCGCACTGCTGGCCGCAGAATGATTGACATGAAGTGGGCGTTTCTGGGTGTCAACTGGCCGTTTTCAGGGAGTGTTCTGAAAAACGCAGGCGTGCCAGGAAAAACGCAGGCGTGGCTGGGCGAACTCAGGGTGTGTTCGTGACGTCAAAACCGGAACTGAACAGTCTGAAGTGATCGCAAGCGCTGTGTAGGTATTGAGCTACTCTGAAACTGCTCAAAATTATTTTGTAGCCGCTCTGCGATCCTATCGTTCACACTTCTGCTAAGCTAAAATACACTCCCAGTGGGAGGCGGCATAGCGTTTGCACGGGTGCTAAAAACTGCTAGCGAGCGAACAACTTGGAATGACCACCTATGTCAGCTGCGGGGAAGAAATTCCCCGATTAGCGCCTGATTGGTTTTATATCTTGATACTTTGTCCTACTGCACTGTTAAGTCCAGTACTCACCGGCAGATCTGGGGAGAGATGTGTGCTGAGCGTGAGGGGGGAGACGGGGGGGTCGCTCATTTCACCCAGCGCGTGAGGGGTACACACGGAGTGATTGCTGCTTAAAATCTAGTCAGATTGCTTAGATTTTAAGCAGCGATCGCTCCTTGAGTACCCCCCTTTACTGAAAGGTCAGTGGCCACGCCTACAACCCCTCTTCCATTTCTGTTTTACACGTTAGCTATACGGGTCATGAAATGGTCCATTTGGATACGTTTCCGGTGAGACATTTGAACAGGCTGAGACTGTAAACATGTCATTTTTAGTATAAAAGAGTGATGTCAGTATTGCCATATTTATACGTTCTTCAATCTTCCGAAAGTAACATGAAGATCCCATCACTGAAAAGCACATTCAGGTTTAGGAATGCAACAACCATTCATTTCAGCATTTGCTGTAGTGAATGAATTAGGCTGCTGCTGGTAAATCATGTGATGTACATAATCGTTAGCGCTACCTTATCTTAATGTGACCTCCACTGATCTTGGCTTGTGTTTAGTAACATACTGTACATAACAGTGGCAAATGCAGGATTTCTAGAGGGGGGTTTCCAAATGCAATCTCCATATATCCCACTCTGCGGAACATTATAGATGATCTATAGCAGTATTTCTCAACCTCCGTCCTCAAGTACCCCCAACAGTTCATGTTTTCCAGGTCTCCTCACAGGATTGCAAGTGAAATAATTTGCTCCACCTGTGGGTCTTTTAAAATGTGTCCGTGAGTAATAAATACACCTGTGCACCAGCTAGGTGACCTGGAAAACATGAACTGTTGGGGGTACTTGAGGACAGAGGTTGAGAACCACTAATCTATAGTATAGGCTGTAAGAAACATATTTAAATTATATAAATAATCTAAGTGGTCTGGAAAAGGTTAAACATACTATAATAAAGGCACAAACATTATGGAACTAGTACCTCACTTTCTAAGCACACATTCTCCCACCTCATGGTAAGGCTCCTGTCTCTTCTTTCTGGTAGCTACTCTTTGGTCCAGTGCACTGAATGAGAGCTCAGAACCACACACACAGTAAACTTTGGAGAAAAAGCTGCTACTGGGTATGTGCAGCAGTTCTGCATGATGCGGTGGCAGCTCTAGTAATCGTATTCTATACCATTGCTATTGTTGTCATAGTTTGCCACTTGCCAAGGGGAGGGGGGTTTCTGGGCAACCAGACCCCCCCCCTGCGTGTGCCTATGCGCTAGATTGCTTAGAAATTAAGCACGGATCTCTCCGTGTCTGTAGGGTGCCGGCGACAGGGATGCATGGTCCCACGCGTCGCTATCGCCGGCTCTAGATTTGGCATGCATGCATGCCAAATCTAGTGAGATCGCTCATTTCACCGCTGGATGAAATGAGTGCCCCCCCCATGTCCACCCCCCTCTCACTCAGCACACATCGCGCTGAGCGAGAGGGGAGAGATGTGTGCTGAGCGGTCTGTGATAGATCGCTCAGCACACATCTTCCCCATATGTACGGGGCTTTACGGGCTCATTTATCAACGAGTGATAAATTTCACTGTGAGTGATACATTGCATCAGCCAATCAGCTCCTAACTGCCATGTTACATGTTCGGAGCTGATTGGCTGTTGCAATTTATCACTCACAGTGAAATGTATCACTCATTGATAAATGAGCCCATTATTACATTCCAGATTCCAAGGGCGATCGCAAGAAGATTGATAGGAAGAGGTCGTTTGTGGGTGTCAACTGACCGTTTCTAGGGAGTGTCCGGAAAAACGCAGGCGTGCCCAGCCGTTTGGGGGGAGGATTCCTGACGTCAGCTCCGGGACGGATCATTGCAGCGGCTGAGTAAGTCCTGAGCTGTGCAGCTCTCTGCACAAGCATTTGCACCCCTGCACAGCGACTACCCCCTCCCCCTGTAGGCGGCGACTACCTGATCGCAGGGATGCAAAAAAACGCCTGCGTGCGATCAGGTCTGAATCACCCCCATGGAGCGGCAGATCGGTAAGTGTGTATAGCTTGACCAATCGCCTGCTTGGTAGGCGGATCCGTCGGTCGGCATATATGTCGTTTAAGTATGTACTCAGCGTGGGCCATTATTGTGTACAAGGACGCAGGTGATATACATGACACACCTGCATTTTACTCACCATTACCTCCAACAAACGCTCCCTACCTGTCAATCACTCTGCGTCCAGATCCATACTACGACCACCACTACCTCCACGTGGCGGCAATGTGCGGTGCAACACCGGACGCATGCGCATTAGATGAAAACTTCGACCAACTGCGAAAAGATCGGCATTGCGTCCACCTCCTAATTAGGCCATGTGAGGGGCGTCCTAATCGGGCCACGTGAGGGGTGCATTGGAAAGGTATGCCTTTGGAGGCAGACAGGGATCATTTTTGGGAAAATGTATCCTAAACGGTCCTGCCAATTATGGAAAATCCCCTTTATCCGGAGGAAACCTCTGGGTAAATAAACCCATATCTGTATTTACATAAAGAGGGCTACAGATATTTTAAATTGACATTCTTGCGGCCTAAATCCTATTAACAGAACAGCAATGTCAAAGACCCCTGTGACCTGGCCGGCTCATTACCGTCATGAAATGCTGAAAATAAATGGAGTATGTTCAGGGCCTCTAATCTTAAATAAAATGTGTTCTCTGCTAAACAGTCTTTGTGTGGATAGGTTCTTCTACATCTACAGGCACCCTAGTGTCACCAGCTAGCATAGGTTGCTCCAGCGCTATCCTTGTTTGAACAAACACAGTGGTCTGGACCCCTATCCTTCCCACTTATATCAGAGATGGGATCAGGGGTGTAAGTTCATACTAGGAGCCTGGAGGTGAGATAGCTGTTGGTGTTCCCCATTCACTTGCATTCACTACCAACACCCCGTCCCATCAGCACCCAGACACACACTGTCTCCTGGATGGTGGTAATGGTTGGGGGGGGGGGGGGGGGGTTGGGGGCACTGATTACCTGTGCCCAGGCTTCATCTGCTAAGGCTCCCCCTTGTGCGGCTCCTTGTGCCCCCATACAGCAACGAGGAGGAGGGGACGTTAAGGTGATACTTACTAAGCAGTGATAAGAGCAAAGAAGTGAGCCAGTGGAGAAGTTGTCTGTGCCCAGGTAATTTGTACCCTCTCCCCACCTCTCTCGGGGGCCACTGAGCATGAATAGCCCAATATGAGCCTAATTGTCCTGACCACTGTGCTAGAGGTTGTGGGAGTAGCGCCAATGTTCTCCATACTTGGTGGCCTTGGTCCAGTGGAATCAGGTTTTGGCCTAGAATGACAGATGTATTTTATTTCCTGTTGACTTTGACAAACCAGTCAGATCATTGGTTGTTCTAGTTTTTATCAAACTCGTACAACTCGCTATGGACTGCCATGTGTCCCTATCTTCTCAAGGCCATCCCGGTTATCTCACTCCAAATCTAAATGCAGAATTTTTTTTGTCTTACGTGAGAGCGTTTACAGCCTTTACCGCTCTAAAGGAACCATGGAGGACAAGTTATAGACCGTCCACCTACATAGTCTATTTGTATCCCGTTTCTTTTTACTAGACTAGAGGAACATATTCAATTAACCGTGAAGTAGTTCGGGCAACTTTTTAACACCGGTAAAATCCACGGGCGTGACGGTCTGCTATTCAGTAAGAAATCTGCATGAAGTTAGTGTGCGGGTTTCACTGGGAGTTAATGCGGCTTTTAGTAACCAGCTCCAGACTCGGTAGAATCAAGGAAGAGATCCTTATTCTAATGTAAAAAATGTCAGGCTACTGTACAGTACCCCTGGGACACATCTCCCAGTGGATAACAATGTCTTCAGATGCCTTTTATAGGAAAATTGGCTGCCGGTCCGTGAGCTCCGATTGGCTGCCGGTCCGTGAGCTCCGATTGGCTCACGGCCAGCTGAATAGAAAGAATACACACAGCTGCTCTGTGTGCCTCAGTGGCTGCCTGCCCTGCCGGTGCGCACCGCGCAGGCAGCTGGCTGCTGGCCTGTACCCGCGATCCTCATTGCTGCCACCCGGGCCCCCTCTCAGCCAGGGCCCGGGACTGGAGTCCCCACTGTCCCCCCTTGATGGCAGGCCTGGACGGCAGTGTGCAGCTAGCTGGGAGAACATACAAGTCCGTTTGTTTGTTGCAATTGGCTGCAGCCATTTTTGTTGTGCAAGAAATAAACATCAAAATAAAATACCTTGTCGTCCGGTGTTAACTATACACAGGATAATCCTAACTCACTATGAATACAATACAAGAAGTTTTTACCAGGCACAGCTCACTGGATTTCAAGTGCAGGTTTCCCTCACAGAGACTCCATAATCTATCCTCTTTCCCCAGGCAGTGTGAGAGAGCAGTGATCAGACTGACAGCCTTTTAACACGCCCATACAGCTGAAAGCCCTAATTAGCCTTCTTTACATGTGTTCTGATCCCGATGTACGCTGATAGTGACAATTGCGCGTGAATGGTTGCAAATGGTGAAAACACCTATTTATGCCAAACTTCTAAAGCTCATGAGACAGTGATTTAAAAGTGATTTATCACTGCACTATATTTCCCACAAATAATGCTTCTTACTCAGTGGGTGTTGGGGACGCCTCTGCATATGTTCAAAAGTTTTATCATAAAAAAAAAAATATATATATATATTTGGGAATATGCTGTTATGTACATGTTACAGTAAACCACCCTCTTCTTACTTATTATCTGCAGAATCCGGCCATTACCTACAATCTGATTGCGTTATGCACTGTTAATTTACACTTTTTTTGCAAATGCACGCAGGAACTACGCCTCATGTCGCAATCCAGTCTCATCTCTTAGACTGGAAACCCACCTATTCATCAAAGCGCACCCTTCCGATTAGAGATGAGCGGATTCGGTTTTACTCGGATTTACTCGGTTCTCAAAACGGCATCTTATTGGCTCACGGATGTCACGTGTTTTGGATAGCCAATCAGATGCCGTTTTGAGAACCGAGTAAATCCGAGTAAAACCAAATCCGCTCATCTCTACTTCCGATGCATAACCTAGTCCTGAGGCCGCTCCTCCATCCCCCTGCCCTGAGGCTGCTCTTCCATCCCCCTGCCTCATGCCTTGAACATCTCTGCTTTGCTTACATACTGCCATTAGGCTAACTCCCGCTTGCCTGCACCTCATGTCATCTGTCTGTCACCCCTTCCCACTAGATTGTTAGCTCTTCAGAGCAGGGCCCTCTTTCCTCTTGTTATCTAAGCCCTCGTCTCGACACATTTCACTCGCAGCTCTCCCCTACTCAGCGACCATCTTTACCGCTTTTTCTCCTGCTGGTAAAGGCTCATCTCCATCTATGGCCGCCAGCCCCTAGTAGATTACTCCCTCGCTACTTACATCTTAGCTGTGATATGTATGATAATTGTGGTACTCTTTGTTACCTGTACTCTATTTATTTACTGTAATGCTAAGTTCTGTCTCCCTGTAACTGTCCTTTGTACAGCGCTGCGAAACACTTGTGGCGCCTTATAAATAAAATGTAATAATAATATAATAATCTCACCTAGTTGCGACATGAGGCAGGAAACTAAAGGGGAAGAAGTCCCGGCTGATCTTTGGTTAGACAACCAACTCTGAACCAGTCGCAAAGATGCAAATAGATTTGTGATCACACTTTGTGATTCCGACTGACTGAATGAGCCCCATTGTGTAGACGATGGGAACACTTTGAACAGAAAAATGTAATTTCAGGGTTTAACAACTGCTGTTTGTTTTTAGCATTGTATTTTCGGTAAACGGTCCATATTGTATTTCTTTTGTGTGTCTTGTTGCAAAATATTTGAAGAATTATAACTGTTCTGGAATATGACATTTGATCATTTGGAACATTTGGAGAAAGCCAAAAAAGCACCAATTTCTAAGACTGCAAAACCCATCAGGTGTGCAGTGCGGGGGGATAATATGGTATAATCGCAGCAATTCCTCGCTCCTGATGACAGGGGAACAGTACTGCGTTTGTATTACACAAAACACGAATGAGATATCTTTACCAGATAATAGAATTACCATGTAGCTCAAAAAAGCAGAGGTGCAAGGGAAAAACTGTGTTTTGTGTGGAGTATACATGGTCGTCTTAAAGAAGCGGCTTTTCTTGCACAATGGTGGCTGTCTCTTTCATTTGGATCTTTTTAATAGCGACGACAGCAGCTATTGGGGGTAATTCCAAGTTGATCGCAGCAGGAATTTTTTTTTAGCAGTTGGACAAAACCATGTGCACTGCAGGGGGGGGGGGGGTATAACATCTGCAGAGAGAGTTAGATTTGGGTGGGTTATATTGTTTCTGTGCAGGGTAAATACTGGCTGCTTTATTTTTACACTGCAAATTAGATTGCAGATTGAACACACCACACCCAAATCTAACTATCTCTGCACATGTTACATCTGCCGCTCCTGCAGTGCACATGGTTTTGCCCAACTGCTAACAAATTTGCTGCTGCGATCAACTCAGAATTAGGCCCAATGTACAGTACTACTCTATACAGTACACAATATTATGACAAAGAGATACATAGTGACACTTACAGAACAGGAACGTAGGATTGCTCTGTTTGCAATAAGACTGACTATTGTTGAATTACTTTCTGGTCATCTCTAAGTCCTGGTTACTTTTTTGTTATAAACGCCTTATAAAAGTGTTTATATTTTGTTTCTTTTACAGTAAAGCGGAGACGTATCAGATAGCAATCCGTCTGACATTGCAGGTAACGCAAATGGAGCGAGGCAATAATTATAATAATACTATGCATGGCGCTGACAATGACATCGTCAGATTGAGCTGCATGTACGGCAGACCTGCCTACTCTCCCGGAATGGCCGGGAGGCTCCCGAAAATCGGGTGACCCTCCCGGCCCCCCGGAAGAGCAGGCAAGTCTCCCAATTACAGGGGTCCCCCCCTGCCCGGCCGCCCACTTGGCGAGTAAAGTGGGCGGTCCGGGCAGGCGATGACGCGATTCTTGTTGAATCGCGTCATCATAGCCACGCCCCCTGCTGTATAATGCCGGTAATAGCGGCATTACACAGCGGGTGGGGGGGCTTACACGGCACAATCCTGTGGTCACGCCCCCGGCCTGCCTCCACCACGCCCCCGCCCCCCTCTGCACTCACATCGCAGCCCGCCCCCATGCCGAGCCGACCTGGCAGCTCTCTCCTGGAGGGAGCAGCCAATAAGTCGGTAAGTATGATGTACGGCCATTCTGATGATGTGACAAACGACGCCACAGGAGGGCGCATATGCGTACACACTGGACAATTTGAACGATTTGTCGTTCCAATACGTATATATATATATATATATATATATCTATCTATCTATCAATGCCAGTGCCTCCTGAGCCATTTACTTCACCGCACATCCCTGATATATATATATATATATATGCTGCAGTACCATTGTCAGCAGGAAATCCTCAGGGGATGCGGTCAGCACTCCGACACTGGGATCACGAACACTGACAATGCCGGCAGCCAGAATCCCGGCTAACGGGCTATTCCCACTCGTGGATGTCCACGAAACCCATAGAGTGGGCATAGAACCTGAGGAGAGCACAGCGAGCCACCAAGCCCGCAAGGGGCTTTGTTTTTGCGCTCGCCTCCCCTGCCGAGATCCTGACAGCCGGGATCCCGGCGTCGGTATGCTGACCACTGAGATCCCGGCTACCGGCAAACCATACCCAACGGGTACTCAGTCACTGCCTAGTCCACAACTGTGTAGCTTCATACACAACGTGAAGGAACCTGATTGCTTTCAGTGGTCAGAGCCACCACAGACTGAACCTGCGGACATTTTTTCTTGCAGTTTTCACAGACATAGAATATAAATCTGGAATTGTTTTCCATTCTCGTGCTGTTGCAAGACTAGTCCGCCTGATGAAGACTCATCCAGTAGGGCCCATCGCACCGCTGTCCAGAACATCGAGACTGGAAGATCTATATTGAGAGACATTCGCTCATCTGGCATTTTAGGCAAATTATGGCTAGAAGGAGACAACGCCGAAATGGCCAAACCGATGTTACCCACCTCATCAGTGAGAGCCTGAAGGATTCCTTGGGGATAATTCTGAGTTGATCGCAGCAGCAAGTTTGTTAGCAATTGGGCAAAACCATGGCCCTCATTCCGAGTTGTTCGCTCGTTATTTCTCTGACGTCCTAGTGGATGCTGGGAACTCCGTAAGGACCATGGGGAATAGCGGCTCCGCAGGAGACAGGGCACATCTAAAGAAAGCTTTAGGATCACCTGGTGTGCACTGGCTCCTCCCCCTATGACCCTCCTCCAAGCCTCAGTTAGATTTCTGTGCCCGACGAGAAGGGTGCACACTAGGGGCTCTCCTGAGCTCTTTGTGAAAGTTTTAGTTTAGGTTTATTATTTTCAGTGAGACCTGCTGGCAACAGGCTCACTGCATCGAGGGACTAAGGGGAGAAGAAGCGAACTCACCTGCGTGCAGAGTGGATTGGGCTTCTTAGGCTACTGGACATTAGCTCCAGAGGGACGATCACAGGTTCAGCCTGGATGGGTCACCGGAGCCGCGCCGCCGGCCCCCTTACAGAGCCAGAAGAGCGAAGAGGTCCGGAAAAATCGGCGGCAGAAGACTTTCCTGTCTTCAGATAAAGGTAGGCGCACAGCACCGCAGCTGTGCGCCATTGCTCTCAGCACACTTCACACTCCGGTCACTGAGGGTGCAGGGCGCTGGGGGGGCAGCGCCCTGAGACGCAATAAATCGTTAGAAAACCTTTTATGGCTAAAATAAATGCATCACATATAACTCCTGGGCTATATGGATGCATTTAACCCCTGCCAAAACATACAAGAAAACGGATGATAAGGACGCCGAGAAAGGGGCGGAGCCTATCTCCTCAGCACACTGGCGCCATTTTCCCTCACAGCTCAGTTGGAGGGAAGCTCCCTGGCTCTCCCCTGCAGTCACTACACTACAGAAAGGGGTTAAAAAAGAGAGGGGGGCACAAATTAGGCGCAGTATAAACAATACAGCAGCTATAAAGGGAAAAACACTTATATAAGGTTATCCCTGTATATATATAGCGCTCTGGTGTGTGCTGGCAAACTCTCCCTCTGTCTCCCCAAAGGGCTAGTGGGGTCCTGTCCTCTATCAGAGCATTCCCTGTGTGTGTGCTGTGTGTCGGTACGTTTGTGTCGACATGTATGAGGAGAAAAATGATGAGGAGACGGAGTAGAGTGTCTGTAATAGTGTTGTCACCCCCTGGGGGTTCGACACCTGAGTGGATGTACTGTGGAAATTGTGTGACAGTGTCAGCTTTGTATAAAAGACAGTGGTTGACATGAGACAGCCGGCTACTCAGCTTGTGCATGTCCAGACGTCTCATATAGGGGCTCTAAAGCGCCCGTTACCTCAGATACAGACGCCGACACGGATACTGACTCCTGTGTCGACGGTGAAGAGACAACCGTGATTTCCAAATAGGGCCACACATTGCATGATTGAGGCAATGAAAAAAGTTTACACTTTTCTGATAATATGAATACCACCAAAAAAAAGGGGTATTATGTTGGTGAGGAAAAACTTCCTGTAGTTTTCCTGAATCTGAGAAATAAAATGCGTGGGTTTCCCCCCGATAACAATTGATAATTTCTAAAAAGTTATTGGCAGTATACCTTTTCCCGCCAGAGGTTAGGGTGCGTTGGGAAACACCCCCTAGGGGGGATAAGGCGCTCACACGCTTGTAAGAACATGGGCTCTACCCTCTCTTGAGATGGCCGCCCTTAAGGATCCTGCTGATAGAAAGCAGGAGGGTATCCTAAAATGTATTTACACACATACTGGTGTTATACTGCGACCAGCAATCGCCTCAGCCTGGATGTGCAGTGCTGGGTTGGCGTGGTCGGATTCCCTGACTGGAAATATGATATCCTAGATAAGGACAGTATATTATTGCCTATAGAGCAATTAAAAGATGCATTTCTATATATGCATGATGCACAGCGGAATATTTGCCGACTGGCATCAAGTATAAGTGCGTTGTCCAATTATACCAGTAAAGTGGTCAGGTGATGCGGATTCCAAACGGCATTTGGAAGTATTGCCTTAAAAGAGGGGATGTACCCCAGGTCGCCTCTCAAAATAAGACGCCGTATTATCAGGCGCAGGCCTGGTTGGCAAGCGGACAAAAGGGTTCCTCTTTTCTGCTCGTGACAGAGGGAGAGGAAAATGGCTGCAGAGATCAGCCAGTTCCAAGGAACAGAAACTCTTTTCCGCCTCTGCCAAGCCCTCAGTATGACGCTAGGGCTTTACAAGTTCAGGCACGGTGGGGTCCCGTTCTCAATGAATTTCAGTGCGCAGTGGGCTCACTCGCAAGTAGACCCCTGGATCCTTCAGGTAATATTTCAGGGGTACAAATTGGAATTCGAGACGTATCCCCCTCGCCGTTTCCAAAGGTCTGTTTTACCGACGTCTCCCGCTGACAGGGAGGCAGTTTTGGAAACCATTCACAAGCTGTATTCCCAGCAGGTGATAATCAAGGTACCCCTCCTGCAACAGGGAACGGGGTATTATTCCACACTATTGTGGTACCGAAGCCAGACGGCTCGGTGAGACCGATTTTAAAATCTAAAATCTAAAATCTTTGAACACTTGCATACAGAGGTTCAAATTCAAAATTGAGTCACTCAGAGCAGTGATTGCAAACCTGGAAGAAGGGGACTACATGATGTCTCGGGACATCAAGGATGCTTACCTTCATGTCAAAATTTACCCTTCTCACCAAGGGTATTTCAGGTTATGGTACAGAACTGTCACTATCAGTTCGGACGCTGCCGTAGGGATGGTCCACGGCACCCCGGGTCTTTACTGAAGTAATGACCGTAATGATGATATTCCTTCGAAGGAAGGGAATTTTAGTTATCCGTTACTTGGACGATTCCCTGATAAGGGTAAGATCCAGGGAACAGTTGGAGATCGGTGTAGCACTATATCAGGTAGTGTTGCGGCAGCACGATTGGATTCTCAATATTCCAAAATCGCAGCTGGTTCCGACGACTTGTCTTCTGTTCCTAGGGATGATCCTGGACACAGTCCAGAAAGAAGGTGTTTCTCCCGGAGGAGAAAGCCAGGGAGTTATCCGAGCTAGTCAGGAACCTCCTAAAACCGAACCAAGTCTCAGTGCATCAATGCACAAGGGTTCTGGGTAAAAATGGTGGCTTCCTACGAAGCAATCCCATTCGGCAGATTCCACGCAAGACTTTCCAGTGGAACCTACTGGACAAATGGTCCGGGTCGCATCTTCAGATGCTTCAGCGGATAACCCTGTCACCGGGGACAAGGGTATCCCTCCTGTGGTGGTTGCAGAGTGCTCATCTTCTAGAGGGCCGCAGATTCGGCATTCGGGACTGGGTCCTGGTGGCCACGGATGCCAGCCTGCGAGGCTGGGGAGCAGTCACACAGGGAAGGAATTTCCAGGGCTTATGGTCAAGCCTGGAGACATCTCTTCATATAAACATTCTGGAACTAAGGGCCATTTACAATGCCCTAAGTCAAGCGAAACCCCTGCTTCAGGGTCAGGCGGTATTGATCCAATCGGACAACATCACGTCAGTCGCCCACGTAAACAGACAGGGCGGCACGGGAAGCAGGGGGGCAATGGCAGAAGCTGCAAGGATTCTTCGCTGGGCGGAAAATCATGTGATAGCACTGTCAGCAGTGTTCATTCGGGAGTGGACAACTGGGAAGCAGACTTCCTCAGCAGACACGACCTTCACCCGGGAGAGTGGGGACTTCACCCAGAAGTCTTCCACCTGATTGTAAACCGTTGGGAAAAACCAAAGGTGGACATAATGGCGTCCCGTCTAAACAAAAAACTAGACAGATATTGCGCCAGGTCAGGGGACCCTCAGCAATAGCGGTGGACGCTCTGGTAACACCGTGGGTGTACCAGTCAGTGTATGTGTTCCCTCCTCTGCCTCTCATACCAAAAGTACTGAGAATCATAAGAAGGAGAGGAGTAAGAACTATACTCGTGGTTCCGGATTGGCCAAGAAGGACTTGGTATCCGGAACTTCAAGAGATGCTCACGGACGAACCGTGGCCTCTACCTCTAAGAAAGGACCTGCTCCAGCAGGGGCCTTGTCTGTTCCAAGACTTACCGCGGCTGCGTTTGACGGCTTGGCGGTTGAACGCCGGATCCTGAAGGAAAAAGGCATTCCAGATGAAGTCATCCCTACCCTGGTCAAGGCCAGGAAGGACGTAACCGCAAAACATTATCACCGCATTTGGCGAAAATATGTTGCGTGGTGGGAGGCCAAGAAGGCCCCTACAGAGGAATTTCAACTGGGTCGTTTCCTCCATTTCCTGCAAACAGGACTGTCTATGGGCCTAAAATTAGGGTCCATTAAGGTTCAAATTTCGGCCCTGTCGATTTTCTTCCAAAAGGAACTGGCTTCAGTGCCTGAAGTTCAGACATTTGTAAAAGGGGTACTGCATATACAGCCTCCTTTTGTGCCTCCAGTGGCACCTTGGGATCTCAATGTTGTGTTGAGTTTCCTAAAGTCACATTGGTTTGAACCACTCACCACTGTGGACTTAAAATATCTCACATGGAAGGTGACGATGCTGTTAGCCCTGGCTTCAGCCAGGCGTGTGTCAGAATTGGCGGCTTTATCATATAAAAGCCCTTATTTAATATTTCATTCTGACAGGGCAGAATTGAGGACTTGTCCTCAATTTCTACCTAAGGTGGTTTCTGCATTTCACATGAAGCAACCTATTGTGGTACCAGCGGCTACTAAGGACTTGGAGGATTCCAAGTTGCTTGACGTGGGTCAGGGCCCTGAAAATATATGTTTCCAGGACGGCTGGAGTCAGAAAATCTGACTCGCTGTTTATCCTGTATGCACCCAACAAACTGGGTGCTCCTGCTTCTAAGCAGACGATTGCTCGTTGGATTTGTAGTACAATTCAGCTTGCACATTCTGTGGCAGGCCTGCCACAGCCAAAAATCTTAAATGCCCACTCCACAAGGAAGGTGGGCTCATCTTGGGCAGCTGCCCGAGGGGTCTCGGCTTTACAACTTTGCCGAGCAGTTACTTGGTCAGGAGCAAATACGTTTGTAAAATTCTACAAATTTGATACCCTGGCTGAGGAGGACCTGGAGTTCTCTCATTCGGTGCTGCAGAGTCATCCGCACTCTCCCGCCCGTTTGGGAGCTTTGGTATAATCCCCATGGTCCTTACGGAGTTCCCAGCATCCACTAGGACGTCAGAGAAAATAAGAATTTACTTACCGATAATTCTATTTCTCGTAGTCCGTAGTGGATGCTGGGCGCCCATCCCAAGTGCGGATTGTCTGCAATACTGGTACATAATTATTGTTACCAAAAAATTCGGGTTATTGTTGTAGTGAGCCATCTTTTATAGAGGCTTCTCTATTATCATGCTGTTAACTGGGTTCAGATCACAAGTTGTACAGTGTGATTGGTGTGGCTGGTAGGAGTCTTACCCGGGATTCAAAATCCTTCCTTATTGTGTACGCTCGTCCGGGCACAGTATCCTAACTGAGGCTTGGAGGAGGGTCATAGGGGGAGGAGCCAGTGCACACCAGGTGATCCTAAAGCTTTCTTTAGATGTGCCCTGTCTCCTGCGGAGCCGCTATTCCCCATGGTCCTTACGGAGTTCCCAGCATCCACTACGGACTACGAGAAATAGAATTATCGGTAAGTAAATTCTTATTTTTTTTCTCGCAATAGAGCGATTAGTCGCTAATGCGCATGCGCGATGTTCGCAGTGCGTCTGCGCCAAGTAAATTTGCTAATAAGTTTGGTATTTTACTCACGGCTTTATGAGGAAATTTCTTCGTTCTGGTGATCGGAGTGTGATTGACAGGAAGTGGGTGTTTCTGGGCGGAAACTGGCCGTTTTATGGGTGTGTGCGAAAAAACGCAGGCGTTTCTGGGAAAAACGCGGGAGTGTCTGGAGAAACGGGGGGAGTGTCTGGGTGAACGCTGGGTGTGTTTGTGACGTCAAACCAGGAACGAAACTGACTGAACTGATCGCAGTGTAGGAGTAAGTCTCGAGCTACTCAGAAACTGCTAAGAAATTTCTAATCGCAATTCTGCTAATCTTGCGTTCGCAATTCTACTATGCTAAGATTCACTCCCAGTAGGCGGCGGCTTAGTGTGTGCAAAGCTGCTAAAAGCAGCTAGCGAGCGAACAACTCGGAATGAGGGCTCATGTGCACTGCAGTGGAGGCAGATATAACATGTGCAGAGAGAGTTAGATTTGGGTGGGTTATTTTGTTTCTGTGCAGGGTAAATACTGGCTGCTTTATCTTTACAATGCAATTTAGATTGCAGATTGAACACACCACACCCAAATCTAACTCTCTCTGCACATGTTATATCTGCCCCCCCTGCAGTGCACATGGTTTTGCCCAACTGCTAACAAAGTTCCTGCTGCGGTCAGATCCAAATTAGGCCCTTTGTCCTGTGATGATTTATCAACCTACACACAGGTGTCCATCAATACTCTAAGAAGCCTTCGTCCAGTGTCTATGAGCCAGCTACAGATCAGCAAGAGTTCTCACCTCCAAAACTGAGCTATCATGGGGAGTTCATCTGTCAGAGCTGTAACAAGCTGAAGCATCTGTCACCTACAGACATTGGGGGTCATTCTGACCCGTTTGCTCGCTGCTTTTTATCGCAGCCTGAGCAAACGGGTCCCTACTGCGCATGAGCCACTGCAAAGGCCGTAGCAGGGCTGTGATCGACTCTGCCTGATTGACAGGCAGAGGCGGTCACTGGGCGGGAGTGGGCGCGGTCCGGCCAACGCAGGTGTGGCCGGACCGAACGGGGGGGGGCGGGCCGCAGCGGCTGTGTGACGTCACACGAAGCCGCTGCGGACCAGGGAGTGACGAGTAGCTCCCGGCCAGCACGCTAAATTAGCTCCCAGCCAGCACAGGAGCTACTCTTGAAGTGCAAAGGCATCGCCGCTGTGCGATGCCTTTGCACTTCGGGGGGGGGGGGGGGGGGGGGGCGGCACTGACATGCGGGACGGGACGATCAACTCGGAATGACCCCCATTGTTCTATGGAAAACACGTATAAACCGGTATCTACCTGTAACTGGATGCGGACCGCTTCCAACTCATCAAGTTCAAGAACTGATATTATTTACTTGCTGCCTAATATATCCCAACCCTGGTGCCATGGTAATGATATCATCAACGATATTCACTTAACCTGTCAGTGGTTTTAATGTTATAGCTGTTGGGTGTATAAGGGGAATAGGAGAGATCATTGTGAGGACTGTCTCCCATTATAAAATACATTGTTGGGCCCACAGATATGGGTTCCTCCATAGAGGTGCCATGCCTGCTGCTGCCGGTCCTGCTCAGGAGTTCAGCCTTCAGGAGAGGCGGTGCGCGGTTCAAGCACGGAGCCTCTTGCTGTGTGTCACCTCTAAAGCTACAAGAATACTGTGTGTACTGGCATTGTGCTTCTCAGTGTGGATGCAGAAACTGTGGTACTTTGTGCAGCAGAGCAGAGGACAGCAAATATATGCGACCTGCGCAGCAACACTCAAGGGCTACAGAATCTTGCCATGGGGCCCCTGAATTTGTAGTTAAGCCCTTTCAGATTACTTTCATTTTTTGGTTGCAATCTTGCACTTTTTTGCTAATTCCCCCCCCCCCCCCCCACCCCCTTGTTTTCTTCTGTGCTTCCAGCCATGTATTTCATTATCAGGCATAGCGGTTTATTCTCGCTGTCAGTTATGCCACATATCTCCAGTGTCTGTGGTGTGGGTGCATCTCTGCGCAAGCTTTTC
Source organism: Pseudophryne corroboree (assembly GCF_028390025.1). Taxonomy (NCBI): domain Eukaryota; kingdom Metazoa; phylum Chordata; class Amphibia; order Anura; family Myobatrachidae; genus Pseudophryne; species Pseudophryne corroboree. The sequence goes on along the minus strand of NC_086455.1, from coordinate 162,617,774 downwards.
AACGTAAATGAACCCTTTAGCCGGAAGTTCCAAAGACCAGGCTGAAAAGCAAAGAAAAGTACTTGAAAAAAAAAAAAAATGAGTGTATTTTTTTTGTTACTTTGCTGGAAGCCAATAAATTAAAGACCGTGGAAGGTGGAAGAAAGAAACCCACATTTAATTGTTTCTAGTAAAATGTGTTAATAGTAAAGTGTTTCAGCAGACCATTGGCATTTAATGTCAAGTGCCAAAGATCACGGCTTAATTTGCAGTAACTGTTTGAGAAGTCCACAAAATTCTTAGAACTAAACCTTTGACACAAGACAAACTTTCCCTCCTCTGAGCTCTCCAGCTGTAAATGTCTGCGCTACAGTGGAGACGGATGACGGTTTGCCCCAGTCTGTGCTTCTCAGCTTACAGAAGGGTTACTGGAATAATACAGCGAGATGTCTGATATATTGATGTTTGCAACTCTTGTGTTATAACTAGGAGCCGCTCTATTTATAGTCTGCATATACTGTTCCGGCCTAATATTTAGCTGCAAAATATTTACTAAACATGAGATAAATAGCTTGATGGGAATTACACGCTAATCTCTTTCCCATGCCGCGGCTACTGTGTCCTTACTACTGCCAAGGATTACCGTGTGATAAATCGGAACAAACTGTGGGTCACCACATCATACGTAACACAGTGGGGGACAGTTAGGAAATTTGCCCTAGCCAGTTAACACGCTGCAATTTAGTCCAGCCCACAATGTGGCTTGTGTAGAGTCGGATGTCAACGCGTTTTGCATTGTTTTCCCCGGGTAACATGCATTTTTTCCAACCGTGCATGTGTTCTGCAAATTCTTACCCATAAATACCCAGGCATGACTGAGAGGGGGCTAGGACGGGGGTTAGAGGGGACTATTTTCCGTGACTGAAGCACAAAGCCGGCCCTAGGCATAGGCAAACTAGGCAAATGCCTAGGGCATTTGGTATGCTTAGGGGCACCAGCAGCTTCTGCTGATTAAAATGATATGCGGCATGCCTATATTCTGTGTGTGACTGCGGCTGTATCTGCATATGAAATGCTACGTTGCAGTGTATTCCTGTAAATCACTGTAATGTAGCATTTCGTATGCAGATACAGCCGCAGTCGCACAGAGAATATAGGCATGCTGCATATCATTTTAATCAGCAGAAGCTGCTTGTGCCACATAGTAATGCAAATAAGATGCATTTTCATAAACAAAAGGCGACCGACGTTAGCAGAGCTGCCAGCTGACTCATGCCAGGCATCTCCTGAAGAACTAGCGGCGGTGCTAGGGGGCACCAGCCAAAATCTTGCCTAGGGCATCATATTGGTTAGGGCCGGCTCTGCTGAAGGACAGTATCGGGATGTTCACATAAAGGGCTTGATTTTCTGCAACTATTATATGCTAATGCTTTTAAAAGCGTGTGTCTTTGGCCCAGATTTATCAAGCCTTGGAGAGTGATAAATTGCACAGTTTTAAAGTACCAGCCAATCAGCTCCTAAATGCCATGTTACAGGCTGGGTTTAGAAAATAACAGGAGCTGATTGGTTGGTACTTTCTTACTCTGCAATTTATCACTCTCCAAGGCTTGATAAATCTGGGTCATATTGTGAAAAGACCATTGGTCTCACCATCGATAGTTTAAAGAGCCATATGCTAGGTGCAGATTCTTGAGGCTGGTTCACACTAGACGATTTTGAACAATAAAGATAATGACTTCCCTTGAAATTTCCCCAGCTCCAGAATGAAAGATAAAGTGCAAACACACTGAACGATATAGTGAATGATATCGTTCAGTGACGTCACTGTAAGCAGAATGTACTGGGCTATCTGGTGCAGTGATGTCAGTCCACACACTTAGTGACTTAAACAGTAACGCAGGTTTATTTAGTGTACACAGGTGACTCAGATGTAACACTGATATTGGTAATCAGGGGCCCATATATCACACAAGGTAACAGCATTAGGTAGTGGTACTTATCAGGAGATGTCTGTGGTGGTGAAGCATGGAGGACTGCACAGCCGTGCAGTCTGACTCCCACTGTAGAGAAGATGATGGAACACTGGAACATTGTGTATTGTGCACTGATATACTTGGCAATAAAGTGATTCTGATTCTTATACGAATTGGTTTTATTTTGTGGCCAGGCCCCTTCCCTGTGAAGCCACTCCCCTATAATTTTGGTGCGTGCCTAAGGCACGCACTGGCCCTATTTCAAATAATTAGGGGGGGGGGGGGCACCAATGCTGCTTCTTGCACGCAGCGCTAAAATGGCTAGTTACGGCACTGGTCTAAACCACTGGGAGGTTTTCACCAGTGAGACCCCCTCCTATGGGTCTTTAGGTTTCGCTGCACCCAGTAGCAGATTGCGGACCCCTGGCCAGGTTCCTGTTAATAGCTGAGGAGTCAGAGAGAATGTAACTGGAAAGTCTATGATATAATAGTGAGTCTTTAATGAAGCAGTCAGTACTGGATGCTTGGCTCTAACTAATAAACAAAGCTGGAAGCAGTAGAAGTAATGAATGACTAGGATACTTGATGCACGGATGAATAGAGGATACTTGACGCAATTGATGTTGACCGATGGCACTCGGTTCCTTGAAACACTGGAGAACTAGAAAATAATTGAATAAGCAATCAATGTTTTCACCAATGTTGTACCGATATTGAATAACTCTGAGTGATGTTCGATGTTAGATCGATGTTGTACTGATATCAAATAACTCTGAACGATGATCAATATTAGATCAATATTGCACCGATGCTGTACCGACGTTGAAGAACTCTGAGCAATAAACAAAATAGAAATACTCTGGGAGACACAAAGTGGAGCCTGGAACCTGGAGCAGCAACACACAGCAGCATGCAGTGAAGAAGGAAGTTGTTCAGGCATCTTCCTGTTCCCAGGATCACACTTATATACCCTAAGGTGGTCTGCTATTGGTGAGAGTAGTCAGCTGAGCAATTCCAGGTTTCCCATTGGGAATTGCTGCGGTCAGCTGACTCAGTAGCATGGCTGCCCAGCATTCTGTATTCTCTATGCACTCCATAGTAGTGTTTGCTAACATACACCAGAAACATGCAGCACAGCCACCGGCCGGCACTGCTGCTGATGTCTGACAGCGCTCCTAACCTGCGGAAGCGGTGCTGCGGTGAGTAATGGCTTGCTCTATGCTGAATCCTGAGGCATGCACACAGCGTCTATTCACGGGAGACGGAGGGAGAGGAAGCTGGCCAGCAGAGTGCTCACCATGCCCCCACAATGACGAAAACAGAAGGCGTGGCTAGAGATCAAAGCATTCCCACAAAGCCATGCTCTGGAAAGGAATACAAGTGTCCCGCTTTTTCTGGCAGCCCCCGCACTCCCCCTCAGCCGCCCACAGCAGAGAACAAGTGGGCGGTCCGAGGGGGATACGATGATGCGATTCTCACTGTTTCGCGTCATCGTAGCTCCACCCCCCACTGTACAGTGCTTGTTTTCTTTGCACTGTCTGATGCGACTATGGTGCCACGCCTCCGGGCGCTCACTTTCCCCATCGGCCACGCCCCCGGACCGCCCACATTGCCGTTGGACATGCCCCCATTAGCCTACAACGCTGCAGCCTCCCGGAAGATGGTGCAGCAAGGTAGGCACCTATGGGATATATACCAAGTCTATCAGAAAGGTGGTGAAGAAGGGATGGGTGTTCCTGGGCAGTGTCATATAATGACACAGCAATTGGTCTTATAGCGTCCATGGATGCTAAATGTGAGCGTAGCAGAAACTGACATACGGGTGACCTGCCAACAGACGCTGCTGCCTGAGAGCAGAGAAAATTCATTTGCAATATTCTTGTTATAAAGCAGGTTTGCCATCTATTAGAGCATTTAGCCATGTTACTGTACACAGTGTCGGACTGGGACATGAAGGGCCCACCGGGGGAATGCAGTGATAGGGGCCCATACTTAGGGGTGTGGCCAGCCTACAAAGGGGGTGTGGCCAGCCTCCACAGATGCTTGAAATACACAATAGTTTAGTGCAGTGTAATGCAACATATCTACCATGTATAATACAAGTGCACAGTCTGGAACCTGATCCCTAGGAAGGAGTGGCCCTCAGGCAGTGGGGCCTGCCGGTGGTTTCCCTGGTACCCCTGTGGGCTAGTCCGACCCTGACTGTACATATGAGTTATGTTCTCTGCAAACCAAAACAAAGCTTTTTTTTTTATTATTATTATTATTATTATTATTATTATCCTTTATTTATATGGCGCCACAAGGGATCCACAGCGCCCAATTACAGAGTACATAAACGAAATAAAACAGGAAAACAGTGACTTACAGTTGAAGACAATATAGGACAAGTACAGGGTATATATACATAGCCGCGTCAGCAGACGACACCGACATATAAGTATCAGATGGCAGAAAATCACGGGATTTGGTGCCGCTGATGATGATTTAAGTAAGAGAAGGATAAGCACATGAGGGTTGAGGGCCCTGCCTGTGAGAGCTTACATTCTAAAGGGGAGGGGCAGACAGACAGGGGTGACACAGATGGGGCAGACAGTGAGCAGTACGTCAGCAGTTAGAGACACTTATTAAATAGAGAACCTGCTGTATAATTATTATAAATAAATGAAGGTTCGCCCAGCGCACCTCACAACCCTCCTGATTATGGCGGGACAGTTCTGCTTTTCGGGTTCTGTCCTGCGGGCCGCAGTGTCACTCAGTGGTTTGGGAGGCCCCTGGCATCCGCTGCTCTGCTTATTAGAGCAATCAGTGAATAGATGCCGTGTACCTGTGCGTGTCGTTTATACACTGGAGAGAGGTACTGGGGGGCATTCCCCAGCGTGATGAAAATGGAGGTGTGGCTTGTGACCATGCCCTGTTGCCACGAGGACACACCCTCTTGAGAGAACACACCCTCTTGCAACAAGACCACACCCTCTTGTCATAAGGGAAGGCCCACATATATGTATGTACAGTACATTTAAAAATCTGGTAAAGGTTTGAATTGTTGTGGCTGTGAATATGGTAAACAGTGATAATGAGCAAAGGAAAACTATACTGCCCACCCGTCTTTATAAGATATACAGGGGCAGATATATTAAGCTCGGTGAAGTGATAAATTGGAAGGTGATAAAGGACCAGCCAGTCAGCTCCTGTCATTTTTCAATCCCAGCCTGTGACATGGTAGCTAGGATCTGATTGGCTGGTCCTTTATCACCTTCCACTTTATCACATCACTGAGCTTAATAAATCTGCCCCACAGTGCATCCGGAAAGTATTCACAGCACTTTACTTTTTCCACATTTTGTTATGTTACAGCCTTATTCCAAAATGGAATAAATTCATTTTTCCCTCAAAATTCAACACACAATACCCCATAATGACAACATGAAAAAAGTTTTCTTGAGATTTTTGTAGATTTATTAAAAAGAAAAAACTTAAGAAATCACATATACATAAGTATTCACAGCCTTTGCTCAATACTATGTTGATGGACCTTTGGCAGCAATTACAGCCTTAATTCTTTTTGAATATGATGCCACAACTATCTTTGGGCAGTTTCGCCCATTCCTCTTTGCAGCACCTCTCAAGCTCCATCAGGTTGGATGGGAAGCGTCGGTGCACAGCCATTTTCAGATCTCTCCAGAGTTCTTCAATCGGATTCAAGTCTGGGCTCTGGATGGGCCACTCAAGGACATTCAGAGTTGTCTTGAAGCCACTCCTTTGATGTCTTGGCTGTGTGCTTAGGGTTGTGATCCTGTTGAAAGACGAACCATCGCCCTAGTCTGAGGTTAACAGCGCTCTGGAGGGAGCAGGTTTTCATCCAGGATGTCTCTATACATTGGGCCTAATTCAGACCTGATCGTAGATGTGCTAAATTTAGCACATCTACGATCAGTCACACACATGCGGGGGGACGCCCAGCACAGGGCTAGTCCGCCCCGCATGTCAGGCCCTACCCCTCCGCCCGCACAAGTACGAAAGCATCGCACAGCGGCGATGCTTTTGTACTGGAAGAGAAGCTCCCTACCAGCGCAGCTCCTGTGCGCTGGCAGGAGCTACTCGTCGCTGTGAGGGTCGCAGCGAATGCTTGTGAAGCCACGCAGCCACCGCGGCCCGCCCCTCCAACATTATGCAGCCACCCCTCCTGCCGCTGAAAATCATCCCCACAGCATGATGCTGCCACCACCATGCTTCACTGTAGGGATGGTATTGGCCTGGTGATGAGCGGTGCCTGGTTTCCTCCAAACATGACGCCTGGCATTTATGCCAAAGTGTTCAATCTTTGTCTTATCAGACCAAAGAATTTTGTTTCTCATGGTCTGAGGGTCCTTCAGGTGCATTTTGGCAAACTCCAGGCGGACTGCCATGTGCTTTTTACTAAGGAGTGTCTTCCGTCTGGCCACTCTGCCATACAGGCCTGATTGGTGGATTGCTGCAGAGATGTACTTCTGGAAGGTTCTCGTCTCCCCACAGGGGAATGCTGTAGCTCTGTCAGAGTGACCATCGGGTTCTTGGTCACCTCCCTGACGAGGGCCCTTCTTCCCCGATCGCTTAGTTTAGACGGCCGGCCAGCTCTAGGAAGAGTCCTGGTGGTTCCGCACGTCTTCCATTTACGGATGATGGAGGCCACTGTGCTCATTGGGTCCTTCAAAACAGCAAATATTTTTCCTATCTCGGAGGTCTACAGAAAATTCCTTTGACTTCATGCTTGGTTTGTGCTCAGACATGCACTGTCAAGGGTGGGACCTTATAAAGGTGTATGCCTTTCCAAATCATGTCCAATCAACTGAATTTACCACAGGTGGACTCCAGTTAAGCTGTAGGAACATCTCAAGGATGATCAGTAGAAACAGGATGCACCTGAGCTCAATCTTGAGCTTTATGGCAAAGGCTGTGAATTCTTAAGTATTTTATTTTTAATAAATTAGCAAAAATCTCAAAAAATACTTTTCACTGTGTCATTATGGGGTATTGTGTGTAGAATTCTGAGGGGAAAAAAACAAATTTATTCCATTTTGGAATAAGGTTGTAACATAACACAATGTGGAAAAAGTGAAGCGCTGTGAATACTTGCCGGATGCACTTGTACGAACCAGGGGGTTTTATTCCATAAATGGTGGTTGAAGTAAAATAAAATATAATACCCAGTCTCCTCTTAACTTACTCATCGCTGTGGGGAGTGGAGATAAGAACATGGTATATTCACTTTTTTTTTCTTTTGTCGTTATTACCCCAAGATATCCTTTTCCCTGGGTCAAGTTTACAGATTGCGTGGTGTGCTTCATGCGGGATAAAAAAAATAAGTATTTATAGCATCTTCAAGGACAGGTTTGACAATGTTTGTGTTCCCATTTCCATGATCGGATCGTGGGTGGGATAGGGGAGCCGTCCGTGTTGCACAGAGCACTGGAATTTTCCCCAGGCCTATTTAGTTGTTGCAGCTTCTTAGAAATACTGCGCTGAAAGAAAACACAAATAAACACAGCTGGGTCGGGGCCCCAACGAGTATCCATTAAAATAATAATTTCTGATGTACTGTATAATGCACATGTCAAGGTGATAATTACCAGCTAGGCATGCCGCACACGTGCGGTGCATCGCAGGCCTGGAAGGAAGCCTCCCTCCCGAGTAAGACATGACCAACAGAATGTCAGAGCAGCGAGAGGCTAACCTGGAAGATGTGCTCACCAAGCCCTCATATATTTCTCGTTCCTGCATTTTGGGTTTACATCAGGACCACCATGTTTGTACGCCATTGTGGTCACTGATGCCATGGATTGGACGACTAGACGCTGAGTAGTGTTACTTCATTGAGGAAGAACATACAGAACTCAATGGTAGGAAACACTCAGGTGTGCATACACTGCGTTAGTGGTTACAATGCTTTAGCCCCGCACAGTGAGGTATATAGGGAAATATGGCTGATGGTGAAATACACACACGCACTCACGCTCTAGTATAACTATAGATAGGTAGACATGGGTAAATAAGCAGCAAAATGTATAGGCCTTTGTCCATATACTAAGCGTTGGAGAGAGAAAGTGGATGGAGATAACGTACCAGCCAATCAGCTTCTAACTGTCATGTTACATGAAAATTGACAGTTAGGAGCTGATCAGAACTCTGGCGTATACGTTAGTATGTCAGGAAAGGCTCTGCCTCACCTCACCGCACGTCACTGCCACAGCTGTCCCTACATACACTAGACACTCGGCCTGTGGTGAGTCGCTCCTGAGTCCTGACACCTTCCACAGTTAACAGACAGGATTTTAGTAAAAAATTAAAATTAAAACGTAATTTATCACTTGAACAAATATATTTGTCTGTATGAGTGTCTATATATATATATATATATATATATATATATAGGATGGAGGGGAACGGCGACACTCAGAGTCTTTCACATCCAGGTTAATCAAAGCAAAAAGTGCATTTATTGGTCAACGTTTCGGGGGACGGACCCCCTTCCTCAGGACACTGCAAACAGTTTGCAGTGTCCTGAGGAAGGGGGTCCGTCCCCCGAAACGTTGACCAATAAATGCACTTTTTGCTTTGATTAACCTGGATGTGAAAGACTCTGAGTGTCGCCGTTCCCCTCCATCCTGCATATTGGGGCTACCATACCCCTAGGAGGGCACCAGAGCGATACCCCTACGGGGACAACGGAGTGCCGGGCTGTATCCATGGACTATATATAAATATATATATATATATACACACACACACACACACACACACACACACACACACACACACACACACACACACACACACACACACACACCCCCCCCCCCCCCCCCCCCCCCCCCCCCCCCAAGCAAAGTCTCGGCACTCCTGGGGCCATCAGATAAAGCGCTGACTGTATATATTTATAGCAGTGGGGTAACGGCGGCACTCACTAGACTTGTGCTGAATTCCTTAAAACTGTGTCAGTTGGTTGAGCCATTGGGCGTTCTTTGGTGTCATATGGCCAGCAGCAATGCCCGCGCATGCACGCAAGAGAACAGCCTCGTGTGTTGTGGGTGTGCAGCTAGAGTTACTCACTAGTCACGTGAATGTATTCTGGATGCCAAATTCAGCTGGCTCCACCTGCACCTTTTTTTTTGCAATTGGTCTCAAATCTGACAGTAGAAGTAAATTCAACTTAGGGCAAATATGATGAATACTAAATTTAATATCTTTCATTACTATTTGTTTTTCGGAATCTAGCTTTTCACCTTTATTATACCCCTCTTATCAGGATACTTCCACACCTGTACACATCCACTCACTTGTTTTGCAGTAGCTCTGTGACACACCTGCAACTCAGTGCTAATTATGTGTGATATAGACTGCTGTAGGCCATGTGGTCATCCCTCTGCTTCATTCTCAAAGAACTCTACAAGGACTTATCCTAGGTTTTGGTGCAGGAGAAGAGAGAAGTGTAGTCAGAAAGAATGGCAGAAAAGGGCAATCTAAAAAAACTTTCTTGAATCTGCCTCCCTCTCTGATTACTCTTCCTTTTATCTTCTCGTGTTTGCTTCCAAGAATAGAGTAGGACCTTCTCCAATCTGGCTTTTAGTCTCTTCATTCCACAGAAACTGCCCTCTCCAAGTTCACTGATGGCTTCCTCAAAGACAAAGCTGGCTTGGCTTCCTCAAAGACTCACAGCACTGTTGGACACCCTCTTCACCAGACCCTCCACTTGATTGGGAATTGGGACTTATCTCTCTCCTGCTCCAGCTCCTACAGTAGTTGTCGAACCGATCTTTCACCATTATCTACCAGCACCTCCAATTTCCCTTCCTGTACCATTCTCTTCTCCTGGCCTCAACACATCTTCCTTTGCCAAATGTTTCTTTGGACTTTGCTGACTATACCCAAATTTACCTCCCTTCCACAGACCTCTATCCCTCAGTCCACACCTGTGTCACCTCTTGTCTATCAGCCATTTCTGGATGGCACAACACTTCCTGAAACGCAATATTTCACAAACTGAGTTCATTGCCTTTCCCCCAGCCAAGGCCCCTCCCACCCTCTGCCTCTCAGTTGACAATGTCTCAATCTTCTCTGTTCCTGAAGTCTGATTTATGGGTGTCACCCTTGATTCTGCCCTTTCCTTCTCCACCCACATCCAATCCCTTTCACAATCCTGACACTTCCATCTCCACAATATTTCCAGAATGAGTCCCTTCCTCACAGTGGAACCTATTATAACTCTCATTAATGCCTTCATCATTTCCCACCTTGATTGTTGTCATCTGCTCCTATTTAGCCGTCCTACCTCCTCCTTCACTCCTCTCTAGTCTATCCTCAACTCCAGTCTGATTCATCATTTTCCTTACTCTGTTGCCCCACTCAGAAGTAAATGTAAACTCCTATTTCTCAGCTATAAAGCTATCAATCTGACTGGTCCCATCTATATATCCAGCCTCTTTTCCTCGCACACTCCCAATTCCAAGCAATCCCCCAGACACCATATTACATTATAGCTTTGTTGGAGACGAGGTGGACAGCAAAAAATAGACAGCTCAGTGTGCCGCTAACATCCATTTCCCTACTACACCTAAGGCAAGTGTTATCTCTGTCCACCGTTATCTCATCCTCAGTGATGGTTGTATAACACAGATGTTTAATACTGTGTGGGACATAATAGAGACATAGGCCCTCATTCCGAGTTGATCGCACGTAACAACTTTTTGCTGCTTGTGCGATCAACATGACGCCGCCTATGTGGGAGTGTATTTTAGCATAGCAGGGCTGCGATCGCTTGTGCAGCCCTGCTATGCTAAAAAAGTTTCCTGCAAAACAAGACCAGGGTCAGACTTACTTACCCTGTGCGGCGGATCCAGCGACGAAGGTCCCGGGATTGACGTCAGACATCCGCCTTCCAAATGCCTGGACACGCCTGCGTTCGCCTCACCATGCCTGGAAAACGGTCAGTTGACGCACCGGAACGCCTCCAGCCTGTCAGTCATCTTGCGTTTGCCGCTGCGATCCCTTTTTCCGCTGGTGGCGTCGCCGGGCAACCACGCGCATGCGCAATGCATCCGCCGCACATGAGCAGTTCTGACCCGTTCACACCACTGCGACAAACTGCAGCGTGCGAATGGGTCGGAACAAGGACATTGGTTTACTGGTTGTATAAATTCCTTTACCTTACACCCTAATTGTCTTCAAGTAGGAAAACTGACACTGTATAACAATTTGAAATAATTTTGCAGGTTCCGTCCTGCGCATTCGTGGCCCAGCCAATGAGATACAAACGCATTGGCTGCGAACGCTCTCTCTGCCTGATTGATAGAGTTATTCACCGGGCAGGGGGCGGTGATGGACCATTGCAGGGGCGGCGCATGAAAAACAGAGATGGGTCAGCAGCAATTTTGGGGCAGCTGTATGACATCGCATGCAGCCGCTCTGGTGGAAATTTGTTTCGGTGGGCCGCTTGCCTTCACCATCGGGCCGCAAAGGCAGGGGGTTGTTCAAAGTTGCTGCGACCGCAATTACACTGGGGCCCTGGTTCTAGGTTGTCTATGGAAGCATTCATTTCAAGTCTTTAGAGTCTCACCACTCATAGAAGTAGCCTAATACAGAACCACAAGTAGAAAGCCATGTGGAATCTAGGATACACTGAGGATAAACTCAATTGTCATTCTTTTAAACAGAGAATCCCAACTTTCTTCCCAGGGTGCAGAGGGTGAGGTGCAGGTGACATGGTGCTGTATATCGCATTGTTTCCCTCGGTACAGTTGTGCAATAACAAAGCCAGCACAACAATGACGCATTTCACTGCGAAACGCGTCATTGGCCTCTAGATTGTCCGCTTCTCTGGGAGGCTGGTCTACTCTGTAGAGAGTCAGCAAGTCCGGTCCTTTCTCAGTTATCAATGTTAGAAATAGGAACATTTTAAGTTAAAGTTTTTCTTTCTATTTTCTGTATTTGGAATCATGCTATAGCTGCTGTGATTCTACAAGACACTGTCGCCATATCTACACTACTGTAGCTATTACTCTGTGACCTTTCCCACCATTCTCTAGTGTGGCTCAGGGCTACTGACGACCATATACAGGAACTTATTTGAAGTACAGTGAGAATTAGTGATTTATATCTCCAAATAGCAACTATTTGAGGACTATGGGCTCTATTTACTAAGCCTTGGATGGAGATAAAGTGGACGGAGATAAAGTATCAGCCAATCAGCTCCTAACCGCCATGTTATAGGCTGGGTTTGAAAAATGACAGGAGCTGGTTGGCTGGTTATTTATTTCCGTCAACTTATCTCCATCCAAGGCTTAGTAAATAGACACCTGAGTGTACAAACCTTTGTCAACGTAAAGAGCCTGATTCTGAGTTGAACACAATTCGGAATGTGAATGGATCAAGCAATTAGTAGCAAATGGCTACATACACATCATAAAGTACTTACGGGCGATTCTGAGTTGTATACATCTGTACACAGCAACCTAACCCTAACTCTCCCTCCCGCAGCCTAACCCTTACCTCCCCCCAGCAGCCTAACCCTAACCTTCTCCACCCCCGAAACCTAATCCTAACCCTCCCCCTAGTGCCTAACAGTAACCCCCCTCCCACAGCCTAACCCTAACCTCCCCGAACCCTGCGTTCTAACCTTAACACTCCCCTAGTGCCTAACCCTAACTTCCCCCTCCCGCAAACTAACCCTTACCTCCCCCCAGCAGCCTAACCCTAACCTTCTCCACCCACGCAGCCTAATCCTAACCCTCCCCCTAGTGCCTAACAGTAACCCCCCCTCCCACAGCCTAACCCTAACCTCCCCGAACCCTGCATTCTAACCTTAACACTCCCCTAGTGCCTAACCCTAACTTCCCCCTCCCGCAAACTAACCCTAATTGACCCCCACAGCCTAACCCTTACCTCCCACTCTCCCAAAATCCAACCCTCCCCCTAGCGCCTAACCCTAACTTCCCCCTCCTGCAGCCTAACCCTGACCTCTCCCAGCAGCCTTACCCTAACCTCCTCCACCCCCGCAACCTAAATCTAAGCCTCCCCCTAGTGCATAACACTAACCCCCCGCATCCTAGCCCTAACCTCCCTGAACTCTGCACTCTAACCCTAACACTCCCACCGTGCCTAACCTTAACACCCCCCCAGCCTTATCCTAATCTCACCCACCCATGTAGCCTAACTCTCCCTCTAGTGCCTAACGCTAACTCCCCCCTCTCACAGCCTAACTTCCCCCTGCAGTCTAACCCTAACCTCCGCCACTCCTGCAGCCTAACCCTAACCTCCCCCACCTCCACAGCCCAAACCCTCCCCCCAGTGCCTAATACTAACCTCTCCTCCCCCACAGCCTAACCCTATCCTTCCTGAACCCTAAAACCTAATCCTAACCTCCCTGAACCCTGCACTCTAACCTTACACTTCCCCAGTGCCTATCCTTAACCTCCCCCCACAGCCTATCACTAACCTCCCCCAGCAACGCAGCCTATCCCTAACCCTCCCCCTAGTGCGTAACCCTTACTTCTCTCTCCCGCAGCCTAAACCTAACCTCCCCCATTCCTGCAGCCTAACCCTAACCTCCACAACCTAACCCAACCCCCCCATGCCTAACACTAACCTCCCCTCCCCCGCAGCCTAATCCTAACCTTCCTGAACCCCAAAACCTAATCCTAACCTCCCTGAACCCTGCACTCTAACCTTACACTCCCCCAGTGCCTAAGCTTAACCTCCCCCCATAGCCTAAACCTAACCTCCCCCACCCACGCAGCCTATCCCTAACCCTCCTCTACTCCTGCAGCCTAACCCTAACCTCCACAGCCTAACTCAAACCCTTCCCCCAAGTAACCTAACACTACCCCCCAACCCCCGCAGCCTATCCCTAACTTCCCCGAACCCTCCAGCCTAATCCTAACCTTCCCCCAGGCGCCTAACCCTAACCCCAACATATGTACTTACCTCCGGAACACGTATGGATTCTGACTGTGAAGATCCCGCCGTCGGTTTCTGACTGTCTGTATTCCGACTGTCATTATTTTGACCGGGTCCTCTATAAACTAATACTATATACTTTCTTTATTAGGCTAGTTTTCTTTTTAAGCATACATTTTTATGACACAATACATTGCACAATTTTTATATTTAGATTTTTTTTATCATTGGGATCCTGTTATAATTGGCGGGGAAGAAAAACATGTTTTTATATGATTTTGTGGCATTTGTTGAGCAGCTCTCTTCAGAAATCATCACAAATGCCTAGTTTATGTTTAGAATTTCACGTTTTTTTTATCTTCTGATCACATAAACCTGGGGGAATGTGCTGTAGATATCTATTTTATTTGGCCTGATCTTGCCAAGTCACCGTTTACAAAATGTTTTCTTTAAAGCAGAAAAACATAAGTTGTGTTTTTTCATGTGTTTTTTTTTCCCTAAGCCCGTATTTATACTTCTCCAACTATTTCAGAATCTTCAGGTTTGCAAAATGCACCCATAAGATGAAACACGATTCTGAGCTTACCAAAGAGACCCCCTTTAAGTTACAAACCTTATAAACTCCCGTGACTATAGCCCTGCAGAAAATAATATTAAAGTACACGGTAAAACGCGATGTATAGACTATAATCTGCCAAATTGTGGGTTTTGCCCAGGTCACGTACTAGATCTGGATTATGGTTAGAAGGAATGTAGTTATTCTGCAATCTCGATGAGCAATTTAGTACAGTTCTGCCTCATCTCGCTTCCCTGAGACAGCCAGAAACCCGCTTTCTTTATCTGATTATGGTAACCTGCTAAGAAGTATAAAATATGACATTAGAAAATGAAATCGGAGTGCAGTGTAAATGCTTGAATCAAACTGATTCTGACTTAAATGTTCTAGATAAATTCTAGACCGATCTACTTGGCTGCTACAATCACATTTTAGATAATGTCATAGTTTTAAATGCACACTTTGGCCCTGATTTACAGTCAAAGGTAAAATTGCAATTTTTGCATACATGGAAGATTGTGTATAGACTTTTGTTTGTTTCTACTGCGGTATTTTGAGCTACAACTACACACCCTCCAACGTCCTTACACAAGAAATCGGTACAAATTCGAAAAAGGGGCAGGGCCACTGGTAAAGGGGGCGTGGCTATACAGCGCTGTCATAGGAATCTATAGGACAAGGGAGACGCTGAAATCGGTACAACGCCCCTTTTGGCCGGTACAGACCATAAAAAACGGTACTGTACTGGCCAGAAAGGTACAGTTAGAGGGTATGCAACTACTGTATCTTCTGTGGTATGTGTAACTTTAAATCTAAGGGTCAGATTCAAATAGCCATGAGGTGTGATCTGTTCATCCGGGTAAAGTGCCCGGATCTATTTAGAGACCGGCAAGCAGCCCTGACAAGCAGTTGAGGCTTATTCCGGCTTGCACCTCCAAAGGACGTGGAGAAAAGTAGCATTGACTGCAGCTGTGGGGCTGATTGCAGGTTGATGGTGGATCTGTAATTGTGTATCTTCGGGGGCTTTGCCCAGGAGAACAGATTTCACAAGACACTGCATCTAATTGAATCTACTGAGCAAATGGATATATTTGTGACTTTCGATGACATCCTTTGAGAAGCTCTGCTGTGTCTCTGAGATACCAATAAGTACTTTAACTCATATCCTAGTGTATTCTCCGTCTCTTTGAAGGGTTGTCAAACTTCCTACGTACAGCAGCCAGTATGAGCAATATATCCCGGCTTGCTGGGGGCAATTCCGCATTAGACATAAACATTAGGGAGCATATGTATCAAAGCCTGGAGACAGGGCAACTTAACAGCATTGTAGGCCCTAGGCAAAGCAATGCACTGGGGCCCCTCCATTCATGGGAATAAATCATACTTGCCGACCTGGCTAGCCCTTCTTCCGGGAGGAGGCAGCCCGGTCGGCATATAGGGGGCGTGGCTGACAGGGTGGTGGTCTGCAGGGGGTGGAGCCTTGATGATGCATAATCATGGCTCCGCCCCCTGCTCTACAGTGCCGAGGAAACACATGCTTCCATAAAGTTATTGGTTGCCGGGGAGCAGATGCCTCCTGGCTCAGCCCATCCCTGCTCTAAGGTCCCTAGAATTGCGGGGCCCTGGGCAGCTGCCTGGTGTTCCCATATGTTAAGATGGCCCTGCTTGGGGAGAGATAAAGTACCAACCAATTTGCTACTAACTGCCATGACAGGAGCTATTACTTTATCTCTTTCCACTTTATCTTTACCACATTAAAACATCACATTATATCTAATCCATTCAAATGCGTCAAAGGAAATGATATAAAATGCACGATCATTTTCAAGTGCGGATTTATTATGACAACTCGTGTGTGTAGAGCAAAGTATTTCTTGCGGCGGTTACAGAACAAAATACACACATTTGGTTTTAGTTTACTTTCTTGCACTTTCAATTTAAAAAAAAAAGCATTTTGGATAGATTGTCTATGCAGCGTGAGGAGAAATTAGCAAATGAATGGAAATTCAGTCTAAAAACAAACATCAGCAGCTAAGGTAGATAGAGTGCGGGCACGTATACATAATTACTGATATTGATGTTGGAATGTGACCAGCCCAAAGCAATCTCAGCAACAAGGGGATAAAATCGGTGATTAAGGGGTCTAAGTATTTACTAATCCTGTGATGGAGATAACGTACCAACCAGCTCCTGTCATTTTTCAAACACATGGGGTCTTTTCACTAAGGGGTCTATTCATGAAGCAGTGAAAAGTGTGGAGAAGTGAGCCAGTGGAGAAGTTGCCCATGGCAACCAATCAGCTGCTCTGCATAAGTTTATAATATGCAAATTATAAATGTTACTTCAATGCTGATTGGTTGCCATGGGCAACTTCTCCACTGGCTCACTTCTCCACACTTTTCACTGCGTGGAGATAAAGTACCAGCCAATCAGCTCCTAACTGCCATGTTACAGGTTGTGTTTGAAATATGACAGGAGCTAATTGGCTAGTACTTTGGGGGACATGTACTAAGAAGTGATAAGAGCGGAGAAGTGAGCCAGTGGAGCAGTTTCCCCATCAACCAATCAGCAGCTCTGTATCATTTTATAGTACGCAAATTGTAGATGTTACTTTAGTGCTGATTGGTTGCCATGGGCAACTTCTCTACTGGCTCACTTCTCCACTCTTATCACTGCTTAGTAAATGTCCCCATTTATCTCCATCCACTTTATCTCCGTGGCTCAATCTAAATCAGATCTGTCAGATTTTTGCCAAGTGGGAGGTCATTTTATTTCCCACTTCCTACTTTAACAATGTCACTGGTTGCTAGCGAATTGAACTGGTCACGCCAATAAGAGAGATGCCGCCACCATACTGTATGTAGGCAACACATAAAAGTTAAAATAAGGGCTTCCTAATTTTTTTTATATTTGGTACTGATAAAACACAGTTGCGCACAAGAAAGATAACAGGACCACGCTATAAATAAACCTTTTTTTCCTTTCTGGGATGTTCACATTTTATCATAAACAAGCTCTTCCAGTTTAGTGATAAGAGCGCTGGAATTATTTCCCTGCAGAGGCGATGGGAGCGCCAATCTCAGGGAGTTCTGTGTCCTTGGCAGTGAGGTCAGGTGATTCCCCAGCGTATCTCTCTCCAAATGCAAAAAATATGTGATTGTATCAAGTGAATAGCACGTTTCTGAGTATAGGGGGGGAAGGATTCTTAGGGGAAATCACTTTTTATTGATAACAGCATGTTCTACAATGTTTCATCAGTGATATTTACATCTAAATTAGGAGCAGTTGTGAGGCTGCTCGGAAATTTACTCGTGCTAAAAAATTCATGATTGACAGAAGCGATATTATCTTAATATAATCCTCATGTGGAAAGAAATGTTAGGTTTTCTTTACCTGGTTTCAATTGTGCAGCTGCAAAACACCCTCTGTGAAAAAAAATATTAAGACCTATACTTAGCTAGCATAATACAGGGATACAGGAATTCTGTCTGTACAGCAAGCCGCTAACTGCACGCTTAAAGAGCCTTCATTCTGTTCTGTGATTGGACGTCCCCTAGAATGCATTGTTGATGTTAAAGACGAAAAGACACCCGTGACACGCTAGGAATTGCTGATTGCCCTGAAACATAGCAATGATCATGATATTAGTTAATCCTGATTGTCCTCTGTATAACTCTGCCCTTGAGCACCCAAGAAGGTCTATCCTACATTAGCGTGGGTCCATTCTTCCAAGCCAGTGCACTTTTTTGTCATTTTATTTTGGTTAATGATGATGGTCATTATTGGTCATTTCCTGGATAGAGGGGAAAACTGGGCATATAGGGGGTTAATTAGAGATGGACGCAGATCTTGCTTCCGCAGCAAGATCAGCGTCCATCTACTCTCATGCTGGGAGCCACCCAGCAGAGGGGCCGATTCAGACCTAATTGCTGCTGTGCATTTTCTCACAGGCTGCGATCAGGTCAGCACTGCGCATGCGTATGCACCGCAATGCGCAGGCACAATGGACCACAGCAGCGGGGATCGCCGGTCAGTGACGGGATGGTGCGAAAATTCCACATCTGTAGTTCCGATCGCAAGGAGATTGACAGGAAGAGGGCGTGTGTGGGTGGTGTCAAAGTCAAATTGCATATTTCGATATTTAGAATACACTATGGCATTTACTAATGGACGTGTCTACGACGCATGCATCAAATACGCATGCTATAGGTAATACGGTAGGGCGCGGATGTCGGTAACGGCGAGTTACTGTGCACATTATGGTAGAAGACGCATTTGTTAATAAATATCATACTGTAACACATAGCAAATATTTCTTACTTACAGATAATATACACATAGGCACCATCTACCCAACACACCGTTTATATATATATATATATATATTGTAACACATGTGTAGCAGTGACAATTGCGCAATAACGCTTATAGTCACACAGGGGCATATTATCTCCCCATGTCTGGTATCAAAATGATCGTCAGTTCATTAGCTAATATCCGGTAGTAGCGAAAAGACCGTAGCATGTGGCATTCACAAGATATTAGCAAGTATCAGATATGTGAACATAATATGAATAAGTAATTAGGTACACAGAAACTAGTAGTCTGGTGTGACCCTGAAGACAATACCTTTGAAGGGGACCAATGGACTATCAAGATTTGAAACTGTGTACTTTACTGACCAATCATAGCAGTGCATCCCCCACTGCACCGTGGGGGATGGAAATCTTGTATAAATATCGGACAAGCCACTGTATGCATTAGATCTCCTAGCTCGAATCATCGCGGTTATCTGCTCACTGTGGGCTGGATCCAGGGGCGCCTGCGTATGTATTTGGTCTGTTACCCGTAAGTCCTTATTGGTGGTGTATTATACTGTACTTTCATTTCTCTGTATACCTGTGTTTATTGTTTGATCAATTGTTACTGCATTCTGTATCTGTTTTCCCCTTTTCTCTTTAGTAAATGTTTGCGGGTTGGAGCGCAGTACACTTGTAACGTGTTTATTTAAGGTAAAGTGTTCCACTTCTACTCATCGGAGTTGCGTCCATACGCTCACAGGTTTGAGCTTGTGTATTCCTAGCACCGGAGGTGCCGTAACGCTAATGGACGCAGAGTTGCGTCCGGTTACATTAACGATCGCATTGGTTTTATTAAATATATTGTCAACTTTTACAGTGGCAACTGACCGTTTCTAAGGAGTGTCTGGAAAAACACAGGAGGGACCCGGCGTTTTGTGGGAGGATTTCTGACGTCAGCTCCGGCCCCAATCATCGCAGCAGTTGAGTAAGTCCTGGGCTGTTTGTTTAGCTCACCAGCACAAGCAATCGCACACCTGCACACACACCATACCCTCCCCCTGTAGGCGGCGATTACCTGAACGCAGGGATGCCAAAAACGCACCCTAGCGTTCTGGTCTGAATTACCCGCAGCTTCCTGGCTGTATAGGCAGGGGTCCCACCGCCATGATTCCATATGCAGGAAATGCAGGTGACGTCATAGGCTGGTACAAAAAAATGGGCATGACACGCCTGCATTTCCCGATCGACGCTGCGACTATTCGCAGCCGGCGATTGCTCCATTAATTCCTAAAGTTTGATAAGCATGGCTACATCTGTATGTGGCAGTAGTGTAGACCAGTGGTTCCCAAACTGGGTGCCGTGGCACCTGGGGTTCCGCAGTCCACTTGCAGAGGTGCCACGGGTTGGTGGTACAGGACCACATCAATTTATTCATGGTCATTGTGATAGGCAAAACCAGTGCTGGTGGCTGCTAATCATAACATATTTGGGCAAACAGAAGCGCACCCCTGATCACCGCCATACTGTAGCGAAACCCAGGGATGACCGGTAAGCACAATTTACTTTAATCATTTCTCAATACAAAACTTTTTTTCCTAAGGGTTCCGTGAAAAAAAAAAAATGCTGATACTCTATGGTGCCATGATTCAAGAAAGTTTTCCACTGGTGGAGACTGTAGTATAGGAATGACGTTTCAGAGAGCAATTAAAGATGGGAAGGATGGTAGATAACCTGGTCGGGCGAGGTAGGGAATTCCGTAACTGGGTGGAGACACCGGAGGCGTCCCGGAGGCAGGAGTGTGAGGGAGGCTACCAGAAATACAGCAAGGTGCGGTGTAGAGGTAGTTCACAGTGGGCGTGAGGGAGATTATTTGGAGATGTATGAAAGGGTAGTGGTATTTATTTATCATTTATTATTTATTAACAGTTTCTTATATAGCGCAGCAAATTCCGTTGCGCTTTACAACTAGACACAATTAGAAGACAAAACTGGGTAAAAACAAACAGTCATAGAGGGAGGAGGGCCCTGCTCGCAAGCTTACAATCTATGGGGAAATAGGCATTGATACACAAGTATAGGTGCTATCTATTGTATAGTTGTCCACCAGATTGTAAAGGTTCTTGGTAGGCTGCATGATATCACATCACAGCAGTGATGAACCAGGGTCAGGAGGAAGGGAGAGGGAAGAAATAAAATATGTGGGGGATATGTGTGGACTGTACTGTGGAGATATAATAGGATAGGAAAGCTATGAAGGTATTGTGAGCGGTTCTGGAATTTGATAAGCTTGTCTGAATAGATGAGTTTTCAGGGGCGGCTTGAAGGTTTGAAGACTAGAGGAGAGTCTTATTGTGCGTGGTAGGGCATTCCACAGAGTGGGTGCAGCCCGAAGAAAGTCCTGCAATCGTGCATGGGAGCAAGTAATGAGTGTGGACGAGAGACGTAGATCTTGTGAAGAGCGAAGGGGCCGGGTTGGGAGATATTTTGAGATAAGCAAAGAGATGTATGTTGGTGTTGAGGTCATCGTGTCACAGCTTGCCTGCAGTACAGCAGTAATGGACCTCCTGCTGCACAATGGGTTAGTGCTTTGGTTCCCCAGATCCACTAAGACAATATGGTTTGATTGCTGCAAATAGTTGATCTTCTGTCATCACCTCTGAGCATCAGGGCCATCTTAACAGCAGTGTAGGCCCCTGGGCAAAGCAGTGCACTCCAGCGGTAGGGGTGGGGGGTGCTATCAGCGGCAGCTTTGATGTCCCGCGGGCGGTAGGGGGTGTTATATCTTCCGCTCAGCATGTAGGACCTGGAGCAGTAATTTCTGCTAATTACTCCGTTACTGCACAGATGGAGGGAGATGAGGTGGGAAGGAGAACAGTAAACTCTACCTCTACCATTTGTTTACCAATCTATAATGTGAACAGTTTTCAAGCACATAACAAAAAAAACCTTGTCTGTAGTTTGTATTTTTACAATCCACTGTTGTATGAAGAGCTGATCACTTTTGTTACCAAAAATAATATTCCAATATGGAGTAAGGGACCAGATTGCTATTTTTCTGCCTGTGTCATTAAGAAGACTCTTTCCAAATCTTAAACTGGCCACATGGGTCCCCACCTCTCACCCCACAAGCCACGCGAACAGCGCCACTAATTTTCATATTGGTGGACAACTTGGACTTGATCTGGACACCTGGGCTGAGCTTGGAGTTCTTCCGGTATCACTGGAGCCTGTTATTGCTTTCATAAGAGGATCACACACATGAGCGAATAGCGACCACCTTCCAACATCATTTTCCACCATCACCAGTTTGGTTGCGGTCAGGATTGGTGGCCATCACCATTGTCTCGGTGTGACGTATCCATCCACAGCCCACGCTTTGGAGACTGCTGACACGTGGCCATTTTTCTGTCATGTTCAGTGCAAATGACAAGTGGACTTTAAAACTAAATATTGAATTCATCTCCACAGCAGAGCGGGCCTGTTGGAATTGCAATTATACCACCATCTGGAATATCTGCATTTAAAGTATGAGCCTAAAGTGTCTGAGCAACTCGTGTGGAGCAACATCTTTAAATAATTGTATACTTTGGTGAACCTTTGTGCCCTATACATCTGTCTTACAAACTACTCTGCTTTCTTGTAAGCAAATAAAAAATGCCAGCAGTAAACTGTCATGCAAGTATTTACAAAGCTGGGAAGGTAGAAATAGCTGCACTTGGCTTTTGAACTTGACATTCTTCTAATTAGGCGGAATGAGGTCCGTGGGTGTGTACAAATCCATAGGAGTAATGCTGGGATCTGGATTGTTTTGTAGGTAAATGCCATCAGGGCACCAGCCACGTAGGGTTTATAACAGTATTGTAATGGGCCCTACACACATGGAGAGGTTCCTGACGGCCGATACGGCCGATGGTCGAGACGGCGGCTGGGGGGAAGGGGGTGACGGGGGGAGTGAAGTTTCCCCCCCCCCCTCACCTGGCTCCATAGCACTGCATACTAATATGGACGAGATTGTCCATATTGGCCTGCATGTTTAAATAAGGCGGCACCAGCGATGAACGAGCGCAGGGCCGCGCATCGTTCATCGATGGTGCCTGCACACTGAAAGATATGAACGATATCTCGTTCATTAATGATCGAGATCGTTCATATCTTTCAGTGAAATATTTAAGTGTTTCTCTTTCCTTTCCCTGTTGTACATGCACCGCCCTGTGGGGGGTGATTCCGAATCGCACAGGTCTCTCTTCTCAGATGCAAACTGAGAGTTTTTGCGCAGGAGCGACTTTATTTTTGCATATATCTGTGATATTCTAAGTTGGATGCAACTTGGTCGATCCTGCCGTTCTGTGAAACAGAGCAGGAATTGGACAGCGGCAAAACAATTACATGGTACCATCCTAACGTGTAGGAGTACCAGGCGGGTGTGTAATACGCTCTGTGCGAGTCCTGCATATGGGGAAAGGAAGACTGTGTCTGATGCATCTCTTTCACCTAGCACGGGACTGGTGCACGTGCAGACTACTGGGGCAGGGACTGATGTGAATGGCCAAATATTCTCTGTAAAGCGCTATGGAATATGTGTGCGCTATATAAATAACTGGTAAGAAGTAAGTAAATAAAGGTAAAGGTATAAGTGTGAAGGATTTGGATGCGCTGGACCGACTGTCATACAAGTCAGTCTGTATTGTCCATCGGGAGCTAGGCATTCATAGGTGGATCACTTCCTGGCCGCCACGTATGCCTCTTTCTTTTGGTACACATGGCGGTACATTTTGTGCAAACATGCCGTTACTGTACAGAGAAAGATTACGCAATTTACAGTACTAGACTGAATAAAATGCAAATTGTGTTAGTGTCCAACTGTATATGAGCCCCACAGTGATCTGCTGACATGTAGTAATAGGGGCATCATACCATATAAACAGTATTGTCAGGGAGGGTGGTATTGTTTTCATCAACCTAATTGGCAGATGTCAATATCTTCATCCTGTCTTGACCCACATGGCCCTGACTGGCCATTAGACCAAGCAGGCAGATTCCATTTGTGTAATTGGCCAGTGACCACTACAAGCAGATTTCTGTAGTACTGTAATTGCCTAATCCAGCTATCGGACCCTCATGAGGTCTGGCTGTGGTTCAGTGATTCATGGTCATCTTTAAAGGTCAAAAGAGGTTTTAGCCAAGTTTGGTATAAATTGGCCAACAAAGTCAACACATGTGCAGCTAGCATAAACTCACAGTAATGTTTCACAGACCAGTTGCAGACCTTGGGAGTGAGTGATAACTCTCTTACAGTAGTACTCCCAGCAATGCATGGGCCATTGTATCAGTGATGAAATGGTTGTAGGCAATGACTTAGGCAGTCAAATAGAATGGGGTGTAGTGTTAGAATTTCATATACCCTCCCTATTCCACTGCCAACTTCTTAGGCTGGCCATGGACATGGGGGGTAATTCCAAGTTGATTGCAGCAGGAAATTTTTTAGCAGTTGGGCAAAACCATGTGCACTGCAGGGGGGGGGGGGGGGGGGGGCAGATATAACATTTGCAGAGAGAGTTAGATTTGGGTGGGTTATTTTGTTTCTGTGCAGGGTAAACACTGGCTGCTTTATTTTTACACTGCAATTTAGATTGCAGATTGAACACACCACACCCAAATCTAACTCTCTCTGCACATGTTATATCTGCCTCCCCTGCAGTGCACATGGTTTTGCCCAACTGCTAACAAAAATCCTGTGATCAACTCAGAATTACCCCCATGAAGTGCTATCAACCTCATCAAGTGTAACCTACAAGAATAATGCAGTTCATTAGTTGGGAACTGCGATGGGAACCAGGTTTACCCCAAGCTTTGCAAACCTATATATGGGTAAGTTTGAGGACCAGTTTATATGGGGTTGGGGCAAATGTGGCTCTCTATGATGTTTTATAGATGACTCATTCATCATTTGGGTTGATGATGTTAATTAAATTTGTTCATTTACAGATAATTTGAATCACTACACATTTGGTTTATGGTTTACTAGAACTTATTTGCACTTTATTAATATTTTGGATATTGCACTGTCTGTAAGGAAATATAGATTGATTACCCAAACTTTATTAAAGAGGTAGACCAAAATCATTATCTCAATTTTAAAAGTAGTCATTTAAAAATCTGGAGAGATAATATCCTTAAAGGACAATTTCTCAGAATAAATCAAAACTGCTCAGGTCTGAAGTTATATGAGGAACAAGCATCCTCATTATGTCAGTCTTTTTCTGTGCAAGGATTTCCTAAGCGTATTTTAGATAAAGCTATGGATAAAGCAGGTAATATAGAATGTGCTTATTAGAAGATAAGAATTCTGAGCCCAAGAAATAAACTGTGGGTGGAGAAAGAACTACAGCATTTGTTACGCAATATAACTCCTATGCCTATTACAAATTATTAAAAGGAACATGTCAATATTGAAATTGGATGATATTCTAGATTCTTTCACAAAGTTACGCAAAAGATATCTTTAGACAATCTGAAAACTAAAATTGGCACCCAGTCATTTTATAAAAGAACACAGTAGCACCATTCAGTCTATTTATTAGTTATCTCAAAAGCCACAAAGTGTTTTTTTAATGTGCAAAAAATGGTTGTATCACCTGTACACATATATACAAGAAATATATGGATTTTATATGGGTGCGGCATGCAATTTGTAGTCCGCACCACAAGACCGCGCCATGTAAGGTTTATGAAACATAGGAGAAATAGCCTTTAAAATAGTAAAACTGTTACGGAACTCCAGCACTATTGGTGTGAGACCCCTAGAGCCCTCAAGAGGGTCTTCTGCCAATAACAACCCCTTAGTGCTTGATACGCACACCAGTACTTAGGGGTCCTTGGACTTTAAACCTCCAGCAGTAGGGGCTCACACAATAGACAGGAGACCACTGAATAATGGACTGCTGAATATCTGAGGGTGAGGACACACAGGAGCATGGAGCAGGGTTTGAATCTCAGCCAGGGCTGATGATGCACTGTGCAGATGGTATGCAGGCACTGAGTAGATGGTGTGGTTATGGTACACCAGAATGGATTTGTATAAGACTCAAGATGGTGAGCAGGCCAGGAATACAAGTTATGGCTGGGAAGATGCAGCTCCAGCAGTACAGGATTCTGGCAGGTGGCAACAGGTTAGGAATTCAAGATACAGTTGAGGGTTGCGCCTCCAGCTGTACAAGGTTCCGGCAGATGACAGCAGACCAGGTAAGCAGGTTATTGCTCAACATTGCGGCTCCATTCGTATAGGAATCTGGCAGATGACAGCAGGCCAGTGATACAGGACAAAGCTGAAGGTTGCAGCTCCAGCTGTACAGGACTCTGGCAGATGACTGCAAGCCAGGTATACAGGATAAGCTGAAGGTTGTGCCTCCAGCCATTCAGGACTCTGGCAGATGACTGCAAGCCAGATATACAGGATAAGCTGAAAGGCCTGGCTCCAGCAATACAGGACTCTGGCAGATGACTGCAGACAAGTATACAGGATAAGCTGAAGGTTGCGGCTCCAGCCGTACAGGACTCTGGCAGATGACAGCAACCAGGTATACAGGATAAGCTGAAGTTTGCAGCTCCAGTCATACAGGACTCTGGCAGATGACAGCAACCAGGTATACAGGATAAGCTGAAGTTTGCAGCTCCAGTCATACAGGACTCTGGCAGATGACAGCAGGCTAGGCATATAGAATATCTTCCAGGAACCAACAAGAGTAGAACTAGGATCTAGCTCCCGGAACCAGGAACAGAGGACCAGGGGCTCACGATTACTGGCATGAACTATAACCGGCAGGGCATGGCTAGACTGACTGCAAGATAAAGGGGCAGCAACCAATCAGCGAGCCCCAGCAGCCAAGCCCCCTTTGAGTAATTAACACTGAATTGTATATATGATGTCACCATGCACATTCCCAAATCTTTAAAGCAGAAGCAGGTCCGTAATAGTTAATAGCCTGTGGACTTTTAAAGGTGAAAAAAGGTGAAAAAAACAGTCTAAATTGTCAAGTTTTTTTTTTATTTAAAAAAGTTTAAAAAGCATTTTTAATAAAGGATGCGCAGAATGGATTTCCTCCATTTATAACGGGGATACAGCGGATGGTCCGGACATATCTGCTGTAACCAAGCCAGGTGATGGACACTTGGCTGTAGTCGCATTACATACTTTAGTGCAGGCAAGTGGTTAAACGGCTCCTTCTGAATGAGTCCAGTAATCTGCACTGAGAAATAAACTAAGTGGCGCACAGTAGTCAAGTCCGTAGTCATAAAATTCAACATGTACTGTACATGAAATGAAGCTCAACAGAGCATGAAACCCCTTATCTTTCTCTCACTCCCGGCATCACCTGCACGTCTCCCGGTCAGTGGAACTCCAGGACACGATACAGCCACATTGATCCAGGCATCACCTGCAAGTCTACCGGTCACTGGACTGGATCACCATGGCTGCATCGTGTCCTGGAGTTCCACTGACTGTGAGACTTGCAGGCGATGCCGAGAGTGTGTGAGACAGCTAATGTGTCTGCTCACTGAAGATGTCGTCAGCCTAGGACACCGCCAGCGCATTTCATCAAGTATGACAAAACGCGTTGGACATGCCCTGGGCTCCCATAAGCAGATAGCAAATAGTGGCAAATGGGGTCTATACCTTCTGAGTTAGCCACTGAAAGAGAAAAGAGGAGAAACGCGTTAAGGACCCGATTTATCGCTATAAAGATCTGTATGTATTGTGGATACCTTAATAACGCCATTGAACTGTTAATAATAATTGGGGCACTAACAACTCTAGGGGATGAAGTGTTGAAGTGTAGAGGTGAGACATATATACACACTAATAGACTTCACATTCTCCCTGTGTTCTCATACAGCAAACTATTAACTTTGATCTGTTTAACCAAGCTTAATCCATTCTAAGGATAAGGACTAGTGTGCATATGGCTGAATTAAAGGTTTGAGGATTTGCTTCATGGGCTCCTAACTGGTGATCTATGGCTGGACTAAGCCAAGCAACAATATCCAGGAGTTATCACTTTGTATGCGCTGGAATGAGCTAATTAAGCTAACTTATGCCACTTTTTCACTAGCTCTAAAAACACGTGTAAATGCAGGGGGGCGCATGTTTTTTTTCTAGTGGAAACGGCCCCCCCTGCAAATTCCCGGATCAAGTGATCCGGGAATCTTACCCGGGTAGCTTGCTGGGTTGAACACGTGTCCAACCCGGTAAGCTGTGTAGTGTAAACGGAAGCCGTGTCGATGCAACACGGCTCCCGTTCACACTGTATGGAAGGGCGGCGCTGGGAGATCATGTGATCTCCCAGCGCCGCCCCTGCCGCGTCACTAGCAGCGTCACCAACCCGGCAATAAGCGGGGTTGGTGAGCGCAGTGGGAACGGGGGCTGTAACACGGGTTGCACCCGGGTAGCACCCGTGTCAGGCTCCCGGCTGCGACCCGTGCTCATAGGTGGAAAATGGGTATAACATTTGCTTTGTACTAACACCTATACCAATACTTGTCTAATCTGCCTGACAGGACAGTTTAGATGATATAAATTTAGGTAATAAACTAAAATCTGTTCTGAACTAACTGGTTCTTGTTAATCACTTAACTGACGATATTTCCCTTCAAAACCATTATTATTATTTGACATTTTTTTATTTACTATAGTTTAAAAAGTATTTTTAAAAAATATTTAAATGTTATATTATGGACATCTGCAGAACGGATCTCCTCGTCAAAAACTGGGGGACACAGTGGGCCGGCGTGCTCGCATGTGATCTGACCATGCCGGTTAAGTGGTTTTAATAAGCAGCGCATATCAACAACACAATCTTAATGCTCTTTTATCCACTATACTGTATATTTATCTAAGAGATTTTTTAATTTTTATTTTATTTTATATTTTTATACATACAGTATGTATACATTTTATAACCCTGGCAGTGTTAA
Organism: Pseudophryne corroboree; assembly: GCF_028390025.1. Classification (NCBI taxonomy): domain Eukaryota; kingdom Metazoa; phylum Chordata; class Amphibia; order Anura; family Myobatrachidae; genus Pseudophryne; species Pseudophryne corroboree. The sequence goes on along the minus strand of NC_086455.1, from coordinate 162,589,065 downwards.
GTGTTTGTCTAAGTGATTTATTGTAATATACTGTACTAAATATTATATATTGGCAAGTGGCAAATGCAGGATTTCTAGTGGGTGGTTTCCAAATGTAATCCACTATCTCCCACTCTGCGAAACTTTGGAGCAATTGCGAGAGTCTGTGGGTGCAATAGAAGAACCCAGTAACAACCCTAGACATTAAATATACACTGGATACTGTATGGAATACAGTACTAATATTTAACACTATAGATGGTCTATAATGTAGGCTGTATCAAACATATTTATATAATATAAATAAGATAAGTGGTCAGGAAAAGGTTAAACATACTGTAATAAATAAATAAATACAAAAACATAATAGAATCAGTATTGCATTTTCTAAGCACACATTCTCCCACCTCATGGTAAGGCTCCTGTCTCTTCTTCTTTATAGCTACTCTCTGGCCCAGTGCAATGAGTGAAGACTCAGATCCACACACACACAGCAAACTTGATAGAAGAAGCTCTGCGCTCTTCCTTAAACTGCATGATGTGGAGGCAGCTCTAGTAATAGTATTATATACCATTGCTGTTGATGTCATAATTTGAGCCTCTTGCTAAGAGAAGAGGGGTTTCTGGGCAACCAGAACCCCCCCTCCCCCCACCTGCATTTGCCTATGCTGGCAATGCCTTATTTCTTCTTTCTTTTTGTTGTTGTTTGGACTCATTGGGGTTTCAGTGGTCCCCTGTGCAATAGAGGCTACAGCCAGTATTATACGACATTGAGGCTTGTTAGCGAATTGTTTATATGATCAGGATAATGCACAGAATGTCTCTTCTACGTGTCTTCATTTGTCTAATGCGTGTTGTTCCCATACTGGAAAGTAACAGACTAGTAACTTTGGGCCTTATTCAGACCCGATCGCTGTTGCGCGAAATTGCACAGCGGCTGATTATCGATTGACTGCGCATGCGTACGGATCGTAATGCGCAGGTGCGAGGCCAAACAGCTAAAAAAATCCTGCGGTTTTTTTTTTATCGCTAAGTGAATGCAGGATGATTGACAGGAAGCTGACGTTTGTGGGTGGTAACTGGCCGTTTTCTGGGAGTGTCAGGAAAAACGCAGGCGTGCCCAAGCGTTTTCAGGGCGGGTGTGTGACGTCAGCTCCGGCCTGATCAGCCTGTTTGTATCGCACTGTACGAGTCAGTCCTGGGATACGCACAGACTGGAAAAAACAGATGGTGAGTGAGTTGCAAACGGATTTTCAGCTAGCCGCTGTCTAGCGAAATTTTAGCACGGCGTATGCATGCATTCGCACACTTGCACGGGGCGGGTTTTCACTCTCTATGGGCGGCGGCTATCTGATCGCAGACCTCTGCAAAAACGCACAGCAGCCATCAGCTCTGAATTAGGCTAATTATCCAGATCTTGTAGACTTTTCTTTACCTTTTTATGATCTTGGCCACGGATGAGATTATAAACAGATACTATTATGCAGGTGACACATTTTTGTGCCTAATAAACAAAATCTTTCTGTACAGTATGTTCCCCATCTATTACTGCTCCAGCATTGACCCAATATTGAAATCTAAACACATGTAAGTCCTACCTCCTACACTTTATTGCAGTGGTTCTTAAACTGTGCGCCGTGGCTCCCTGGGGTGCCTCAGGACACTTGCAGGGGTGCCGTGGATTGGTGGTCCAGGACTAATTCAAATTATTTATGGTTAATGTAATAGGCAAAACCAATGCTGGTGGCTGCCAAACATATAATATGTGGACAAACAGATACAAATCTTATCCCTCACCACACAACTGAATCAAAGGGTGACATACAATTTACTTCATTTAATAATTGCTTCTAAATTTATCAGTAAGAAACTTTTGGCCTAGGGGCGCCATGAAAAAAATTCTGTTACTCTAGGGCGCCGTGATTCCAAAAAGTTTGAGAACCACGGCTGTATTGCATATATATACACAACCTAGTGTTCATTAGGGGGAAATACATGAGGAACCCTTGTCTGTAGCTAGCAATAATTGTAAAAAGCACCGGCCACTTATCCGAGGTTTCATGTTACTAATGAAAGTATGTTATTAGTAATAACCAAAGACCTTTTAGCCTCCTGTCTAAAAGCCTGTTTCTCTCTACAAAAGTAGGGCAAAGTATATCAAGCTAAGATATTTAATAACCTATTAGTGTATCCATCTTTTCATCATTTGACAGGTGGAAGTTGTAGCTGAACAGTTAGTTTTAATTATAAAACATTCCAGATGTGGAATACTATATAAATTAAAGCCAGAGCTACTCATATATCTTTTTTTTCCCCCTTCTTTAATTCCTTTTTTCGTTAAGAACCCTTAACTACGTATCTGTTTTTCATTTGAAAATGTTATTAAAACTCTTGCTTAGGAATTCATAGTCTTGGCTTAGTCCACTAATTGACACCATTAAACCTACTAATCTTTTTTAGACTTAGCAGAAATGTACGTTGTACAGTTTACATACCGCAGACGGGAGTTGCAGAAATGCTAACGGTCTTTGGAAAAGTCCCATTTTTTTCTTCTTTTTTTGGTAAGTGTTTCTGAAACTCATGGTGCAAAATGTAACCATAGCTGCGAAAATAGCAAAATAAAATAACTGCGTCCCAAAAAGTGGTCATACTGTAGTTTGGAATTTCTAAACTGATAGTAATCGTCACACCACCTTCCAACCATTCGTGTGTGTTGAGTCATCAGACGACTTCCACAATCTTCTTCTTCTTCTTCTTTTTCTTCTCATTCTTCTTCTTCTTCTTCTTCTTCTTCTTCTTCTTATTATTATTATTAATATTATTATCCTTTATTTATATGGCGCCACAAGGGTTCCGCAGTGCCCAGTTACAGAGTACATAAACAAATAATCAAAACAGGAAAACAGTAACTTACAGTTGATGACAACATAGGACAAGTACAGGGTAAATAAACAGATTATTAAAGTAAGAAAAAGGATAAGCACATGAGGGAAGAGGGCCCTAGTCGTGAGAGCTTACATTCTAAAGGGGAGGGGTAGACAGACAGGGGTGACACAGACGGGGTACATAGAGAGCGTGGAGCAGAGGGTTAGGATGAGATTTGGCTGGGTTTGGTGAAGAAGTGGGTCTTGAGAGCCCGCTTGAAGTTCTGTAGAGAGGTGGAGAGTCTGAGGGGGAGAGGTAGGGAATTCCAGAGAAATGGAGCAGCACGTGAAAAATCTTGGAGGTAGGACTGGGAGGAAGTAATCCGTAGGCAGGAGAGACGGCGTGCATTAGCAGAGCGAAGAGGACGGGTGGGAGTGTAAAGGGAGATAAGGTCAGAGATATAGATGGGAGAGGAGTGGGTGAGGGCTTTGTAAGTGAGTATGATAAGCTTGAAATGGATTCTGAAAGGGAAGGGGAGCCAGTGAAGGGCTAGTAAGAGAGGAGAGGTGGACGTAGTGCATTTGGTGAGGAAGATGATCCGGCCAGCAGCATTGAGGATAGATTGGAGTGGAGAGAGGTATTTGTCAGGAATGCCAGTCAAGAGGAGATTACAGTAGACCAGTCTGGAGATGACCAGTGAGTGGATAAGAGTCTTAGTGGCATCCTGGGTCAGAAAGGGTCTGATCCTGGAAATAATTTTTAGATGCAAATGACAGGTTTGTGAGAGGTGCTGAATGTGTGGTTTGAAGGAGAGGGAGAAGTCAAGGATTACTCCAAGATAGCGCACTTGGGTGCTAGAAAGTTTCCTGTGGAATCTTTAAAGTAAGTCTGTCTCAGCGAGTTTACATATTCTGGACGAAACGGAACTCAACTAGTAAAACTGCACAGTGATTTTTTATTTTTTTATCCATGAAGCATTTCTTTTAAATGCAATGTCCATCCTCACACGCATCAAACAATTGCAATTACTTCCACCTCACAGAATTAGGAAAATTCGTAGAGATGCAGTGTACAAAAGTGTATGCATTGGGCGCCTACCCATCCTCCAGTGGTAGGGGTGGGGGGTGCTATCAGCGGCAGCTTTGATGTCCCGTGGGCGGTAGCGGGGTGTTCTATCTTGCGTTCAGCATGTAGGACCTGGAGCAGTAATTTATGCTAATTACTCCTTTACTGTACAGATGGGGCAGGAAGGAGCAGTGCCAGATTAAGGTCCAAATGGGCCTGGAGCTGAAATTTCAAAAGGGCCTATTATGCGCTGCTGATGGGGGTTTGACTAATGATGTGGGGGCATGACCAGTGGTGTGGGGGAGTGGTCTGCGTAAATGGGCGTGATGTGAACAAAATTAAGAAAAAGGTGCCTACCTATAAAGGTGAGAAGCCCGCCAGTGAAAAGGCATCCTCCCTGTGGCATCTGCTCCAGGAGAGTTCCGGGACCGCTTCCTGAGTTCCCGGCCGATGACGTCCCTCCCCCCAGTGCGCGTGTTGTCAAGACAACACTCCACGCCGGACTGGAGCATGCGGGGTCCATGCAGGGTGCTTTTTTCAAGGCTCTATGATGTTTGTTCTATAGCATAGAGCCTTGAAAAAAGCGCCCTGCACGGGCGCTGAAACGTTGGCAAGCTATGCCCTAATTGCATTTTTGTCAGACTAAAGCACTATTTTTTCACCAAGTCCACTGAGTGCCGCCAGGTTCTTATACATCGTGAGGAGGGAAGCGACAGACTCACTCCAGAGCAGACATCTTTTGTCTGCTTTGAGAAAGGTGCTTGAGTGGCACCGAAACGTAAGCCACATGACTAAGATGTAATGCTACTTTTTCACTAGGAGTGCCGCAGTTTATTCAACACATTACACATTAACTGATCACTGATGGCACCCTGCGTATAAGGATTCCAGCAAATATCTGCTCCGGTGCCCTCAGTATGAATGGTATACACAAACACTGTTCCCCCGTTGCTAGGGGAAACAAACAGCGGCACTCCAGAGGCTTAATGAAAAAAAGTTAAAAATGTATTTAAATCATTTGCAAAAAATGCACCACCGACGTTTCAGGGATAACACGCCCCTTCTTTAAGGTGACATACCTCAAGACTATATTGAAAAGCTTACCTTAAGTAGGCAGGAATTCCCGCCACCAGTGCACGGTGAGTTGAGCGCCGCGTCTCCGTCCGCCGGCTATGACGTGATCACCTCCACGCCGTCCGTTGCCTTGCGACGGGGTACAGCCGGGGACGCCGCGGTCTGACTACTCCGTCTCCTATAGAGTGCTTGAAACCCAGAAAGTGTGTATTAGGCCAGTGTTGAGACTCCCACTGTGGTATAAAAAGTAAATACACACTTTCTGGGTTTCAAGCACTCTATGGGAGATTAGTCAGACCGCGGCGTCCCCGGCTGTACCCTGTAGCTAGGCAACGGATGGTGCGGGGGTGATCATGTCATAGCCGGCGGACGGAGACGCGGCGCTCGACTCACCGTGCACTGGTGCCGGTAATTCCTGCCTACTTAAGGTAAGCTTCTCACTTGTTGTGTGTCACCTTGAAGAAGGGACGTGTGAGCCCTGAAACGTCGGTGGTGCATTTTTTGCAAATTATTTAAATACAGTTTTTACTTTTTTCATCAAAACTCTGGCGTGCCGCTGTTTGTTTCCCCTAGCAACGGGGGAACAGTGTGTGTGTATGTATATATGTGTATATATATATATATAGATATATATGTGTATATATATATATATATATATATATATATATACACACACACACACACCACCACATATAGTACACTCACAAGTGCACACTACACACACAAAGTACACACACCCACCACCCCCACATATACAAACACACAGTACACACTATACACACACACAGTACACCCCCACAAAGTACACACACACACACACACACACACACACACACACACACACACACACATATACACACTTATAGTATACACACATTCAGCACACATACAGTACACACACATACTGTATACATACACAGTACACACACATACAGTATACACATACTGTACAGTACACACACAGTATACACACACACCACACATACAGTATACACACACAGTACACACACACATACAGTATACACACACCACACCACACATACAGTATATATATACACACACAGTACACACACACACATACAGTATACACACACCACACCATACATACAGTACACACACACACTATTGATGCCACTAAACAAGAAGCAATTAAACTTACCAGGCTTCCTGCATCAGCAGCAGCTCCCCGTACAGCCTGGGGGCGGAGCTTGGGCCTGTGAGTGACAGACTCGGGCCCTGAGTGAAGGAGAGACTGGAGGGGAGGGGCTGCTACCACACTGCCTGCACGGATCTCAGGTGAGTGCTGGAGCCGGGGGAGGAGATGCACGGGAGAGAGGATGGCCGCTGGCAGTCTGTGACAGGAAAGAGATTTTTCCTGTCACTGCTGTCACTCCTGTGGGCCTATTTTCAATGGGGGACCTGGAGCTGCAGCTCCATCCGCCCCATTGTTAATCCGGCCATGGGAAGGAGAACATTAAACTGTAGAAGGGGACATTGGGCTGAATGAAGGGGCCCCGGTACATGACTTCCAGGGTGGTAGGGGGGTGTTAATATGCAGGGGAGGGGTGGATAGTGGAGTGGGCTTAATATTAATCATTTTCTGGTGGGAGGGCAGCTTCCTTGACTGCAGATATTTCCAGTTCCTGGAAATAGATTTCTTAGCTTTCAATAGATAAAAAACTAGAGAGTCCCACCTTTCAGGAGGTACTGGTGACTTGGGGATCAGAGTTCAGGAGCCAGAGCAAGCCATAGATGAAAATATAATACTGCATCCCAGGGGTGTGAAGCTGGAGCAGGGGCCAGCTGCTGGAAGGCTAATATCTCTGGTTCTGGGCATAGTAGAGACAAGCTGCCAGTGTCCACTGAAAGGGGAGAGTCCCAGCATTTGGGGAATACCCTCAGAAAAACTCTAAGTCAGAAAGAATCCGAGATATCTGGCTGGGAAGAGCAATTAACAGGCTCAGATTGGAACCACTGCTTTGAAGTCAAATATCTCTTGTTCCCCAGGGCCGATTTCCAAAAATCTGGTACCCCTGGAAAAAGGAGACCCTCAGCTATCAGTCTATTGCACTTATACTCCAGGGGCCCTTGGGCAACTGCCCATTAAGCCTATACAAAAAGACAGCCCTGCCCACAACCTGTGGTTCTGCATTCCAGATTTCCAGTGTCCTAGTAACACAAATCAAGTACTCTGATTTTTTCCTGTGCACCTGACCAGGCTTAGCCCCTAACCCAACCACTGACAGTCCCCCACCAAAACATTTCGATAGTTTTTACACCCCTATTTTTGGACTTATTTTAATATACTGTGGACGTACTTTATCCCAAGCCATATTACATATATATTACATATTACATGCAGAGAGAGTTAGATTTGGGTGGGTTATATTGTTCCTATGCAGGGTAAATACTGGCTACTTTTATTTTACACTGCAATTTAGATTTCAGTTTGAACACACCCCACCCAAATCTAACTCTCTCTGCACATGTTACATCTGCCCCCCCCCCCCCCCCCCCCCTGCAGTGCAGCATGGTTTTGCCCATTTGCTAACAAATTTGCTGCTGCGATCAGATCTGAATTAGTCCAGGTATCTATTTGTCAGGTATTAATGGCTGCATTTCATTTTTCAGGCATGTTTCAAACTTGATTTAAAAGGACAAATCCCTTAGCCAGGCATGAAGGTGGAGGATTGGCTCAGTGAGTAGCGATGAATCTCACAGTGGATGACTAAACTAATCCAATCTCTGGCAATTTGGGGCCATCTGAGGAACGGTGGCCCGGAACACAGAATCTAGAACCTCCCCTTACGCCGGCTCTAAATGGCGCATCTTCGTGAGGTCAGGGATTGAAAGCTTTTACGAAAACTGATTAAAATCTGCATTTTAAAAGCCAGTGAATAACATCAGTGCGTGGATCCCAGTGATGCATCAGAAATTAGAAAAATAGCTCATAATTATTAATCCATTATTTCTTTCTTTCTTTCTTTCTTTCTTTATTTATTTTAGATAAAGATAAGTTTTAAAATAGGACTCACTGATAGCTATCGCTTGGTCTGTTTGGCTAAAGCCTACTTACGAAAGGTCATAGCAGAATGTGTACTGCGCTATTACAGGAAAGAGTACATTATTTAAATAAAGTATATATATATATATATATGTACAGGTTGAGTATCCCATATCTAAATATTCCGAAATACGGAATATTCCGAAATATGGAATTTTTGGAGTGAGAGTGAGATAGTGAAACCTTTGTTTTCTGATGGCTCAATACACAAAGTTATTAAAAATATTGTATTAAATGATCTTCAGGCTGTGTGTATAAGGTGTATATGAAACATAAATGAATTGTGTGAATAATATACACACGCTTTGTTTAATGCACAAAGTTGTTAAAAATATTGTATTAAATGACCTTCAGGCTGTGTGTATAAGGTGTAGATGAAACATAAATGCATTCTGTGCTTAGACTTAGGTCCCATCACCATGATATCTCATTATGGTATGCAATTATTCCAAAATACGGAAAAATCCAATATCTAAAATACGTCTGATCCATCCCAAGCATTTTGGATATGGGATACTCAACCTGTATATATATATATATATATATATATATATATATATATATATATATATGTATATATATATATATGGGTGTAGTATGGTATGCCTGCGTCCAGGCTCCCGGCGACCAGCATACCGGCGCTGAGAGCCCGACCGCCGGCATACCGACAGCGTGGTGAGCGCAAATGAGCCCCTTGCGGGCTTGCTGTGCTCGTCACGCTGTGGGCACGGTGGCGCGCTATTTATTCTCCCTCCAGGGGGGTCGTGGACCCGCACGAGGGAGAAAATCTGTCGGTTTGCCGGCTGTCGGGATTCCGACGCCGGTATACTGTGCGGCAACCTGAAGACCACCCTTATATATATATATATATATATATATATAAATTATTTTTACATTTTGTTCCCCCATATATATTTTTCTATTATTTACATTCTAGTCTGTTCAGCCCACTGCGTATGTGTAACTCGGCAAAGCCGTGCCCTGCATGGGCAAAGGCTTCTGGGATTGGCCGGTGAAGCAATAAATCTTCGCCATCGTTGTCCATGGGAATCAACTTCTTAAAACGATCAGGGGTGCACAGATTGCATCAAACTGAAAAACGCTATGCATAGACATGACTGTGGGCAGCACAAACACTGTGGGCGCTGATGCACCTACAGAGCTCGCTCTTAGGGGAACATTTACTAAACAGTGATAATTCACATTGAACACTTAACAACTGTGTTGTTAATGTTTGAAAATGGTTCCAACACTGGTGGGCCTATTACAGTAACTAAGCAGCGGTGATTAAGGGGGACATTTACTAAGCAGTGATAAGAGCGGAGAAGTGAGCCAGTGGAGAAATTTCCCCATTAACCAATCAGCAGCTCTGTATCATTTTATAGTATGCAAATTATAGATGTTACTTCAGTGCTGATTGGTTGCCATGGGCAACTGCTCCACTGGCTCACTTCTCCGCTCTTATCACTGCTTAGTAAATGTCCCCCTTAGTCACCGCTGCTTAGTTACTGTAATAGGCCCACCAGTGTTGGAACTATTTTCAAACATTAACAACACAGTTGTTAAGTGTTCAATGTGAATTCATTGGTGTAACCTGTAGCCAAGCCGGAGGGCAGATCTGCTACATACTTGTGTCAGTGCGATGTGCTCACTGTGTGACACCAGGATCACTATTAAGATGACTTAAAAGGAGGGATTATGCTGATAATAAGAGCTGTATGTGGTCCCTGGGTCACCTGATGCACTCGGACATCCACACAGATCGCCTTGATACAGGAACACTGGTAACTCTGATACAAAGAATTACCGCACTGTTCAAATTATTACTTTTACATGGCCCTAAGCAAGTGGCAGCCATGTTTTCTGCCCCACCCCAGCGGTAATAGTGCTGACTGTAGTCTTCAGTCTTGTGAAGTCTTCCCTGACTGAAGATTCCTCATGGCAGAACATAGAGGCGTGCAAGTTGGTTCTCAAAGAGTTACTTACAGTAATTCATGCCATTACAATATAACTGTTCCTTTCATACAATATAACTGTTCCTTTCACACATGCTGGAATTAAA